>NC_057797.1:450497820-450845082 GCF_018294505.1 Triticum aestivum
GGTTGCTCTTCACTCGGTAGGATTTTTATAACTTAGGCGAGTGCTTGGACTGCAGCTAAGCCCCCGAGTGAGAGGGTTGCTCTTCACTCGGTAGGATTTTTATAACTTAGGCGAGTGCTTGGACTGCAGCTAAGCCCCCGAGTGAGAGGGTTGCTCTTCACTCGGTAGGATTTTATAAACTTAGGCGAGTGCTTGCACTGCAGCTAAGTCCCCGAGTGAGAGGGTTGCTCTTCACTCGATAGGATTTTTATAACTTAGGCGAGTGCTTGGACTGCAGCTAAGCCTCCGAGTGGAAAGTTGGCTTACCACTCGGTAGGATTTTGATAACTTAGGCGAGCACGAGGCTGCAGCTAAGCCTCCGAGTGGAAGGCTGGCTTACCACTCGGTAGGATTTTGATAACTTAGGCGAAACGGATTCGCAGCTAAGCCTCCGAGTGGGAGTCTGGCTCACCACTCGGTAGGATTTTTACAAACTTAGGCGAGCACGAGGCTGCAGCTAAGCCTCCGAGTGGAAGGCTGGCTTACCACTCGGTAGGATTTTGATAACTTAGGCGAAATGGATTCGCAGCTAAGCCTCCGAGTGGGAGTCTGGCTCACCACTCGGTAGGATTTTTACAAACTTAGGCGAAACGGATTCGCAGCTAAGTCACCCACTGAGGGGAATTTCATTGGACAAAAATAAAAAGTGACAGATATTATGGAGGAACTATGACACTATTATTTTAAGGTCCATGAACTACAAAAGTACTTTATTGCAACTCATCCGAATGATAAAACTTAAGTGTAGAATGGGCGGAGTAGCTCCGCGTTCCAAGCTCGGGGCTCGTCGATATTATGCTCGACGTTGTAAAGACGGTACGCCCCATTGTGGAGGACCTTAGTGACAATGAAGGGGCCTTCCCAAGAAGGAGCAAGCTTGTGTGGTTTGTGCTGATCCACTCGGAGAACCAAATCTCCTTCCTGGAAGGCTCGACCTCTCACATTTCTGGCGTGGAAACGGCGCAGATCTTGTTGGTAGATGGTCGACCGGATCAGAGCCATCTCCCTTTCTTCCTCTAAAAGGTCGACTGCGTCCTGCCGCGCTTGTTCAGCTTCTGCTTCGTTGTAGATTTCAACTCGGGGAGCATTATGAAGAAGATCACTCGGCAAGACCGCTTCAGCTCCGTAGACCAAGAAGAATGGAGTTCTTCCGGTCGACCGATTAGGTGTGGTCCGCAGTCCCCAGAGTACAGAGGGAAGTTCATCGACCCAAGCTCCAGCCGCGTGTTTGAGATCACGCATCAGTCGAGGCTTCAGTCCCTTAAGAATCAGTCCATTAGCTCGCTCTGCTTGTCCATTCGACTGCGGATGGGCGACTGAAGCGTAGTCGACCCGTGTGCCCTGGGAGTCGCAGAAAGCTCTGAATTCCTCTGAGTCAAAGTTCGACCCATTATCCGTAATGACGCTGTGCGGGACTCCATATCTGAATATTAGTTCCCTGATGAAGCTAACATCAGTACCGGTGTCAAGGCTCTTGATTGGTTTAGCCTCGATCCACTTGGTGAACTTGTCGACTGCCACCAGTACATGCGTGAAGCCGCTTCGTCCTGTTCTCAAAGGACCGACCATGTCCAGCCCCCAAACTGCAAAAGGCCAGACGAGTGGGATGGTCTTCAAAGCTGACGCAGGCTTGTGCGACATATTCGAGTAGAACTGACATCCCTCGCACTTATCCACTATCTCTTTTGCCATCTCATTCGCCTTGGGCCAGTAAAATCCGGCTCGGTATGCTTTGGCCACGATGGTCCGAGAGGACGCATGATGACCACAGGTCCCCGAGTGAATATCATTGAGGATGAGTCGACCTTCTTCTGGTGTTATGCACTTCTGACCGACTCCAGTCGCGCTTTCTCTGTATAATTGTCCTTTGATTACGGTAAAGGCCTTAGATCGACGGACGATCTGTCGAGCCTCTTCCTCATCCTCCGGAAGCTCTTTCCTCAAGATATATGCGACATACGGAATCGTCCAGTCGGGAATGACCACCAAAACCTCCATGATCAAGTCGACCACCGCTGGGACTTCAACTTCAGTCGGATCTGTGGCACTCTTGGGCTGCGGAGTTTCTTCGGTGAAAGGATCTTCTTTGACTGACGGAGTGTGTATATGCTCCAAGAACACACCACTCGGAATGGCTTCTCTCTTGGAACCTATCTTTGCTAGATCATCAGCTGCTTGATTTTTCAGTCGGGGTATATGATGGAGCTCCAACCCCTCGAACTTCTTTTCCAGCTTCCTCACTGCACTGCAGTATCCAGTCATGGTTGGGCTTCTCACGTCCCACTCTTTCATCACCTGATTGACCACTAAATCCGAGTCGCCATAGACCATTAGGCGACGGACGCCGAGTGAAATGGCCATGCGCAACCCATATAGGAGGGCCTCATATTCTGCCTCATTGTTGGAGGAATCAAAGTGAATCTGGAGCACATATCTGAGCTTATCTCCTCTGGGGGAAACCAGGACAACCCCAGCACCGGAACCATTCAACATCTTAGAGCCATCAAAAACATGGTCCAATGCTCCGAGTGAACTTCAGTCGGCTGCTGCTGTTCAATCCACTCGGCGAGGAAATCTGCTATTGCCTGGGACTTAATGGCTTTCTTTGCCTCAAACTTGATATCAAGGGGAAGAAGTTCAATCGCCCATTTGGCCACTCGACCAGTTGCATCTCTGTTGTGCAAAATCTCTGATAGTGGAGCGTCGCTGACGACTGTGATGGAATGGTCAGAGAAATAATGAGCAACCTTCTTTGTGGTCATGTATATTCCATACACAAGCTTCTGATAATGAGGATATCTCTGCTTGGACGGAGTCAAGACTTCAGACAAATAATACACTGGGCGCTGAACTTTGAGAGCTTTTGCTTCTTCTTCCCGCTCGACCGTTAGCACAATACTGACGACTTGTCCTGTGGCTGCGATGTAGAGCAACAAAGGCTCTTTGCTGATTGGAGCAGCAAGCACCGACTGGGTGGAGAGCAGAGCTTTTAGCTCGGCAAACGCTGCATCAGCTTCTGGAGTCCACTCGAACTTGTCAGCCTTCTTCATCAGTCGGTAAAGAGGCAGTGCCTTTTCACCGAGTCGTGAGATGAATCGACTTAATGCGGCCAAGCATCCAGTAAGCTTCTGGACATCGTGCACTCGCACAGGGCGTTTCATTCGGAGAATAGAGCCAATCTTCTCTGGGTTAGCGTCGATTCCCCGTTCGGAAATGAGAAAACCGAGTAACTTGCCACCAGGAACTCCAAATGTGCACTTTGATGGATTGAGCTTGATATCATACCTTCTGAGGTTGGCAAATGTTTCGGCGAGGTCAGCGAGCAGGTCGGAACCTTTTCGTGACTTGACAACAATATCATCCATATAAGCTTCCACATTCCGACTGATTTGAGTGAGTAGACACTTCTGAATCATTCGCATAAATGTGGCTCCGGCATTCTTGAGGCCGAATGGCATGGTGATATAGCAGAAGCACCCGAATGGAGTGATGAAAGCTGTTTTTACCTCATCGGGCCCGTACAGACGGATCTGGTGGTACCCGGAGTAAGCATCTAAAAAAGACAACCTCTCGCATCCCGCGGTCGAGTCAACAATTTGATCTATGCGAGGGAGAGGAAAGTGATCTTTCGGGCAGGCCCGGTTGATGTGCTTGAAATCAATGCACATTCGGAGCGACTTGTCCTTCTTAGGAACCATGACGACATTAGCGAGCCACTCGGAGTGGTATATCTCTTGGATAAATCCTGCCGCCAACAGTCGAGCCACTTCTTCACCAATGGCCTTTCTCTTCTGGACGGCGGACCGCCGAAGATGCTCTTTGACTGGTTTTGCAGACGAGTCGACTCTTAGGCGATGCTCAGCCAGTCCCCTGGGAACACCTGGCATGTCAGCGGGCTTCCATGCAAAAATGTCCCAGTTCTCACGGAGGAACTGGATGAGCGCTTCTTCCTATTTTGGGTCGAGTGTTGTGGAGATGCGGGTCGGAGCTGCATCGGGGTCGGTCGGGTGAATATGAACAGGCTTCGTCTCCCCAGACGACTGGAATGCAGACTCTGTAGCGGGTTTCTTCGATCGCAGCAAATCACTCGGATCTGCGTTTTGCTTGTACTCCTCGAACTCGACCGCTGTCACTTGGGAATCGGCAATCTTGGAGCCCTTCTGAAAGCACTCCTCTACCTTTTTCCTATCACCGGTGACAGTGATCACTCCTTTGGGGCCGGGCATCTTCAATTTGAGGTACACGTAACATGGTCGAGCCATGAACCGTGCATAGGCTGGTCTCCCTAAAATGGCATGATATGCACTTTGAAAATCCACGACCTCAAACGTCAACTTTTCTTTGCGAAAATGCTTCGAATCACCAAACACCACGTCCAAAGCTATCTGGCCGAGTGACTCGGCCTTCTTCCCTGGTATAACTCCATGAAAGCTCATGTTACTAGTGCTCAGTCGGGACATCGGAATGCCCATACCTTTCAATGTGTCTGCATATAACAGATTCAGCCCACTTCCACCATCCATCAGCACTTTTGTCAGTCGAGTGCCTTCGACAACTAGATCGACCACCAAAGCTTGCCTCCCAGGGGTGGCAATATGAGTCGGGTGATCAGATTGGTCGAATGTGATGGGTGTTTGAGACCACTTCAGATAATTTGCCTTTGCTGGGGCAACCATGTTCACCTCTCGGTTAATCACTTTCAGTCGACTTCTGCTTTCCACATCTGCAAAGATCATCAGAGTGGAGTTGATATGCGGATATCCTCCCTCACTGTCCTCCTTGTCTTCGGCCTTGTCCGACTCCTTCTCCTTGTCCTTAGACTGTTTTCCCTGAAACTGCTGGATCAGGAGTCGACATTGGCGAGTGGTGTGCTTTGGGTAAATGATATTCCCCTCTTCATCTTTCTTCGTGTGAATGTGACATGGCATATCCAACACGTCGTTCCCTTCTTTATCCTTTACCTTCTTGGGGTTCCAGGATCCTTTTGGTTTCCCCTTAAACTTTCCTTGAGTCACGGCCAGAGCCTCTCCAGGAGCTGCCGGTTCAGCCTTCCGCTTCTGTTTCCGACTGGTGTTTCCCTTTTCCGACTGACTCGGCTTGTGCTTGCCGCTTCGGAGTCGGTCTTCTTCTTCGCCGTTGGCGTACTTGGTAGCAATCTCCATCATCCGACTCAAGGTCATGTCACCGGTTCGACCAAATTTCAAACTCAGTTCTCTGTTCTTGACGCCGTCTTTGAAGGCGCAGACTGCCTGATGATCAGAGACATTTTCCACAGTGTGGTGCAAAGTGATCCACCTCTGAATATACTCTCTGAGAGTCTCATTAGCTTTCTGCACGCAGACTTGCAACTCTGTCAATCCAGCTGGTCGCTTGCAAGTCCCTTCAAACGTTCTGACGAACACTCGGGACAGATCTTCCCAAGTGTAAATGCTGCTAGGAGGTAATTGAGTCAACCATGCCCTGGCAGAACCTTCCAACATGAGGGGTAAATGCTTCATGGCCACCTCGTCGTTCCCACCACCAATCTGAACTGCCACTCGGTAGTCTTCAAGCCAAGTTTCAGGCTTAGACTCACCAGTGAACTTGCTGACTCCTGTTGCCAACCTGAAATTGGGGGGGATAACTGCGGCTCTGATAGCTCTGCTGAAACATTCAGGACCAGAAACATGCACTCGACTGCTTGTGGGTACATCTCTGTCGAGTGCACCTCGATGGGCTCTGTTCCGGTCGACCAACCCTTGCACGATAATGGATCGCGCGTCGAAGCCTGGCTCTCTGGGGTCAACTGGAACCCTACGCCCTGTACTGTACTGACGCCTATCATCTGGCTGCCGAGGAGCGTAAGACCCACCCCTCGGAGGGGAATAGGGCACTCGACGCCTATCATCTCGGTCGAGTCTGTCGCCATATTGATCTCGCCGATTCTCGCGCCCTTCGCGCCGCGGAGGCGATCTGGGGCTGTGAGCCGACTGAACCGTATTCACAGTGACGGATCGACTGTGAATTCTGTTGCGCGACTGAGACACGGCTGAATTCTGATCTCCTGCTGCCCGGAGCAGATCCCTGATCTGCAGCAAACCTCTGCCAGCTTCCGACTGCGAAGGCTGGATGGACTCTGCTATACGGGTCGCAGCTGCTAAATTCTGAATTGGGGTTCGATATACCTGAGTCGGCGGGAAGAGTTGACGTCGACTGGTGTCGGGAACTCGTTGCCGCGCGCGCTCGTCGAGTGCTCGCTGAAGGTTCTCCAGTCGAGTGCGCTCGGCCAAATTGGCCAGGCGCGCCTCCTCCAAGGCACGAGCCTCGGGGGTTTCTCCTGCGATGGGAATACGCAGGGGATCCTCATTCCTGCGGCGAAGTTCCTCTCTTTGCAGAGAGTCGAGTGGCTCGGGTTGGTACTCTTCGTAGCCTCGCGTAGGGTCGCCGCCGTCACCTGCTCCACCACCACGGGCGAAGCCAGGGGGACTGTGGGGCCCATCGACCATCAAGATTTCCGCCGCTGGATCACTGCTACCGCACTCGGATGCAGTCTCTACGGAGCCAGTCGACAGGTCGAACAAGCCGTAGAGAGGTTCGTCGGGCTCGATTGCCGCAACTTGGGTGGTGGCCGATTGGCGAGCCACCGCGTGCCTCACCCATCGCTGAAGCCTCGACCGGCCCGAGCGCTTGCGCTGGCGGGAGACCGGGAGGGTGGACGATGGAGGAGCCGACCGATACTGGGTCGACGGTTGCCGCAGCAGAACGCCGCGGACACATGCGCGAAAATGCGTCGCACCGCGGACGGGGAGCGCATCTACGTCGAGTGGAGCCTCCTGGAGCCATGCGGAGTCGTCGGCGATGAAGGTGAGAGTGCCGAGACGGATCTCTTGACCCTCGACCAAAACTCCAGCAGACACCATGATGAAAGTACTCGGAAGAATCGCAACTTCTCCACAAAATCGCTAAAACACCTGCCCCACGGTGGGCGCCAACTGTCGTGGTTCTAAGCCTGACAGTAGAGTGGGGGGTAGGTATGGAGAGGCAAGGTCCTAGCTATGGAGAGGTTGTAAGCACAAAGGATGTACGAGTTCAGGCCCTTCTCGGAAGAAGTAACAGCCCTACGTCTCGGAGCCCGGAGGCGGTCGAGTGGATTATGAGTATATGAGCTACAAGGTGCCGAACCCTTCTGCCTGTGGAGGGGGGTGGCTTATATAGAGTGCGCCAGGACCCCAGCCAGCCCACATAGGAGAGGGTTTAAGGTGAGTTAAGTCTGGGGCGTTACTGGTAACGCCCCACATAAAGTGCCTTTACTATCATAAAGTCTACTTGATTACAGGCCGTTGCAGTGCAGAGTGCCTCTTGACCTCCTGGTGGTCGAGTGAGTCTTCGTGGTCGAGTCCTTCAGGCCAGTCGAGTGAATCCTCGTTGGTCGACTGGAAGGCGACCTCTTCTAAGGATGTCCTGGGGTAAGTTACTTGGATCAGGTCCATGACCCTACCCTAGGTACATAACCCCATCAGCCACCCCTCCCGGGGGGCCACATGGGCTGCGTGGGGCAGGGAGCCAGCCCCTGGTGGGCTGGGAGCACCCCCTCCCTTGGGCCCTTGCGCCTAGGGTTGAGGGGGGGAACCCTAGAGGGGGCGCCCCTTGGCTTGGGGGGCAAGCCACCCTCTCCCCCTCTCCCCTTGGCCGCCGCCCCCCCTCTAGATGGGTTCTAGAGGGGCCGGCCCCCTTCTCCCTTCTCCCTATAAATAGAGGGGTGAGGGGAGGGCAGCCGGACCACCCTCCAAGGCGCAGCCCTCCCCTCCCCAACACCTCTCCTCCTCTGTTGTGTGCTTGGCGAAGCCCTGTCGGAGTACTGCCTCTCCACCATCACCACGCCGTCGTGCTGCCGGTGGAGCTGTCTTCCTCAACCTCTCCTTCCCCCTTGCTGGATCAAGAAGGAGGAGACGTCTCCCGTCCTGTACGTGTGTTGAACGCGGAGGTGCTGTCCGTTCATCACTTGGTCATCGGTGATTCGAATCACGTCGAGTACGACTCCATCATCACCTTGCAAGCTTCCGCACGCGATCTACAAGTGGTATGTAGATGCAAACTCACTCCCTTGACTCGTTGCTTAGATGAACTCATAGATGGATCTTGGTGAAACCGTAGGAAAAATTTTAATTTTCTGCAACGTTCCCCAACAGTGGCATCATGAGCTAGGTCTATGCGTAGTTCTCTTTGCACGAGTAGAACACAATTTTGTTGTGGGCGTGGATTTTGTCCTCTTACTTGCCTCTACTAGTCTTTTCTTGCTTCGGCGGTATTGTGGGATGAAGCGGCCCAGACCAACCTTACACGTACGCTTACGTGAGACCGGTTCCACCGACTAACATGCACTAGTTGCATAAGGTGGCTGGCGGGTGTCTGTCTCTCCCACTTTAGTTGGAGCGGATTCGATGAAAAGGGCCCTTATGAAGGGTAAATAGAAGTTGACAAAATCACGTTGTGGTTATTCGTAGGTAAGAAAACGTTCTTGCTAGAACCCAATTGCAGCCACGTAAAAGATGCAACAACAATTAGAGGACGTCTAACTTGTTTTTGCAGCGATTGATCATGTGATGTGATATGGCCAGAAGTTGTGATGAATGATGAATTGTGATGTACGAGATCATGTTCTTTGTAATAGGATTCACGACTTGCATGTCGATGAGTATGACAACCGGCAGGAGCCATAGGAGTTGTCTTTATTTTTTGTATGACCTGCGTGTCATTGAAGAACGCCATGTAACTCACTTTACTTTATTGCTAAAACGCGTTAGCCATAGAAGTAGAAGTAGTTGTTGGCGTGACAACTTCATGAAGACACGATGATGGAGATCATGATGATGGAGATCATGGTGTCAAACCGGTGACAAGATGATCATGGAGTCCCGAAGATGAAGATCAATGGAGCTATATGATATTGGCCATATCATGTCACAATTATATAATTGCATGTGATGTTTATTATGCTTATGCATCTTGTTTACTTAGGACGATGGTAGTAAATAAGATGATCCCTTACAAAAATTTCAAGAAGTGTTCTCCCCTAACTGTGCACCGTTGCTACAGTTCGTCGCTTCTAAGCACCACGCGATGATCGGGTGTGATGGATTCTTACGTTCACATACAACGGGTGTAAGACAGTTTTACACAGCGAAAACACTTAGGGTTAACTTGACGAGCCTAGCATGTACAGACATGGCCTCGGAACACGAAGACCGAAAGGTCGAACACGAGTCGTATGGAAGATACGATCAACATGAGAATGTTCACCGACGATGACTAGTCCGTCTCACGTGATGATCGGACACGGCCTAGTCGACTCGGATCGTGTAACACTTAGATGACTAAAGGGATGTCTAATCTGAGTGGGAGTTCATAATTTGATTAGAACTTTATTATCATGAACTTAGTCTAAAACCTTTGCAAATATGTCTTGTAGATCAATGGCCAACGCTAATGTCAACATGAACTTCAACGCGTGCCTAGAGAAAACCAAGCTGAAAGATGATGGCAGCAACTATACGGACTGGGTCCGGAACCTGAGGATCATCCTCATAGCTGCCAGGAAACAATATGTCCTAGAAGGACCGCTAGGTGACGCTCCCGTCCCAGAGAACCAAGACATTATGAATGCTTGGCAAACTCGCGCTGATGATTACTCCCTCATTCAGTGCGGCATGCTTTACAGCTTAGAACCGGGGCTCCAAAAGCGTTTTGAGCATCACGGAGCATATGAGATGTTCGAAGAGCTGAAACTAGTTTTCCAAGCTCATGCCCGGGTCGAGAGATATGATGTCTCTGACAAGTTCTACAGTTGTAAGATGGAGGAAAACAGTTCTGTCAGTGAGCACATCCTGAAGATGTCTAGGTTGCACAACCGTATGACCCAGCTGAACATTAACCTCCCAGATGAGGCGGTCATTGACAGAATCCTCCAGTCGCTCCCACCAAGCTACAAGAGCTTTGTGATGAACTACAACATGCAGGGGATGGAAAAGACCATTCCTGAAGTGTTCTCGATGCTGAAGTCAGCAGAGGCTGAAATCAAGAAAGAACATCAAGTGTTGATGGTCAATAAGACCACTAAGTTCAAGAAGGGCAAGGGTAAGAAGAACTTCAAGAAGGACGTCAAAGATGTTGCCGCGCCCGGTAAGCCTGTTGCCGGGAAGAAGTCAAAGAATGGACCTAAGCCTGAGACTGAGTGCTTTTATTGCAAGGGGAAGGGTCACTGGAAGCGGAACTGCCCCAAATACTTAGCAGATAAGAAGGCCGGCAAAACCAAAGGTATATTTGATATACATGTAATTGATGTGTACCTTACCAGTACTCGTAGTAACTCCTGGGTATTTGATACCGGTGCCGTTGCTCATATTTGTAACTCACAGCAGGAGCTGCGGAATAAACGGAGACTGGCGAAGGACGAGGTGACGATGCGCGTCGGGAATGGTTCCAGAGTCGATGTGATCGCCGTCGGCACGCTGCCTCTACATTTACCTACGGGATTAGTTTTGAACCTTAATAATTGTTATTTAGTGCCAAGTTTGAGCATGAACATTGTATCTGGATCTCGTTTAATACAAGATGGCTACTCATTTAAGTCTGAGAATAATGGTTGTTCGATTTATATGAGAGATATGTTTTATGGTCATGCTCCGATGGTCAATGGTTTATTCTTAATGAATCTCGAGCGTAATATTACACATGTTCATAGTGTAGATGCCAAAAGATGTAAAGTTGATAACGATGGTCCCACATACTTGTGGCACCGCCGCCTTGGTCACATTGGTGTCAAGCGCATGAAGAAGCTCCATGCTGATGGACTTTTGGAGTCTCTTGATTATGAATCGTTTGACACATGCGAACCATGCCTCTTGGGCAAAATGACCAAGACTCCGTTCTCCGGAACAATGGAGCGAGCAACCAACTTGTTGGAAATCATACATACCGATGTGTGCGGTCCAATGAGCGTTGAGGCTCGCGGAGGATATCGTTATGTTCTCACTCTCACTGATGACTTGAGTAGATATGGGTATGTCTACTTAATGAAACACAAGTCTGAGACCTTTGAAAAGTTCAAGGAATTTCAGAATGAGGTAGAGAATCAACGTGACCGAAAGATAAAATTCTTACGATCAGATCGTGGAGGAGAATACTTAAGTCACGAATTTGGTACACACTTAAGGAAATGTGGAATCGTTTCACAACTAACGCCGCCTGGAACACCTCAGCGAAACGGTGTGTCCGAACGTCGTAATCGCACTCTATTGGATATGGTGCGGTCTATGATGTCTCTTACCGATTTACCGCTATCATTTTGGGGATACGCTCTAGAGACAACTACATTCACTTTAAATAGGGCACCGTCTAAATCCGTTGAGACGACACCGTATGAATTATGGTTTGGAAAGAAACCTAAGCTGTCATTTCTAAAAGTTTGGGGATGCGATGCTTATGTCAAGAAACTTCAACCTGAAAAGCTCGAACCCAAGTCGGAAAAATGCGTATTCATAGGATACCCTAAGGAAACTGTCGGGTATACCTTCTACTTAAGATCCAAGGGCAAAATATTTGTTGCCAAGAACGGATGCTTTCTGGAAAAAGAGTTTCTCTCGAAAGAAGTAAGTGGGAGGAAAGTAGAACTCGATGAAGTACTACCTCTCGAACGGGAAAGTGGTGCAGCTCAAGAAAATGTTCCTGTGATGCCCACACCAACTGAAGAGGAAAACAATGATGATGATCAAGGTACTTCGGATCAAGTTACTGCTGAACTTCGTAGGTCCACAAGGACACGTTCCGCACCAGAGTGGTACGGCAACCCTGTCCTGGAAATCATGTTGTTAGACAACAATGAACCTTCGAACTATGAAGAAGCGATGGCGGGCCCGGATTCCAACAAATGGCTTGAAGCCATGAAATCCGAGATAGAATCCATGTATGAAAACAAAGTATGGACTTTGACAGACTTGCCCGATGATCGGCGAGCGATAGAAAACAAATGGATTTTTAAGAAGAAGACAGACGCGGATGGTAATGTTACCATCTATAAGGCTCGACTTGTCGCTAAGGGTTATCGACAAGTTCAAGGGATTGACTACGACGAGACTTTCTCTCCTGTAGCGAAGCTGAAGTCCGTCCGAATCATGTTAGCAATTGCCGCATACTATGATTATGAAATATGGCAGATGGACGTCAAAACGGCATTCCTTAACGGACATCTTAAGGAAGAGCTATATATGATGCAGCCGGAAGGTTTTGTCGATCCTCGGAACGCTAACAAAGTATGCAAGCTCCAGCGATCCATTTATGGACTGGTGCAAGCATCTCGGAGTTGGAACATTCGCTTTGATGAGATGATCAAAGCGTTTGGGTTTATGCAGACTTATGGAGAAGCCTGCGTTTACAAGAAAGTGAGTGGGAGCTCTGTAGCATTTCTCATATTATATGTAGATGACATACTCTTGATGGGAAATAATATAGAATTTCTGGATAGCATTAAGGCCTACTTGAACAAATGTTTTTCAATGAAGGACCTTGGAGAAGCTGCTTACATATTAGGCATCAAGATCTATAGAGATAGATCGAGACGCCTCATAGGTCTTTCACAAAGCACATACCTTGATAAGATTTTGAAGAGGTTCAAAATGGATCAGTCCAAGAAGGGGTTCTTGCCTATGTTACAAGGTGTGAGACTGAGCTCGGCTCAGTCACCGACCACGGCAAAAGATAAAGAAGAGATGAGTGTCATCCCCTATGCTTCAGCCATAGGATCTATTATGTATGCCATGCTGTGTACCAGACCCGATGTAAACCTTGCCGTAAGTTTGGTAGCAAGATACCAAAGTAATCCCGGCAAGGAACACTGGACAACGGTCAAGAATATCCTGAAGTACCTGAAAAGGACGAAGGACATGTTTCTCGTTTATGGAGGAGACGAAGAGCTCGTCGTAAAGGGTTACGTCGACGCTAGCTTCGACTCAGATCTGGATGACTCTAAGTCACAAACCGGATACGTGTATATGTTGAATGGTGGAGCAGTAAGCTGGTGCAGCTGCAAGCAGAGCGTCGTGGCGGGATCTACGTGTGAAGCGGAGTACATGGCAGCCTCGGAGGCAGCGCATGAAGCGATTTGGGTGAAGGAGTTCATCACCGACCTAGGAGTCATACCCAATGCGTCGGGGCCGATCAAACTCTTCTGTGACAACACTGGAGCTATTGCCCTCGCCAAGGAGCCCAGGTTTCACAAGAAGACCAGGCACATCAAGCGTCGTTTCAACTCCATCCATGAAAATGTTCAAGATGGAGACATAGAGATTTGCAAAGTGCACACGGATCTGAATGTCGCAGATCCGCTGACTAAACCTCTCTCGCGTGCAAAACATGATCAACACTAGAACTCTATGGGTGTTCGATTCATCACAATGTAACTAGATTGGTGACTCTAGTGCAAGTGGGAGACTGTTGGAAATATGCCCTAGAGGCAATAATAAAAGTATTATTATATTTCAATGTTCATGATAAATGTCTTTTATTCATGCTATAACTGTATTATCCGGAAATCGTAATACACGTGTGAATACTTAGACCACAATATGTCCCTGGTGAGCCTCTAGTTGACTAGCTCGTTGTGATCAACAGATAGTCATGGTTTCCTGACTATGGACATTGGATGTCGTTGATAACGGGATCACATCATTAGGAGAATGATGTGATGGACAAGACCCAATCCTAAGCATAGCATAAAAGATCGTGTAGTTCGTTTTGCTAGAGCTTTGCCAATGTCAAGTATCTCTTCCTTCGACCATGAGATCGTGTAACTCCCGGATACCGTAAGAGTGCCTTGGGTGTATCAAACGTCACAACGTAACTGGGTGACTATAAAGGTGCATTACAGGTATCTCCGAAAGTATCTGTTGGGTTGACACGGATCGAGATTGGGATTTGTCACTCCGTATGATGGAGAGGTATCTCTGGGCCCACTCGGTAATGCATCATCATAATGAGCTCAATGTGACCAAGTTGTTGGACACGGGATCATGCATTACAGTACGAGTAAAGTGACTTGCCGGTAACGAGACTGAACAAGGTATTGGGATACCGACGATCGAGTCTCGGGCAAGTAACGTACCGATTGACAAAGGGAATTGCATACAGGGTTTGATCAAATCCTCGACATCGTGGTTCATCCGATGACAACATCGAGGAGCATGTGGGAGCCATCATGGGTATCCAGATCCCGCTGTTGGTTATTGATCTGAGAGCGTCTCGGTCATGTCTGCATGTCTCCCGAACCCGTAGGGTCTACACACTTAAGGTTCGGTGACGCTAGGGTTATTAGGAAGACTAGTATGTGACTACCGAATGTTGTTCGGAGTCCCGGATGGGATCCCGGACGTCACGAGGAGCTCCGGAAGGGTTGGAGGTAAAGATTTATATATGGGAAGTTGTCAAACGGACACCGGGAAGTTTCGGGGTCATACCGGTATTGTACCGGGGCCACCGGAAGGGTTCCGGGGGTCCACCGGGAGGGGCCACCCCTCCCGGGGGGCCACATGGGCTGCGTGGGACAGGGAGCCAGCCCCTGGTGGGCTGGGAGCACCCCCTCCCTTGGGCCCTTGCGCCTAGGGTTGAGGGGGGGAACCCTAGAGGGGGCGCCCCTTGGCTTGGGGGGCAAGCCACCCTCTCCCCCTCTCCCCTTGGCCGCCGCCCCCCCTCTAGATGGGTTCTAGAGGGGCCGTCCCCCTTCTCCCTTCTCCCTATAAATAGAGGGGTGAGGGGAGGGCAGCCGGACCACCCTCCAAGGCGCAGCCCTCCCCTCCCCAACACCTCTCCTCCTCCGTTGTGTGCTTGGCGAAGCCCTGTCGGAGTACTGCCTCTCCACCATCACCACGCCGTCGTGCTGTCGGTGGAGCTGTCTTCCTCAACCTCTCCTTCCCCCTTGCTGGATCAAGAAGGAGGAGACGTCTCCCGTCCCGTACGTGTGTTGAACGCGGAGGTGATGTCCGTTCAGCACTTGGTCATCGGTGATTCGAATCACGTCGAGTACGACTCCATCATCACCTTGCAAGCTTCCGCACGCGATCTACAAGTGGTATGTAGATGCAAACTCACTCCCTTGACTCGTTGCTTAGATGAACTCATAGATGGATCTTGGTGAAACCGTAGGAAAAATTTTAATTTTCTGCAACGTTCCCCAACACTATGAGGGTACGTAGACAATACTCTCCCCTCTCATTGCTATGCATCACCATGATCTTGCGTGTGCGTAGGATTTTTTTTGAAATTACTGCATTCCCCAACAGAGTCTCCATCTTCTCTTATAAAAGCACCAACTAGGAGGCACTATGATCATACTTGAGCATTGGGTGTAGTTAATATGCGAGTGTGTGTCATTAATGGATTAATGATTTAGCATGATGGGCTAGGGATAGCATATTTTAGTGTTGATATTTTGAAAGACATGGTTGCTTGTTGATATGCTTGAGTATTTAAGTTATCATGTCAAAACTAGACTATTGCTTTGAACAATATAAAAGTCCAAATGTGCATGTTATAAAGAAAAGAAATATGAGATGACATGTTAGGCCGCATTCCACATCAAAAATTTTGTTTTTATCACTTACCTACTTGAGGACGAGTAGGAGCTCTTGGGGATGTTGATACGTCTCCAACGTATCTATAATTTTTGATTGTTCCATGTTGTTATATTATCAATTTTGGATGTTTTATAATCATTTTATATCATTTTTTGGTACTAACCTGTTGATATAGTGCCAAGTGCCAGTTGCTGTTTTTTGCATGTTTTTTACATCGCAAAAAATCAATACCAAACAGAGTCCAAATGCAGCGAAACTTTACGGAGATTTTTTATGGACCAAAAGACACCCAATGGGCCAAGGCAGTGCCTGGGGGTGCTCCGAGGGGAGCACAACCCACTAGGGGGCGCCTGGAGGTCGAGGTGCACCCTGGTGGGTTGTGCCCACCTCGGGTGCCCCCCGGACCGCCTCTTTGCTATATAAATACCCCAATATTCCAGAAACCCTAAGGGAGTCGACGAAATCAATTCCAACCGCCGCAGAGTCCAGAACCACCAGATCCAATCTAGACACCATCACGAAGGGGTTCACCACTTCCATTGGTGCCTCTTCGATGATGCGTGAGTAGTTCTTTGTAGACCTTCAGGGTCCGTAGTTAGTAGCTAGATGGCTTCCTCTCTCTCGTTTGATTCTCAATACAATGGTCTTTTGGAGATCCATATGATGTAACTCTTTTTGTGGTATGTTTGTTGGGATCGGATAAACTTTGAGTTTATGATCAGATCTATCTTTTTATATCCATGAAAATCATTTGAGTTTCTTTGATCTCTTATATGTATGATTGCTTATAGCCTCGTGTTTCTTCTCTGATATTTGGGTTTTGTTTGGCCAACTTGATCTATTTATCTTGCAATGGGAAGAGGTGCTTTGTAGTGGGTTCAATCTTACGGTGCTTGATCCCAGTGACAGAAGGGGAACCGACACGTATGCATCGTTGCTACTAAGGATAAAACAATGGGGTCTATCTCTACATAGATAGATCTTGTCTACATCATGTCATCGTTCTTATTGCATTACTCCATTTCTCCATGAACTTAATACACTAGATGCATGCTGGACATCGGTCGATGTGTGGAGTAATAGTAGTAGATGCAGGTAGGAGTCAGTCTACTAATCTTGGACGTGATGCCTATGTAATGATCATTGCCTGGATATCGTCATGAGTATTTTAAGTTCTATCAATTGCCCAACAGTAATTCATTTACCCACTGTTTGCTATTTTTCTCGAGAGAAGCCACTAGTGAAACCTACGACCCCCGGGTCTCTTTCTCATATTATTTGCCTTTGCGATCTATTTTATTTGCCTTTTATTTTCAGATCTATTAAACCAAAAATACAAAAATACCTTCCTGCAATTTATTTTATTTGGCATTCAATTTATCAATATTTACAACTCTCTCACGTCCGTTTGCCAATTTTTGGCGCCGTTACCTGAAAGGGATTGACAACCCCTTTTACACGTCGGGTTGCAAGTATTTGTTATTTGTGTGCAGGTGCTATTTACGTTATGTTGCTTGGTTCTCCTGCTGGTTTGATAACCTTCGTTTCATATCTGAGGGAAATACCTACCCCCGCTGTGCTGCATCATCCCTTCCTCTTTGGGGAAATACCGACATAGCTTCAAGTGACATCAAAGCCCTCCGTGATCAAACCCCCTCCAGCAGGACGCCGAAAAAGGCCCCTAGATGGGATCTCACGGGTACAGAAGGTTGCGGCGGTGGAAAAGTGTTTTCTTGGCTCCCCTGGTTGTTTTTGGGATATATGGGAATATATAGGCGGAAGAAATGGGTCGATGGAGTCACGAGGGGCCCGCAAGGGTGGGGGGCGCGCCCTACCCCCTGGGCACGCCCTCCGTCCTTGTGGCTTCCCCGACGTGCACTCCAAGTCCTTTGGATGTCTTCTGGTCCAAGAAAAATCATCACAAAAAGTTTTATTCCGTTTGGACTCCGTTTGGTATTCATTTTCCACGATACTCTAAAACAAGGAAAAAACAGAAACTGGCACTGGGCTCTAGGTTAATAGGTTAGTCCCAAAAATTATATAAAATAGCATATTAATGCATATAAAACATCGAAAATAGATAATATAATAGCATGGAATAATAAAAAATTATAGATACGTTGGAGACGTATCAGTGATGCACACCAACAAGAACTTCGACCAACAGAGGACCAACTGGGTGATGCACCAGTACCACTTCAGGGATCTCGAGCAAGAGAAGGAGCAGGAGCTGGTCGTCTACAAGATCTTCTACCAGACGAACACGAGGGCCAGGACTAAAAAGATTACAATTTAGTTTGGTACTAGTTCTACCTGGTCGTCTGCAAGTTTGTGTTGTTGTTGCGGATCTTTTGGTATGAACTTGGCATTTGCTTCCAACAATCATGTCGAGGGTCGACGTGGATATAACACGAATCAATTGTTGGGAAGCAAAATTTCAATCACCTATTTTTCTTTGAGGGGTAGCAAAAGCTGTCGTTCGAATTCCCAATTCTTTGAAATTTTAACATCTTCCAGTACGCAAGGGATCCATTAGGTTTCACATGTTGACAATTTGACGCATCACGTCAGGACTAAAAATAGCAACTAGCACTAGGCACTATGTCAATAGGTTAGTCCCGAAAAATGATATAAAGTTGCTATAAAATGACTTTAAACATCCAAGAATGGTAATATAACAACATGAAACAAAAAAAATTGTAGATACGTTGGAGACGTATCAGCATCCCCAAGCTCAATTCCTGCTCGTCCTCGAGTAGGTAAATGATAAAAATAGAATTTTTGATGTGGAGTGCTGCCTAACATGTTCATCACATATTCTTTTCTTTTGTAGCATGGACATTTGGACCTTTATATGGTTCAAATCGCAGTATGCAATGAGTTCATAACAAAGAAGAGTGTGAAGGCGAAACCGAGGAAGAAAAGAGGCTCACCCACCATCGCCTCGTCTCCTAGGGCCGCCATCAGTCCCCATCCATCGGCTTAGCTGAAAATAAACCTCTGGCATATGACACCCAAGAGGATGGGGATTATCCAGTAAGATCCGACAGGTCGGACTCCACCATGAAAGGAGAACCACCTGCTTTCTTTTGCTCATGTCCCAAGATGTCGCCTCCTTATCACCTCCCAGGTTGTCGCATCCTCCTCGTCCGGAACATGTGATTAGGCCATGCTAGGCGGATGTGAAGGCAGTGGAGGAGGAGGTGGAGGCAGAGGAGAAGAGGCGACGAGAGGGAGGGGAAAGTGGTAGATCGACTCTGTAATCATCCTATACACTTCAATATAATCAAGCAGGATGTATGGTTTTACCTCTTTGAGAGGGCCCGAACCTGGGTAAACATCGTGTCTTGTTCCCCATCGATCCAAGATCCACAACTCGGGACCCCTTACCAAGATCTGCCGATTTTGACACTGACAAAGAGGAAGGGGAAGTGGAGGCGACGACACGGGGAAGAGGAGCGGGATGGAAAGAGACGAGGGGAGAGAGAGGGGGGGTGATGATGAGGGAGATATTTTCATCTTGATTGCCTTCTTGTTCGCTAATCCATCCACACCGAAAGGAGGAAAAACTCACCTCATTCGCTCGAGGCAATAGGTAACGAGGCCCAATTGTCATGCACAGAAAAGTGAAACGCGGATGTAAAAACCGGAGGGATGGCCGAGTCTTTGACAACGTCGTAAAAAGTATGAATGCTGGTAGATCGTGCGAACCAGAAGGAATGGCCGATGAAGATCGCTCATAATGGCGAGTAAGCTAGCGCATTTTATATAGGAGAAATTACTCATGATCTCCAAAAAAAGGGTTTTATCATTTATGCCACTGGTTATGTCTCGCTATTCAGTTTTCTCACTAGGAATTTTAACTACTCAAAAATGCCATCATTCCGTGAGATGCCTGCTCAAACATGCCACTGGACACCATTACTGAGCTCAAATCTTGTTTGCCATGTTATAATGACCAAAACACCTATAGACGAGCATGTCGGCCCTTCCTCTATCTCACTACAATAAAGTGTGGGTCCCACTTGATCCTAACATCGTTCTTATTTTTCTCTGAAATTATTCGCTTGCTTACTTCTGACAAGTGGGTCCACACTTATCATTGTGAGATAGAGAGAGTTGACATGTGGGTATAGGGGTATTTTCATCATATAACATGGTCAACGAGTTTGACTTGACAATAATAATGTCTAATGATATTGTTGAGCAAACATCTAATGAAACAATGAAATTTTTGAGATATCTAATGGCATTTTTGAGCAAGCATTTCACGGAATGATGGCACTTTTGAGTAGCCGTAATTTCTAATGGCAAAACTGAGTAGTGATACACAACTTTTTTTAGACAAAGTGATACACAACCAGTAGTGGCATAATAAAATATAAAAACCCTAAAATAAAAACTGGTGCGAAGGGGTACGACAAGGGGATCCTATCTCCCCAATGCTTTTCATCCTAACTATGGAGCCGATGCAAAGGATGATGCAACTAGCAGTGACCCGAGGGGTGATGGAACCTTTGGCGCGTGTGGGCATGGAGAAGCGACTATCAATCTTTGCGGATGACGTTGTTCTATTTGTCAAACCGAATAAGGTGGATCTTGCGGCTTGCAAGTGTATCTTGGAGCTTTTCAGTGAAGCATCGGGACTGAGGATCAACATGCAAAAATTGGCAGCTATTCCTATTAGATGCTCGGAGGACCAGATTACCATGGCATGTGCCGAGCTCCAGTTCCCCTTGAGATCCTTCCCGATCATGTATCTGGGGCTGCCACTCTCATTAAGGAGGCCACCGGCGACACAGTTGAAGTATTTGGTGGATCAAATGGCTAATAAGCTACCAAAATGGAAGGCATCACTTATGCCAAAGAGTGGCAGACTAACCTTGGTCCAATCGGTGCTATGTGCCATGCCGATCCACGCAATGATGGCGCTGGATCTACCGATGAAAACAATTGCTGCAATGAAGAAGATTTGCAGAGGTTTCTTGTGGTGTAGACACGCGGAGGCTAACAGTGGCAACTGTGCGGTGGCTTGGGATGCGGTGTGCACACCGAAGTGGGCAGGTGACCTTGGTTTGCCAAACTTGCGTTGGATGAACATAGCAATGCAAGCGGGATGGTCGTGGCTTGCGAGGACTGATGAGACGAGGCCATGGAGAGAGTTCAAGATCAAGGCCCCGGAGGAGTCAATGGGGCTTTTGTATGGCGGCCATGAGGAGTGTGGCTAATTCTGGGCTCACGACACGCTTTTGGGAGGACCGCTGGCTTGATGGCAACAGGATTCAGGAGGTTGCACCGCTCCTCTACAACTTGGTTCCAAAGCGCATTAGAGACTCCCGGTTAGTTGGACCAGCGGTGGAGAATGGGAGTTGGGCGTTGGACGTTGGCCCGGACATAGGACCTACTGTGCTGCACGAGTTCTTTTTGATATGGCAACTATTCTCAGCTTGGGAGCCCATGGTGGATGTGCATGACAAGCTGGTTTGGTCGTGGGACACCGGACAGTTCTCCGTGAAATCTGCTTATGCGGCTGGCTTTTGGGGTCGAGAAGGAAGCGTGATGATGGATCTAACTTGGAAATCACGTGCACCCTCATGGTGCAGGCTTTTCACGTGGTTGGCCCTCAAGGACCGATGTTGGACGTCGGACCGACTAGCGAGGCGAGGGTTGCCACACCAAGACGCATGCCCGTTTTGCGACCAGGAGGACAAAACCATTAACCACATTCTACTCACTTGCATCTTTGCTAGGACTGTTTGGGCGAGGATCTGCGAGGCCTTGGGCAAACCGGATTGGACTCCCACTCAACAGGACAAGCTGGCGGATTGGGCTGTGGCCAAGCAAGGATTAGAAGGCATGAGCATCAAAGATCTTCGTACTATTATTGCGCTAGTCTAGTGGGAGTTGTGGAAGCATAGGAATGGTATTATCTTTGGTGGGGCGCGCCCTTGCTTGGAGTATCTAATAGGGAGAGTGAGGCAAGAGGGCCAACTGTGGGCATCGGCCGGGCTAATGAAAGGGAATGTAACTCCCTTCTTTAATAGGGTGGAGAGGTGGGAGACTAGTGAGGAGTAATATGTACTAAGAAACCGTGTAATTATGGTGGAGACTTTCTTTGCCTTTTTTTTAATATATGATATGCACACTCGTGCATATTCGAGCAAAAAAATAAAACTGGTTTTTTTTAGGGTAAAAAAAATAAAAAAATAAAACTGGTGCGAAGAAACCACCGTAGTGGGCCGGCTCACAGCTGAACGTGTAGGCGAATCACCAGCCGATTCGAAGGCCTGGCCTCGCTTACCATCCGCGCTCCGGGCCGTATCTGGGTCACAAGTCAAAACCAGTTACTTGCCCTTTTTGTCTCACACTGACATCTCGCTCCGTGTCCTGGTGGGAGGCCCCGCCGCATCTGGCCCCGCAAAACCTATCTCGACCGCCTTCCTCCCCGATCTCGCCCCTCCTCGCCTGGCGACCAGATCCGCTTCTTCGATATCCAGATCTTCGGAGCACGCCCCGCTCGCCCCGGCCAAGGTGAGCCGTCGCAGCCGGCCGCCGGCCGCCACACGACGCCGCGCTCTAATAACGCACGCTGACTCCGTGGTTTTTCTTTCCGTCGCAGTCGTGAGTTGAGTAAGGGAGGCAGCAGCAGCAGCCATGGCGGCGGCGGAGGAGAACAGCTCGCTCTTCCTGATATTCATCCTGACCATGATCGCGCTGCCCCTGGTGCCGTACACGATCACGCGGCTGTGCCACGCGGCGACGAAGAAGGCCAAGACCATCCACTGCCGCTGCTCCGGGTGCCACCGCTCCGGAAAGTACCGGAAGTCGATCTACAAGAAGGTGGGCGGGTTGCGGCTGTTTGTTCTGCGTGAGTCTAGCAGTAGAATTCTAGTGCGTGCTAACTCCTCTATGATCGTATTGTGATTCTTGTCGTGCAGATATCCAACTTCTCGACGTGGAGCAACCTTACTATTTTGCTTCTCTGGATCGTTGTGATCTTCCTGATTTACTACATCAAACTCAGCAGCCGCGAGGTATGGTAACTTTTGGCTGGTATATGTTGTCAATTTTTCTTTTGTTCAAGCAGTTAACTCCAATTCTTCTCTGCTGTGAACTAGTAGATACAGAAGGATTTAATACTTACTCATGTGACCTTTTGTCTGCTCCTTCACCTAGAATAGTCTCCATTAGTAGATGACTATACTGAAATAAACTGATAACCAAAACTACAACTCATTTCACGTTCAGCTTTATCCTACCAGAGCAGTCACCGCAATGTTCATGTTTTGTCAGTTCCTTGATGCAGCAAAGTCACCGTTTTCTTTTTAGTAGCAGCATGCCCAGCCAGTTTGTTGGGATATACTAGAAAGGCTAGGATATCTTTGTGCTGATTTAGTTCCCCTTTATTCTTCTGAAACCTCACTAATGTTTCACTCTCTTGAACATTGTCAAACAATCACATACGCAGAAACCTTGTTGTGAAGTTTGGTATTGTAGATTTCAGGACTTAGTTTGTTTTTGTATCCAAGCATAGGTAGGTTTATTTCCTAGAAGCATTTTTTGCAAAGTCCTGATTGTTCATCTTTGTCTCAATCGTAATTATGCTAGTTAATTTTGGATACTATATGCATAAATAATGCTGTACTTGAAGTGTGAAGGATTTTTTCCTGAAATTCACAAGGGCAAGATCCCAATAATTGATTTTATATGATTTTGTTTCCTACTAGGTCCAAGTATTTGAGCCATACAGCATTCTTGGACTTGAACCAGGGGCATCAGAAAATGAAATCAAGAAATCATACAGGAGACTCTCTATTCAGTACCATCCTGATAAAAATCCCGATCCTGGTAAAATGTGTTTCACACTTCTTTCACAGTTGATTGTCTGATATGTAGAAGTCTAGTTTGTGTTAATTTTTTGCTCTTCATTTTCCCCAGAGGCCCATACATACTTTGTTGAATCTATCTCCAAGGCGTATCAGGCGTTAACTGATCCTATATCTCGTGAAAATTATGAGAAGTATGGTCATCCAGATGGGCGCCAGGTAACATGAACATTAGTTATTTGTAACACTTAGTGGATTAGTGGAAAGCTAATCCCTTCCTATAACATCTGAAGCTAACATGAATATTCTATTATATATGTGCATTAGGGGTTCCAAATGGGCATCGCTTTGCCCAAGTTCTTGCTGAATATGGATGGTGCATCTGGCGGGATAATGCTTCTAGGAATTGTGGGGCTTTGCATACTCTTCCCCTTGATGATAGCAGTTATTTATTTATCAAGGTCATCAAAATATACTGGAAATTATGTCATGCATCAAACTCTGTCCACTTATTATTACTTTATGAAGCCATCTCTAGCTCCAAGGTATGAAAACACAAACATTTAATTTTGATATTTGGGCATTTGTTTTTCCAATTTTTTGATATTTGCTGATTGGCTTCATGATATGGCATGTTCACTAGAGAAGATTTAGCAGCTGAAGTGAAAATACTCCTTCCTTTCAAATAACTAGACATGAGACATTGCAAATTTTATTGTTAAAGTGAAGCACTCCTGACAATGTCAAATGTGCGACTAACAGTGCCATAAGCACTGGGACAGGATCAAAGATAATACTAAAGTTCACATTATGATTTGTCATCCTAGCTTCAAAATGATCAGAATTTTGATCTGATTCAGTGATCATGATGTTTTTTTACCTGTCTGATTACCACTAGTTGGGCATAATATGGTTCCAAAACTCATATTGTAACACCACGGTAAATTTATAACTCACTGCCTTTAATTTTGGATGATAAGATTTATAGCTGAGAAAACCCTGTTTAAATAAATAATAACGAAACCTACTTTCGCTGATCAATATTAGTAGTCTAAAAGATCTCTTGTTTAGGCAACCTATATAACTAGTGAAGCAAATGCCTGCAAACTTCCTCGTCGGTTTACATCTTCTGTTATGAATTATGGGTTCTTCAATTTTACCACATTTGATCAATGGAACTATTGGTTGCATGTTCCAGCAAAGTCATGGATGTCTTCATCAAGGCTGCAGAGTATATGGAGATGCCAGTACGACGCAGTGATGACGAGCCCCTGCAGAAATTGTTTGTAGCAGTTAGAAGTGAGTTAAATCTAGATTTGAAGAATATTAGAACAGAGCAAGCCAAGTTCTGGAAGCAGCATCCATCACTTGTAAAGGTTGGTCTTTTGTTGGTGCATGCTGTGATACCAAATGATATTTGTGATTTGACAAATCCTTGATGCTTGTATTTTTCAGATGGAACTCTTGATTCAGGCTCATCTTACTCGAGAGTCATTTGCTTTGACACCAGCGCTAGTAAAAGATTACAGGCACATGCTTGAACTTGCGCCTCGTCTTTTGGAAGAACTAGTTAAGGTACAAGATTGTATTTCTCTCTTTGAATTACTTTCTTTGTTAATTGTTTTTTTGAGCAATTGGCAGGAGCTCTGCCTTTAAATATAGAAGAAGAGAATTGGCCACCTAATAAGGAAACTGGCCTAAAACCGATGCAACTTAACTTCACACACACCAGCCCTGAGACTGCGCCCAAGCGAGCCGACAACTTTGTAATCCAACCGACCAGAGTCGACAACACACTCACCATCCTTGAGGGCGCGTCCTAGATAAGCCGACAACTCTACCACCCAAGTGACGAGACTCGCACCCTGCAACACAAAGGTTCTCTCTGGAGCTGCCGCTCGGGCTTCCATACCTGCCCCGAGGCCGTGCACTAGACAAGGCAATGGCCCCACCACCCAAGTGACCAAAACCGACACCCAGCAACACAAAGGCGCTCCCTGGAGGCCGCCGCTTCAGCTTCCACAACGGACTTGAGGGCGCGCACCTGCCTAGCCAACGGCAAAATTGCAAGACAGCACAAGCCTTTGGTGCTTGATAGAGGACAAAGCCGCCAAGGCGACACCGGGGGGGGGGGGCACGGGTACGACGCCGCTCCGGCCTTGGCCGGAGAACTCGAGATCCATATGACAGGGAGGTGAAGGGGCTCCACAACGGCACCTTCCAAAGAGGCGAACACTGTCCGAATCTGCCTTCAACATCGATCCGGTTGGTGCTAGGCTTTCACTTGGAGCTCACCATACCCAACGTCATTGCATCAAGCCCCGCCATCCATCAGAGCACGGGTAGCCATACGTCGCAAACAACATGCCGCCACCGACCGTTGTCTCACCACCCTCCATCCACGGCATATAGTCAACCACCAAGCACCACCATGCAAGACACAAGCTGCATCACTTCCTGCCATGACGTGTGTCTCAACCCGCAAGAGGACAGATCTGCGCAAAGGACGCTGGATCTGCGCACGCCCTGCCGTCCCAGTTTCCTCGCTGGAGACCACAGGATCCACGCTGAAGCGACCAAAGCCGCCGTCACCCCACGCCCGCGCAGCCACCCGCTGCCATAAGCCGTCCAGAGGAGCAGCAACGTCACATTAACTGTGAACTCGCACCGGCTTGTCTTCATTAATTGTGAACTTGCACATGCTGTCTCCTCTCCCCATACTATGACCTATGTGTAAAAGCTGTTACAAGTTATGACAGGCACAATTGCATATCAACTGTCTTTTGTTTATGCTGTGTGATCTTGCTGTGTTTAATTATGGTAGCTTTAGGTCAGTTGATGTGGGTTTCGCGTTGGTTAAATTAACTGTTGTGCCAATAGCTGATGTTTAGGATGGCTATCAATACTAGTGAACCATTCAAGCTTACACAGAGCATGATTAACAAATTGTGGCAATTTAATCCTAATAATTTACCCATGAAATATCTAAAGGTACTAAAAGTAATACTCCATTTAGATGACACAGGCATGGTGTGATTTATGTACATTTAGTTCTCTGTAACTTGGTTTTGGTTATACGTTGTTCGTAGTTAACACCTTTAATAAGCCGTCTTTTGTTTATGCCGTGTGATCTTGCTGTGTTTAATTATGGTAGCTTTAGGTCAGTTGATGTGGGTTTCGCGTTGGTTAAATTAACTGTTGTGCCAATAGCTGATGTTTAGGATGGCTATCAATACTAGTGAGCCATTCGAACTTACACAGAGCATGATTAATAAATTGTGGCAATTTAATCCTAATAATTTATCCATGAGATATCGAAAGGTACTAAAAGTAATACACCATTTAGATGACACATGCATGGTATGATTTATGTACATTTAGTTTTCTGTAACTTGGTTTTGATTATACGTTGGTCGTAGTTAACACCTTTAATAAACCGTAAGGGTGGGTTTGCCCGTCTGGTTACATTGGCACAATATGACTCGCGCGTATGATGTAGGATGATTAATTGACAGATCTTGTTGAAGTTTCAAATGTGGAGCTGTGATGGTTTATATTTTTTTATTGACTAGTTCTGTAGAAAATACGTACTACTGTATTAACTAACACATAAGTGTGTTTCCATATTTTGTCTCATGGTTGTAGCTGTATATAAACAGGTGAGCCTGCCTCACAGATGTGCATTATGGCAGGGATGTTTAGTGTCTGGTTTATGCAAATAAGACTTTCGCTTGATTTTCTGTGTGAGACAATATCATGCCTGTTAGTATTAATCTTGTGGTGTCGAGACATTTAAGTATGAATCAGTCATTAGTCTTGAGATCCGAATGCGTGATGCATCACATGTCTAATTGAGTTTACATTGCTATAGCTGACAGTTTTTGTTTGATAAATAACCTTAGCCGTTAAACACGTAGTGCTTCAATAAAAGAAGGGGGGAATTTCTTTGTTGCACTCTGTTATAATTCTTTTTCTTCGCTTTTGCTTCAGTGTACCTTTTTCTTCTTCTTAGTATTTGATGGCTCATAAATTATATACTTATTGGTTCGCAGATTGCACTTCTACCGAGGAGTCCCAACGGTTTTGGATGGCTCAGGCCTGCAATTGGTGTAGTTGAACTGTCTCAAAGTATAATTCAGGTATTTTGAAGTTCTCCATGTGCCTTTACTTCAGCTTACTTCTGATGAATAACTTCATGTTTCTGTTGATTTGTATATGTCGATATATATTGTTCCACATTAAACTTTTCTGGTGTAGACTATAATTTGTGTTTATCTTAGATTTTTCTAGATTCATCTGGTCTGTTTCACTTCTAAACTTATCTTCTAACCCATCAGTTTAATTGTCCATCCCAACATTTAGATGTTATAAGATCTGCCACCATCCTTTTTGACCATGGATGACTAGTGTTTATTCAAAATCTTGTCCATTTAGTGGTTCGTGTCATTAAGTTGATGTTAAAAGGCCGAATCATATGGTTCACTAAACACGGAATGAATTCTGTCAGTTTGGTATACTTGTTCAGTTTTTCATTTGATCGCAACTTGGGAAGGGTGATTAGATATCTCCAGTTATACTGCAAGTGTTAAGTTGCAGCAAGGCAGCTTATGTCTTGAGCATAGTAGATCCATGCAATGTTTTTAAGGCGGTAAGGTGATGTGATGTGAGGTGCTGTAGCACCGTCTCACCTTTTAAGTACTTAAAGCGTAAGGCGATGCGACGCCTTATTAGACGCATAAATACTCCCTCCGTCCCAAAATTCTTGTCTTAGATTTGTCTAAATACGGATGTATCTAGTTACATTTTAGTGTTAGATATATTCGTATCTAGACAAATCTAAGACAAGAATTTTGGGATGGAGGGAGTAATATATGGCAGCCGATTAGGAGATTTAACAGCTAGCTGTAACATAAATGCCACCAAAGTTGCTAACATGATAACTGTTAGCAAAGCATAGGCCTCAAATCATCTTGTGTAGATGACAGATCGTCTTTTGAACTAAAGCTTCATTCTCCTCATCTATATATCGTTCCATAGCTTCATTTTTTTTTGTGTTTAAGAAATTGCACATCTCTTTCCTAATTTGCGCGGATGCCTCGGCACACTTATCCACAACACTGAAACCCTAGAAAGGTTCCAGCATGGACTATCTTGCCACACTGTACACATGAGTATAATTTTCCTCTCTAAATCTGGCCAGAACGCCTACTTTGAAGCTGGATCTTGGATGTAGCTAACTCACCTTGATGTGGTAGTTTACCATGGCAATGTGAACAATGAGACACCTTCTGGTCTCAGTGACACTGCATGTGTTTGTTTCGCATTCTGTTTACTTGTCTCAGTCCATTACCATTGCATTCATCTGCATCTGTTAGCAAAATTGGGTTGTAGTTCATCTGTACTTTCACATCTTTTGATCTTAGCTTTTGGCTTCTGTTGTTACATTTTCTTCCATAAGCTTGTTTGTCACCACTGATGGCAATGGAAATAGTTTAATCAAATTTGACTTGGATACATATCTTAGGCTGTCCCTCTCAGTGCTCGAAAAGCTGGTGGAGGTAATTCAGAAGGAATAGCACCTTTCTTGCAGCTGCCACATTTTACTGAAGCAACTGTCAAAAAAATTGCCCGCAAGGTATTCCCTTAACCTTAAAGTTTTCGTACGAAAAGCAGAGTGAACTTTTATTTTGGCTAAATCAGTAGCCTGTCCTTTGGAGGGTAACATCTTATTCTATTTTTAACCGCAGAAAATCAGGGCATTCCAAGAACTTTGCGATATGTCGGAGGTGGAACGTGCCACACTGCTGACACAGGTAGCTGGACTTTCAGAAGAAGAAGCTCGGGATGTAGAGCTTGTACTGGAGATGATTCCTACTGTTGAGGTGGATATTAAATGTGAAACTGAAGGAGAAGAGGGCATACAAGAGGGTGATGTTGTCACAATGTATGCTTGGGTCTCACTTCAGCGTCGCAGTGGGCTAACTGCTGCCCTTCCCCATGCTCCTTTCTATCCGTTCCACAGGGAAGAGAACTTCTGGCTGCTTCTAGCGGACACAGCGTCAAACGAAGTTTGGTTATCCCAGAAAATCAGCTTCATGGACGAGGCTACCGCCATAACTGCAGCGTCAAAAGCTATACAAGATACCCAGGAAGCATTGGGAGCAAGCCCAAAGGAAATAGGAATTGCAGTTAGGGAGGCGGTTGACAGAGTGAAGAAAGGCAGTAGGCTGGTGATGGGCAAGTTCCAAGCCCCATCAGAGGGCAATCACAACCTGACGTCCTTCTGCTTGTGCGACGCATGGATAGGCTGTGACAGCAAGACTAGCTTTAAGCTGAAGGTTCTGAAGCGCAGCCGCGCGGGAACAAGAACCTATGTGCCTGAAGAAGGGCCAGTGGCAGAGGATGGCATTGAGGAGGAAGAGGAGGAGGAAGAAGAGGAGTATGACGATTACGAGAGCGAGTACAGTGAGGACGACGAAGAAGAAAAGAAGAAGGGAAAGGGTAAGGTTGCAAACGGAGCAGCACATCAAAGGGCAAGCTCTGATATAGATTCAGGCAGCGATGATTGATACTATACCTTGTGATGTTCAACCATAGATGATTAACATCCATGTTTTTTGCCATTTGACTTGTGAAACTTAGAGAGAAAACATCTCCCATCAACTTATAGAGCATGCGGTAATAGTTACTGGATTTTCCGTTTTGTTTATTATTCTTGCGCTGTATGAATGGAACCAATAATTGAGAATAGGCTGTGAAATCAAACCGGCGGGATTATCTTGGGTTCTCAACATACCTTGAAATGCACTAAACTTATACTCCCTCCGTTCCTAAATAATTGTCTTTCTAGAGATTTCAACAAGTGACTACATACGGAGCAAAATGAATGAACCTACACTCTAAAACATGTCTACATGCATTCGTATGTTGTAGTCCATTTGAGATGGCTAGAAAGACAATTATTTAGGAACGGAGGGAGTAGTTGAAATTACGGAGCAAAATGAGTGAACCTACACTCTAAAACATGTCTACATACATCCGTATGTTGTAGTTCATTTGAGATGGCTAGAAAGACAATTATTTAGGAACGGGGGGAGTAGTTGAAATCAAATGATTTACTAATCGCAATTCGGAGCTAGGCTAACCTTCCAAATTCTGGGAAGTTCAGTTGCAACCATAAAATTTGTAGCCGAGCCTTTGAACGGTAAATCGATTTAGTTGCGTGCTGGTGTGAGGTTGGTATGAAAATACTTGTCATCAAAATAAATAAAAAGGATGTATTTAGAACTAAAATACATCTAGATACATCTTTTTTTATTCATTTTAATGACAAATATTTCCGGACAGAAGGAGTACTACGCATTTGTCTTCTTGCTTTTGCCTCTTCCGTATCAACATAGTCCCATTTCTGGTTATTCACGATTTCGAAAGAGTACTTTTTAAACAGCTTTGGCTTTTGGCTTCTTTGTTTTTCTTTTCCACTGAGCACTGGCGAAGCTTGCACAAACTAGGACGAGCCAGTATCAGAAGCCGCACAATTTTTGTAATTTAGGAAGATTATTTTTAACCTTAATAACTTAAATACTCTAATATCTGGAAAAAGAGAGAGCATACTTTCCTTTTTGAGAGGAAAAAAGAGAGTACACTTGAGCATCCACATAGGACATACCCTCAGTGGCGGAGCTAGACAAGAATCTGGGGGTCCGCCACAAGAATCTGGTGGGGCGGGGAGGGGGGGGGGGGTAAATGATAAAGCTGCGGGGGTGGGTGAGGGAGTCCTGGATTATGGGCTCCTCAGGTGTCCGGGCTACATGATGTAGGCCGGACAGATGGGCTGTGAAGATACAAGATAGAAGGTCTTCCCTCGTGTCCGGATGAGACTCTCCTTGGCATGGAAGGCAAACTTAGCGTGCGGATATGAATATTCCTTTCTCTATAAACCGACTCTGTACAACCCTAGTCCCCTCCGGTGTCTATATAAATCGGAGGGTTTAGTCTGTAGAGGCAATCACAATCATAATTATACATGCTAGACAATTAGGGTTTAGCCATTACGATCTCGTGGCAGATCAACTCTTGTAACCTCTATACTCATCAAAGTCAATCAAGCAGGACATAGGGTATTACCTCCATCAAGAGGGGCCGAACCTGGGTAAACATCGTGTCCCTTGTCTCCTGTTACCATTGATCCTTAGACGCACAGTTCGGGACCCCCTACCCGAGATCTGCCGGTTTTGACACCAACATTGGTGCTTTCATTGAGAGTTCCACTGTGCCGTCGTCAAAAGGCTCGATGGCTCAATCAATCATCTACAACAATACTGCTGCGAAGGAGATTTTTCTCCCCGGTCAGATCTTTGTATTCGGCGGCTTCGCACTGCGTGCCAACTCGGTTGGCCACCTGAAGCAGATCGACAGCTACACCCCTGATCACCAGATCAATTTTGAAAATTTGAACTATGTCGCTGATATCCGAGGATACTTGATCTTCCAAGGGTTCGCGGCCTCAACCACCGCTCCGGCCTTAGATCCGGAGCACGTCATCAGGTCCGAAGACGGGAGTCTAGAGCCCGCTGGACACTCTAGGGCCTTAGAGCTCAACACCGAGAGAATAGTGTCTCCGGCAATCATTGCAAGGCCGGACTCTTCTTTGGATTCTACTTCCGAACCCTGGAGGCCCGCGTCAGGCGAGCTTGGTCCGGAAATTTCCGATCATGTCCAAACCCCGCTCTTAAACAAGGCTTTGGACCTAATGCGATCCCTCATCATCACAGATGAATCGCTTCTGAATCACACCTAGCCCGGACTAGGGGCTGGAAATAGGAAATTTTACTTCCCATCCACCACCCACTTTATAGCCACTGTCGAGGACCTAACCGACATGCTTGATTACGCCTCCGAAGACATCGACGGTATGGACGACGATGCCGGAGAGGAGCAGGCCCAAAACCCGCCGGTCACCGGACGTTGGACGGCCACCTCCTCATATGACGTATATATGGTGGATATACCTAAAAACGGTGATGGCGATGACGAGAAAAATCCAGTCCAGGACGAACCTCCTGAGATACCGTCGAAACGTCGACGCCAGCGGCGCCACTCTAAATCGCGTCGCGACAAGAACAACAATACCAACACCAAAGACAATGATACTCCGGAAAACGCCGAAGACCAAGAAGACCCCATCGAACCAACATCCGAATAGGATGATCGAGAGGAAGGGCAAGTTGACCCTAACAAACAAACATGGAACAACGACTCGGAGGACAGTAACTATCTGCCACTCTTCGAAGACGACGTAAGCCTCAACGACGAAGATTTTATCGTGCCAGAGGAACCACTCGAACAAGAGCGCTTCAAGCGCCGGCTAATAGCCATGGCTAGAAGCCTAAAAAAGAAACAATAGAAGCTTCAAGCTGACCAAGACCTGCTCAACGACAGATGGACTAATGCCTTGGCAGCCGAAGAATACGGCCTTGAGCGACCCAAAAAGAGTTACCCGAAGCGCAAGCTGCTACCCCAATTCGACAATGAGGCGTTGGAGCCCATACCACCCGTGCATAATGCGGCTGACGGACCCGATAGACCACTACGTGGCTAGGACAAAGCGACAACTAAAGCCGAACACCAGCCCGTACCACCTCGCCGTAAAAGCAGAGAAACAACAGCTCGGGAAGACACATACGACCTACGACAGGACCTGAAAATAGGGCAGGTGAGACCAGGTCAATCTACGGATCGCGGGGGCGTGCCCCGGCGCGAGAGGCGGGCTATCAAGCCTGGTGCGATAAACACAACCAACCCCGGGCTGAAAACCGCATACGGTCTCCATATGAACTGCGTCGTGACATGGCCCGATACAGAGGCACCGCACACCCCTATGCTTCACCAATGAGGTAATGGAGCACGAGTTCCCTGAAGGGTTTAAACCTGTGAACATCGAATCATACGACGGCACAATAGATCCCGCAGTATGGATTGAAGATTTTCTTCTCCACATTCACATGGCTTGCGGTGATGATCTACACGCCATCAAATACCTTCCCCTAAAACTTAAGGGACCAGCTAGGCACTGGTTAAATAGCCTCCCAGAAAACTCTACTGGAAGCTGGGAAGACTCGGAAGATGCCTCTAGAGACAACTTCCAAGGCACTTATGTCCGGCCTCCAGATGCCGATGACCTCAGTCATATAGTCCAACAGCCCGGAGAGTCGGCCAGAAAATTCTGGACCAGGTTCCTAATTAAAAAGAACCAGATTGTCGACTGTCCGGACGCCGAAGCCTTGGCAACCTTCAAACACAGCATCCGCGACGAATGGCTCGCCCGACACCTCGGCCAAGAAAAGACGAAGTCCATGACAGCCCTTACAACACTAATGACCCGCTTCTGCGCAGGCGAGGATAGCTGGCTAGCCCGTAGCGGCAACAGTACCAGTGACCCCGGCACTTCCGAAGCCCGAAACGGCAACGGAAGGCCCCGACGCAACAAACATAAGCGTCGGAGCAAAAATGATGATACAAAGAGTACGACAGTCAACCCTGATTCAATGGCTCCAAATCCAGTCAATGGAAGAAGCCATTCAAACAAAATAAAGATGGTTCATCAAGCCTGGACCGAATACTTGATCGACCCTGCCAGATCCACAACACTCCTGATAAGCCTGCCAACCATACCAACAGAAGCTGTTGGGTTTTTAAATAGGCCGGCAAGTTAAATGCCGAACATAAGGAGAAAGGGTCGCCCAGTGAGGATGACGATGAGGAACCTCGCACACCAAAAACAGGGGGTCAGAAGAAATTTCCCCCCGAAGTCAAAACGATGAACATGATATACGTCACCCATATCCCCAAGAGGGAGCACAAGCGCACGCTAAGGGACGTCTACGCGATAGAGCCAGTCGCCCCAAAATTCAACCCATGGTTGTCCTGTCCAATCACCTTCAATCGCAGGGACCATCCGACCAGTATCCGTCACGGAGGTTCATCCATATTAGTCCTCGATCCAATCATCGATGGATTCCACCTTACGCGAGTCCTCATGGACGGCGGCAGCAGCCTTAACCTGCTCTATCAGGACACAGTCTGCAAGATGGGTATTGATTCGTCAAGAATCAAGCCTACTAAAACTACCTTTAAAGGAGTGATACCCGGTGTAGAGGCCCGCTGCACGGGCTCAATCACATTGGAAGTGGTCTTCGGCTCACCAGACAACTTTCGCAGCGAAGACTTGATCTTCGATATCGTCCCCTTCCGCAGTGGCTACCACGCACTGCTCGGACGAACCGCGTTCACTAGTTTCAATGCAGTCCCACACTACGCCTATCTCAAGCTCAAGATGCCCGGACCACATGGTGTTATAATAGTGAATGGAAACATGGAACGCTCCCTCCGCACTGAGGAGCACACCGCGGCCCTGGCAGCGGAAGTACAGGGTGACCTCATTAAGCCAACTGTTACGCCGACGGCCAAGTCCTCAAACATTGTCAAATGAGTCCGGACTACCCCATTGTACAACAGTCCAGCTCGTCAGGAGCTCGATTAGCAATCTGGCCTCCATCTCATCCCCTACCAATTTTTGGCATATGTGCCACGCGTACATAATTGCGCACTAAAAATACCATGGGAAAGGATGGAGGCACAATAAGGACAATGCCTGCAATACGGCCAGACCCTACTAGGAAACTCACATTCCTCTTCCTTTTTTCTTTTTTCTTTTTCTTTTATTTTTCTTTCAGGTTCCCTCAAAACCACATCACCCTTTCGACGGTACCAAAGCCTCTTTCCATGGCCTATTATGAAAACACCGGTTGATGTTCCTCTCGAAGGACAATATACCAAGGAGAAAAGAAGCATAGACGCGTACCAGAATACCTAAAGGATCCTTAAAGATCACCCCGTCCGCGTTCAGGACGCACGCACGGCTTCCCCTTGTGTTCGGCATGTAAAATGGCCTTGTTGCTTATTGCACTATTTGTATCAATACGTTTTGACGTATCAATCAGACTACTATGGAAACAGTTTTTTGCCCAAACCTATATGGCGTTGGCGTATCTCTCAACATATGTTTCCCTGTTTTTGTCCGGTGTCATGTACACCTTGGTATGACCTAAATCGCCAGGGGCTTTATTAAGCCGCGTACATCTTTCAAATATTAAAAAGTCCGAACACTTTAATAGTGCAATTCGGCGTCCGGAATATAGCATTATATGCATTGGCTCCGAATCATGTCTTTGGTCAATAGTTGGGTTGCCCGACTCCTGTGCTTGCTACCTTATGTTCCGTCTGATCGGCTAGGGCAGTAAAGGGAGAACTACTGCAATTGTGTTTCTGGTTCACCCGGACAAACACCTCAGTAGAGAAAGCCGAAAACTGACTGTCATGATGCGGCGAGAGCTGGTCAGCTATTCGGTGACTAAGTATAATTTTTTAGCGATTTCTTCCAATTATGCGATAGGCCGGCTTCCACCCGGCCGGGCATTCACAACACCTGAGTTCGGATAATCGAACAATACTAGGGACTGCGCCCGCACTCCCATTATAAATCTCCTATGGCTAAGTGAGGGCGATAAAGCATATAGTCTGATTGCCTGGTTCACCGCACTAGCACCTCCTTCACGGATCAGTACGATGGGTCAAGTGTGTTTTAAGTGTTATCCCGAACACCCCCGTACTACCTACGTGGGGGCTGAAGCCGACGACTGGCCAACTCTCAGATATCATAAACAGCCGCACAGGAGGAGATATTTTTATAAGCAATATATCATACATAAGCCTTGTCTCATGATACAGGAGTAGACAACATAATTAGATTCATTCAAATATGATGTCCTTCGAACATTGGCCCTCTACAATGCGGGATCCTTTCAGGACATCATCAAAGTACCGCTCCGGCGTGCGATGCTCTTTCCCAGCGGGCGGTCCCTCGGTCGCAAGCTTGACGGCGTCCATCTTCGCCCATTGCACCTTGACGCGGGCGAAGGCCATCCGCGCACCTTCAATGCAGGCCGACCGCTTCATGACATCAAGCCGAGGGCAGGCGCTGACCGGCCGCTTGACGAGACTGAAGTAGCTACTGGGCATGGGTTCGGCGGGCCAAAGATGGATTATCAAATCCCTCATGGCCAATTCAGCCACCCTGTGTAGTTCGGTCCATTGCTTCAGCTGATCGCTGAGGGGCACAAGATGCTCTGGCACAAGGTATTGCGACCAGAACAACTTCTCCGTTGAGCTCCCCTCTTCAGCCCGGAAGAACTCGACGGCATCAGCGACACTCCGGGGTAGGTCCGCAAACACTCCTGGAGAACTCCAAATCTGGGTTAGAAAGATGTACCTTTTCTTCACAAATTTCCTCTGTAGGTTAAAGGTCTTACCCGCCACAATTTGCCTTGCCTCCTGGATCTCCCGGACAGTGCTTTGGGCTTCGGCCCGGGCTTCCTGTGCGCTTTGGAGTGCCTTAGCAAGTTCGGAGTTCTGCTCCGAAGAACTCCGAACTCTTGCGCTCTAACGATTCACGTTTGCCTATGGCATCCTTGAGCTCTTGCTGGACTTCCTCCACCCATGATTCATGTTTAAGGCGGGAGGCTCGTTCCTCCTCCTCCGCCTCCTTCTTGGCCTCGACTAGCGCACTCTCGAGGGCCTCGACCTCAGACATGTCAGCTGCAAAACATAAATTATGAAACTCATTGAGATACTACATCGTAGCTGGCATCATTTCAAGACATGCTTCGGCATTACATACCTTGTTTTTCTTCTAGCTTCCGCCTTAGCTCGGATGCTTCAGCGGCATGAGCAGCTGACGCCTACTCGCAGCCTGCTTGTTCAAATAGATATGTGCATTAGTCTCCTGCATGAGTTATTAGATCCTCTGTTTGTTTTTTTCTGAACACCGAACAGAGTCTCAGGGGCTACTATCTATACACATGCATTCTTTTTATACAGTTAAAAGATACTGTAAAGCACATACCTCAAAGCCTTTTAAAAGGCCAGTGTAGGCTTTGCTCAGTTCGCTTTTTGTGGACTGAACCTTTTGAATCACCATACCCATAAGGGTACAATGTTCTTCCACAATGGTGGCATTCTGAAGCGCACTCACCAGAGTGTCCGGCGCCTCCGCATTGACAGAGGACGCCGGTGTTGTAGGCGCACCCCCTTCTCATGAAGAGGGTTGCTCCTCTGTCTCCGGAACCGTGTGGGTTTCCGGAATGACATTTGGTTGGGGGCCAAAATGGAGATGGCCCCCGTCTCCAGTCTTCATGGGGGTCGGCTCCCCCATGTTCTTGGCAGCCTCCGGCACCTCTCCCTGTTCTGGAAGGGTCCTTTGGGATGACACCTCGGTGTTGTCCGCTACAGGGAGGGAGGAAGCTGGTGGAGGCGAATCGCTCTCCATCATGTTCGGACTCAGCGAATTCCTGGAAAAGGAGGATCGCTGGGGAAGGACCTTAACCGGACTGCAACATACAATTTAAATGCATTACAACTATAAGCCAGAAAAGCCAAACATATATATACCTTTGAGTACTTACGATCCGGCCAGGGGCTTCGGCCTTGGGCGCCACTCGTCGGCGTCCGATTCGGAGTCATCCGTAAGGGACATCATCCCTTTCTTGGACGCCTCCGCCTCTAGATCGGCGGAGGCTGCCCTTTTCTTCTTCTCCCCCTTAGGGGGGAGTTGATCTCATCCTCCTCTTCCTCATCGTCAGGGGAGGAGAGGGTTCCGGTGTCCTTGGACACTACGTCCGAGGCACCCTTACGACGGAGGCCGCTCTTGGCCTCCTTGCCCTTCTCCTTGGCTTTCTTTTACGGCGCCTGGTACGGTGCTGGGGCAAGCATCCTCGTCAACAGAGGAATAGCTGGGTCTTTGGGCAGCGGAGCCGGACAGTGAATCCGGTCCGCTTTCTTCATCCAGCTCTGCAAAAGTAAACGAAGGGTTTATCGTGCTCCTTGGGCTCGCAAAAGTAGTGTTATCAAAGAACTTACGGGGGTCGCAACATGGGTGTTGTCGTAGCCGAGGTCTTCGTTTGTCTCTGACCACGACTTCTGGTTCTTGAAGAGCAGCTTCCACATGTCTTCGTGCTTCATGCTGAAGAACTACTGCAGGGTCCAAGGACCGGCCGGGTTGAACTTCCACATGGGCTCTTGACGCGCCTAACAGGGGAGAATCCGGCGAAAGAGCATCACTTGGATCACGCTGGCGAGGCTGGTATTTTTATCTACCATGCTCTTGATGCGCCTCTCCAGCGTCATTACCTCATCAGACGACGCCCAGTCCAGGCCCTTGTTGAGCCAGGATGCCAGCCGCATTGGGGGTCCGGACTTGAACTCCATAGGAGTGACCCATGTGGAGTCACGGGGCTCTGTGACATAGAACCACCCATGCTGCCATCCCTTCACGGTCTCCACGAAGGTGCCCTTGGGCCAAGTGACGTTGGGAAGTTTGCTCACCATAGCACCATCGCAATCCGCGTGCTGGTCGTCCACCACTTTTGGTTTCACATTGAAAACCTTGAGCCATAGGCCGAAGTGGGGGGAAATGTGGAGGAATGCCTCGCATACGATGATAATGCCGAAATGTTGAGGAAGGAATTTGGGGCTAGATCATGGAAATCTAGCCCATAGTAAAACATGAGGCCGCGGACGAAAGGATGAAGGGGAAACCCTAGTCCGTGAAGAAAATGAGGGATGAACACTACCCTCTCACCGGGCTTTGGAGTGGGGATGACCTGTTTTTTGGCCGGGAGTCGGTGGGCGATCTCTTTGGCCAGATACCACGCTTCCCAAACTTCCTTGATGTTTGCCTCCGTGATGGAGTGTGACGCCCCCGATTCAATCGTACACTAATCATACACGCAAACGTGTACAATCAAGATCATGGACTCATGGGAAGATATCACAACACAACTCTACAGATAAAATAAGTCATACAAGCATCATATTACAAGCCAGGGGCCTCGAAGTCTTGAATACAAGAGCCCGATCATAGACGAGTCAGCGGAAGCAACAATATCTGAGTACAGACATAAGTTAAACAAGTTTGCCTTAAGAAGGCTAGCACAAACTGGGATACAGATCGAAAGAGGCACAGGCCTCCTGCCTGGGATCCTCCTAAACTACTCCAGGTCGTCGTCAGCGGGCTGCACGTAGTAGTAGGCACCTCCAGTGTAGTAGGAGTCGTCATTGATGGTGGCGTCTGGCTCCTGGGCTCCATCGTCTGGTCGCAGCAAACGGGTATAGAAAGGGGGAAAATAGGGAGGAAAGCAACCGTGAGTACTCATCCAAAGTACTCGCAAGCAAGGAGCTACACTACATATGTATGCATTGGTATCAAATGGAATAAGGCTATCATATGTGGACTAAACTGCAGAATGCCGGAATAAGAGAGGGATAGCTAGTCCTATCGAAGACTACGCTTCTGGCCACCTCCATCTTGCAGCATGTAGAAGAGAGCAGAAGGTAAGTTCACCAAGAAGCATCATGTAGCATAATCCTATCCGACGATCCTCTCCTCGTCGCCCTGTTAGAGAGCGATCACCGGGTTGTATCTGGCACTTGGAAGGGTGTGTTTTATTAAGTATCTTATTCTAGTTGTCATAAGGTTAAGGTACAACTCCAAGTCATCCTGTTACCGAAGATCACGACTATTCGAATAGATTAACTTCCCTGCAGGGGTGCACCACATAACCCAACACGCTCGATCCCATTTGGCCGGACACACTTTCCTGGGTCATGCCCGGCCTCGGAAGATGAACACATCGCAGCCCTACCTAGGCACAACAGAGATGTCAGCATGCCGGTCTAAATCCTATGGCGCAGGGGTCTGGGCCCATCGCCCATTGCACACCTGCACGTTGCGAGGGCGACTGGAAGCAGAACTAGCCCCCTTAATACAAGAGCAGGCTTACGTTCCAATCCGGCGTGCGCCGCTCAGTCGCTGACGTCACGAAGGCTTCAGCTGATACCACGATGACGAGTTCCCATAACTGTCCCCGCGTAGATGGTTAGTGCATATAGGCCAGTGGCCAGATTCAGATCAAATACCAAGATCTCGTTAAGCGTGTTAAGTATTCGCGAACACCGACCAGGGCCAGGCCCACCTCTCTCTCCTAGGTGGTCTCAACCTGCCCTGTCGCTCCACCACAAAGTAACAGTCGGGGGCCGTCGAGAACCCAGGCCCACCTCTACCGGGATGGAGCCACCTGCCCTTCCAGCCCCCAACTCCGAACAGTACCACAGGTAATGTAACAGTGTAAAGTATATAGTATATGCCCGTGATCACCTCCCGAAGTGATCACGGCCCAGTAGTATAGCATGTCAGACGGACAAGAGTGTAGGGCCACTGATGGAATACTAGCATCCTATACTAAGCAGTAGGGTAGCAGGTAAAGGTAACAACAGTTGTAGCAACAATGACAGGCTATGCATCAGAATAGGTTTAACGGAAAGCAGTAACAGGCTACACTACTCTAATGCAAGAAGTACAGAGGAGAGTAGGCGATATTTGGTAATCAAGGAGGGGGGGGGGGGCTTGCCTGGTTGTTCTGGCAAGTAGGAGGGGTCGTCTTCGATGTAGTCGAATACACGAACATCATCAGCGGTCTCAGAGTCTACCGGAAAGAAGTAACGGAGGGGGAACAAATAAATAACAGAGCAATCAAATGTAACACAAAACAAGACGCGACAATATGCGGTGCTAGAGGTGACCTAATGCGGTACTAGGTGATACCCGCAAAGGGGGGAAACATTCGGGAAAGTATTCCCCAGTGTTTTGCTTTTTCGGATAGATGAATCGGAGGGGGAAAGTTGCGTGTTTGTTAGGCTAGGGATGCGTGGCGGACGAACGGGCTACGTATCCGAATTCCTCTCGTCGTTCTGAGCAACTTTCATGTACAAAGTATTTTCATCCGAACTACAAATTATTTTATATTATTTTTTAAAGATTTAAATAATTTTTAGAATTAACAGAATTAATTTAATTAGAAAATGCAATTATGACATCATCATGATGTCAGCAGTCAGCTAGTCAGTTGACCTAGTCAAACTGACATGTGGGTCCCACTGTCATTGACAGACTAACTAACTATCAGATTAACTACATTAATTAGTTAATTAGATTAACTAACAGAGGTTAATTATTTGTACTAATTAGTTAATTATTATTATTATTATTATTTAAAATTCTTTTTATATCTTTTTTTAATGTTCCAAGGCGGTGGGGCCCGTGTGTAAGTGGCCCAGGGGGGTTTTGCGGGCGCTGGGCGAAATAGGCAGCGGGCGCCGGGGGCCACGGCGCTGTCCAGGCGGCCACTGCGGCGTAGGGACGCGGGGCGGCGGTGGTCGGCGACAGCTGCATCGGGGTGAAGCGGCAGGGTGGAGCCGATGGTGAGAGGGGGCCAGCAGCGGGCACGTCTGGAGCCTAGGCGCGTGGGAGGGAAGCTCGGGCGAACGGGAGGGGGGGCGTGTCCGGCACGGGGTAGCGGGCTGCAGATGCAGGCCGCGGCGAGCAAACGGGGGCCGCGATGAGGAGTGGTCTGGGGCGGGGGAGGGCGCAGCCAGACAGAGTGGCACGGCAGCCATAGCAGCAGCGGCGGCCAACGACGGAAGCGGCTGGGCGTGGTTGGCCGGAAGCAAGCAGCGGTGGGTGCGGCCCCGCGTGAGCGAGCGTGTGTGGGTGCGCGGGTGGCCGCGGGCGCAGCACATGCAGAGCACGACGCAGGCAACGTGCCGGTGTGGAGCTGCGGGGCGCGGCCCGGACGCGGTGAGCACGGAACAGAGAGGGGAAGGAGGAAGCTCACGGACGGTGTAGGGCACAGGGCAGTGGGGGTCGTGCTCGGGGATGGGGACGACACGACGTGGAGGTGGTGGTGCAGCGGCGGGGCGGCGCGCTCGGCGCCCGGTGAGGAGGGGGTTGATGATGATGCAGTTTGGCGGGGAGGCGGCGCCGGTGGCGTCGGGGGTCGGCGACGGGGCGACGGGATCGGGCCCCGATTGCCCCGATCCAATCTAGATCGGGTGGAGGAAGGCAGAGGAGTGGGACAAGGGGGAGGGAGTGGGGGCGGCGCTAGGTCACGGGGAGGGGAGCAGGCCTAGTAGGCCACAAGGGTGCAGGAGTGGGTTGGCTGGGCCGGCCGGCCCCTTCGGCCAACTGGGCCAGGGCCCAGTCGGGGGGGGGGGTGTCTTTTATTTTTCTTTGTTTTCTTTCCATCTTTTGTTTATTTTCTTTTATTTCTTGAACTACTTTTGTTTTATACATCGCAAAGCAACTTCCTAATTTAGTGTCGCAACATCACCCACTGCCACAAAAGTACCACAAATAAAATAGATTAGTATTTTCTAAAATATCAAAGGCATTTATTTAATTACTTCAACTACTGTTTTAATCATTTTAAAGTATTTAAGTATTTTATAGAAGTGTGCTTTTTCCACCATAATTACATATGCGTTATTTGGCACAACCCGAACATTTTAGTTTTAATATTTGAAAACTTTTATTGTTTGCTTGATTTTTGAATTTGAATTTGAATTGGCATTGAACTAACGCGAGATTAGCAACAATACCCGAGGGGACGTGGCATCGTTAACGTGGGATTACTGTAGCTTAATTATCCGGGCGTTACAATTCTCCTCCACTACAAGAAATCTCGTCCCGAGATTTAGGAGCGGGAATAAGGGGGAAGGGATCTGGTTACGAAATTCTAACGATTCTTCTCGGTCTTCGTTGCTCTTCTCGAAGAGGTCGATTCATTACATTGATGTCTTCATTTGTCTGCTTCAGGTCATCATGATGAAGTTGTCGTCCTTCCTTCAGGATCCTCGCCGTACTTACGAAAAGGTGAGAAGGGAAAAACCCTATAAGGATGGATTCTAACAAGATCGAGCATCAGACGGTTAACTCGGGGGAAGAAGCATAAGTATCTCTCGAATCGAAACTTAAGAAGATGTCGAGAGCAAAGTAAGAAGGTACCATGAGAAGTTTCAAACGGATAGGCAAGCGTTCGATGCCTAATCAAAAGGTGAAAGGGGTTCAGAGCAACGAGAATAAGTATTGCGTCTGATACCCGAATAGATCACTTGGCAGGTGGCCCGTGAGTTACATAAGAAGTGAAGCGCGAGGAATAACTTTGGAAACCGGGGGTGTACAGGAGAGTCAGGTTTCGATCCTGTGGAACTGTGGGTTATGGGCCCACCATGTGGTTAAAAGTAGGAAAAGCATTGATATCTTGCACGGTCATGATAGCAAGACATGTCAGAGGGTAGCCTATCAGTTATGTTGGCAACAATGTCGATACCAAGGGCGAGGGACAAAGAGAACCATTTTCCTGCTTGTTGAACGAGGCGGACCAATAGGCAAAGTTCTCGTCCATCGGTGGTTACCGAAATGTCATCAATAATAGAATCAGGGTCTTGCTGACAGAGTTGTACAACGAGGTGCTTACATAAGTTGGAGAATAATACTGCTTAGATTATATAGACCTCAAGAAAGGTTAAACCAAACAATGGAAAGGACATATGATTATCAGATTAATCAGGCGATGGAAAGGAAAAATGTGTTTTAGTCACATAATTCAGGGATATATCCTTCCCAAGGACAAGCAGAGCATGGTATCCATGGCAGGATATCATGTAGAAAACCCTTTAGGTAAGGGGAGAGAAATTTCATGACATTACCCATACAACGGTGTTAGGATAAATGATAAAGAAAATTTAGCATTGTGCTTCAAATGCTCCTGTTGAAAATCGGAGTACCATAGACATGCCTCGAGATAACATTGACATGGTCAACAGGTGAAGATCAAACTTTGGAAACAAAAAGGATCCATCAAGAACAACTTATAGAATAAGTCTTACAATTTCCTCATGGAAGAAAGGATAACCTTACTAAAATGGAAACTATAACCACAAGTCCTCTGGCCAGGTGTGATGGGCATGACATCACCTTATCGGGTCATATAAAGACCAACGTTATAACTCTTGGAAATGTCCCAACCATCATATCTGACCGAGGTTCAGATCCGATTGGTGTCAGGATACCTCTGACTTAGGATGCCCGAGAAGAAAAGGTGCAACACGAATTGTCGAGATGACAATGTAAGATTATTGAGAAAGGAACTATGGAAGCGAGTTTCAAAACAAGAGTTCATCATGCCAAAGAGAGGATGAGGAGGTGCTGCTGGACTCAGTGATAATTCATCGAGATTTCCATAAAAATGGATTTCCACAAGTAGGTGAACAAGGAGATAACATTTATCAGATCAAATGATATAATGACGTATGCTCGAGGAAAACATACACAATTAATCATTGGTGGAAGGGTGCACTCGAAATATGGGCTGGGTTGCATGACCAATGTTAGAATGGTGATTCAATTATCAAAAGACTTCGAATGAAACTATTGCCCATTCACTTCAAAGCAATAGGGTTGCTAGAAGTTTTGAATTCACACGTCATAGCTCAATTGTCGGTATTCCATTTAAAAACAACACGGGGACCAAGAAATGAACGGAGATGGCGAGAAGTATTATTATATCAAGAATTCTTAAGAGGTGGTGAAATCCTCACCACATTCTTGACATAAAAGGTGGTAATATCCAAGGTAAAGAAGAACAATGCTGGGTAGCAAGGAACTCAAGGTATAACACAAAACACGAACAAGTTTGTGTCGAACAGAAGGCAATAAAGTGGTAGATGATAAAACAAATCATCAAGGGCAAGGATGGTATTTCTCATCATGAATTCGATGTATATCTTGGAAGAGCTCAGGATGTTGCTGATGACCACGACACATTTGTCGAGAGATTTCATGACGATGTAATCGGTCGGCGATGACATCAAGTCAAATGATGATGCAGTGAAAGTCAAATAATACTTGAAGAAGAACTCATAAGAAGTTATGCAGTTCCGTGATAATCTCGAGATATCAGAGGGGGTAATACTCGATGACAGATCAAAGTAGAGGTTGGACTGGGGTATTGCTCTACAGAAGACAAGCGCTTAAACTTGCACGCGAAACGGTATTTAAAGGAGAACATGGTCGGAACCACGATTGCAAAAGGCCAGATCCCGAATATAAGATGAACTTATACCAAAGGAATAATTTAATTTAAGAGAAGCTTTAATGATAAGATCTACATCGTGTCCATGGGCATGAACACAAAGTTCAAGGTCGACTCCCACTTCTCCAATGCATAACCTTTCATTCACTTCTCACTTTCGAAGAAGTTGTAGTGTTGAAATTTTATCTGGCAAAATACCAGAAGTGTATGACTCGTGAAAACTTTCGAGTTCACACAGTTTAGAGAAGGCATATGTTCAACCCATAGGGGCTTCTTAGAAACATATACCACAAGTTTCAAGAGTAAACATCACAAGCTCGAAAGTAGAGCAAGGTTGAGAAAGTAGATGATACCATTTACCAAAGGCATTATGTATCCGAGGGAAGGCTCACAAGGTTATTGAATATGAAGGACGCAGTCGGATAAAATCCATTAAAGGATCTGCCGGTCCATAACAGAGCTGACGTGAGCATCGGCACACAACCAGAGGAAGTAACAATGCAAAGGCATTGGATTATGGAAACAACTGACTAATCCAGAGCTCAAATGCAAAGGAATTATGATTTTCAAATCAAGGGATCAGAAGCAATGTTCTGATTAGGGATGGATAAGTTGAATAGCCTTAGGGGTACAATCGACGGCAATTGGATTTGTTGAGAACCAGCTCATGTTTAAAATGACGTCTGAGCCGGAAAGATAATTAAGGATCAACTGATGATTGTGTGCATTCTCACTCATGTTGAATCAAAGGGATCAAAATGACGGTGTCTAAGGATACTAACGAATATTGCCAGACATATGGAAAACATCCATAATGCAAGCAGACAAGTATTGCAGAGCCATAAGCTACTAAGGATTTTTGGAGGATCGAATAGTATTTCGATGGCCATTGTGAAACACATGAACAACTGGGGGATGAGCGGATACTCAATAAGTGCGAGAATTATCCGTAGGGGTATTCAGGTGACAAAGAACAGCAAGGCACTAAGCTCAAAGGATTATCGAAACAACGACGAGTATTTCGGGGTATCTTGTAATAAGAAGACCAACTGGGAATAAAAGTAAGAACGTCATGTGTAAGTATTTATCCATAGGGATTTTTCGGTGGCAGGGAATTGCAAAAGCAATGGCACAAAGTTTCGAGAGAACATCAGAGAGTATTATCAGAATCTTCTATTGAAGCAGTCGATCATCTGTAATGAAGGGCTCTCCGGGAGAAAGTGATAACGAGATCCTAATGTTAGATTTAGCAAAATTCATTTAACCCGAATAGAAGAGAGTTCAAAGTCCCAGAGTAAGGATCGAGGAGTAAAAGATCCTAATACCACCCAGATGGCGACGTCGGCCCGTAAGCCACACAGCCATGTTAGTAAAATAGTTTTCACTGACTAGACTCAACTTCGGCCAAGGAGTTTGGAAGGGGGATTCCTACAGGCAATCGGCTCTGATACCAACTTGTGATGCCCCCGATTCAATCGTACACTAATCATACATGCAAACGTGTATGATCAAGATCAGGGACTCACGGGAAGATATCACAACACAACTCTACAAATAAAATAAGTCATACAAGCATCATATCACAAGCCAGGGGCCTCGAAGGCTCGAATACAAGAGCTCGATCATAGATGAGTCAGCGGAAGCAACAATATTTGAGTACAAACATAAGTTAAACAAGTCTGGCTTAAGAAGGCTAGCACAAACTAGGATACAGATCGAAAGAGGCACATGCCTCCTACCTGGGATCCTCCTAAACTACTCCAGGTCGTCGTCAGCAGGCTGCACATAGTAGTAGGCACCTCCAGTGTAGTAGGAGTCGTCGTCGACGGTGGCGTCAGGCTCCTAGGCTCCATCGTCTGGTCGCAGCAAACGGGTATAGAAAGGGGGAAAAGAGGGAGCAAAGCAACCGTGAGTACTCATCCAAAGTACTCGCAAGCAAGGAGCTACACTACATATGTATGCATTGGTATCAAATGGAATAAGGCTATCATATGTGGACTGAACTGCAGAATGCCGGAATAAGAGGGGGATAGCAAGTCCTATCGAAGACTACGCTTCTGGCCACCTCCATCTTGCAGCATGTAGAAGAGAGCAGAAGTTAAGTTCACCAAGAAGCATCGTGTAGCATAATCCTATCCGGCGATCCTCTCCTCGTCGCCCTGTTAGAGAGCGATCACCGGGTTGTATCTGGCACTTGGAAGGGTGTGTTTTATTAAGTATCCGGTTCTAGTTGTCATAAGGTCAAGGTAAAACTCCAAGTCGTCCTGTTACCGAAGATCATGACTATTCGAATAGATTAACTTCCTTGCAGGGGTGCACCACATAACCCAACACTCTTGATCCCATTTGGCCGGACACACTTTCCTGGGTCATGCCCGGCCTCGGAAGATCAACACGTCGCAGCCCTACCTAGGCACAACAGGGAGGTCAGCACGCCGGTCTAAATCCTATGGCGCAGGGGTCTGGGCCCATCGCCCATTGCACACCTGCACGTTGCAAGGGCTGCCGGAAGCAGAACTAGCCCCCTTAATACAAGAGCAGGCTTACGTTCCAATCCGGCGCGCGCCGCTCAGTCGCTGACGTCACGAAGGCTTCGGCTGATACCACGACGTCGAGTGCCCATAACTGTCCCCGCGTAGATGGTTAGTGCGTATAGGCCAGTGGCCAGACTCAGATCAAATACCAAGATCTCGTTAAGCATGTTAAGTATCCGCGTACGCCGACCAGGGCCAGGCCCACCTCTCTCTCCTAGGTGGTCTCAACCTGCCCTGTCGCTCTGCCACAAAGTAACAGTTGGGGGCCGTCGGGAACCCAGGCCCACCTCTACCGAGATGGAGCCACCTACCCCTCCAGCCCCCAACTCCGAACAGTACCACAGGTAATGTAACAGTGTAAAGTATATAGTATATGCCCGTGATCACCTCCCGAAGTGATCGCGGCCCAGTAGTATAGCATGGCAGACGGACAAGAGTGTAGGACCACTGATGGAATACTAGCATCCTATACTAAGCAGTAGGGTAGCAGGTAAAGGTAACAACAGTTGTAGCAACAATGACAGGCTATGCATCAGAATAGGTTTAACGGAAAGCAGTAACAGGCTACACTACTCTAATGCAAGAAGTATAGAGAAGAGTAGGCGATATCTAGTGATCAAGGGGGGGGGGCTTGCCTGGTTGTTCTGGCAAGTAGGAGGGGTCGTCTTCGATGTAGTCAAACACACGAACATCGTCAGCGGTCTCGGAGTCTACCGGAAAGAAGTAACAGAGGGGGAACACAATAAATAACAGAGCAATCAAATGTAACACAAAACAAGACACGTCAATACGCGGTGCTAGAGGTGACCTAATGCGGTACTACGTGATACCGGCAAAGGGGGGAAACATCCGGGAAAGTATTCTCGGTGTTTCGCATTTTCGGATAGATGAACAGGAGGGGGAAAGTTGCGTGTTTGTTATGCTAGGGATGCGTGGCGGACGAACGGGCTACATATCCAGATTCCTCTCGTCGTTCTGAGCAACTTTCATGTACAAAGTATTTTCATCCGAACTACAGATTATTTTATACTAATTTTTAAAGATTTAAATCATTTTTAGAATTAACAGAATTAATTTAATTAGAAAATGCAATTATGACATCAGCATGATGCCAGGGTGATGTCAGCAGTCAGCTAGGCAGTTGACCTAGTCAAACTGACATGTGGGTCCCACTGTCATTGATAGACTAACTAACTATCAGATTAACTACATTAATTAGTTAATTAGATTAACTAACAGACGTTAATTAGGTTAATTATTTGTCCTAATTAGTTTATTATTATTATTTAGAATTCTTTTTATATCTTTTCTTAATGTTCCAAGGCGGTGGGGCCCGTGTGTAAGTGGCCCAGGGGGTTTTGCGGGCGCTGGGCGAAACAGGCAGCGGGCGCCTGGGCATGGCCGAACCCGGCAGAGCGCTACGGGGCGCCGGGGGCCACGTCGCTGTCTAGGCGGCCGCCGCGGCGAGAGGCGGCATAGGGACGTGGGGCGGCGGTGGTCGGCGGCAGCTGCATCGGGGTGAAGCGGCAGGGTGGAGCCGATGGTGAGAGGGGGCCAACAGCGGGCGCGTCTAGAGCCTAGGCGCGTGGGGGGGGGGGGAAGCTTAGGCGAACGATAGGGGGGGCATGTCCGACACGGGGTAGCGGCTACAGATGCAGGCCGCGGCGAGCAAACGGGGGCCGCGACAAGGAGTGGTCTGGGGCGGGGGAGGGCGCAGCCAGACGGAGTGGGCACGACAGCGATAACAGCAGCGGCGGCCAACGACGGAAGCGGCTGGGCATGGTTGGCCGGAAGCAAGCAGCGGTGGGCGCGGCCCCGCGCGAGCGAGCGCGTGTGGGTGCGCGGGTGGCCGCGGGCGCAGCACATGCAGAGCACGGCGCAGGCGGCGCGCCGGCGTGGAGCTGCGGGGCGCGGCCTGGACGCAGTGAGCGCGGAACAGAGAGGGGAAGGAGGAAGCTCACGGACGGTGTAGGGCATAGGGCAGTGGGGGTCGTGGTCGGGGACGAGGACGACGCGACGTGGAGGCGGTGGTGCAGCGGCGGGGCGGCGCACTCAGCGTCCGGTGAGGAGGGGGTTGAGGACGATGCAGTTTGGCGGGGAGGCGGCGTCGGCGGCGTCGGGGGTCGGCGACGGGGCGACGGGATCGGGCCCCGATTGCCCCGATCCAATCTGGATTGGGTGGAGGGAGGCAGAGGAGTGGGACGAGGGGGAGGGAGTGGGGGTGGCGCTAGGTCACGGGGAGGGGAGGAGGCCTAGTAGGCCACAGGGGTGCAGGAGTGGGTTGGCTGGGCCGGCCGGCCCCTTCGGCCAACTGGGCCAGGACCCGGTCGGGGGGGGGTGTCTTTTATTTTTCTTTGTTTTCTTTTCATCTTTTGTTTATTTTCTTTTACTGTTTCCTTTTATTTCTGGAACTACTTTTGTTTTATACATCGCAAATTAACTTCCTAATTTAGTGTCTCAACATCACCCACTGCCACAAAAGGTTTTACCACAAATAAAATAGATTAGTATTTTCTAAAATATCAAAGGCATTTATTTAATTACTTCAACTACTGTTTTAATCATTTTAAAGTATTTAAGTATTTTATAGAAGTGTGCTTTTTCCACCATAATTACCTATGCGTTATTTGGCACAACCCGAACATTTTAGTTTTAATATTTGAAAACTTTTATTGTTTGCTTGATTTTTGAATTTGAATTTGAATCGGCTTCGAACTAACGCGAGATTAGCAACAATACCCGAGGTGACATGGCTTCGTTAACGTGGGATTACTGTAGCTTAATTATCCGGGCGTCACATGGATGAGGCCATCCACTTGCCCTGCGCTCTGGATCCGGACATGGCTGGATCTTGAGGGTGGATGGACTGAGGAAGGGGAAGGCGTGGGGTAAAAAAGGAGGAATCTTATCTCCTTATAAAGACAGTGAATACCATGTGTCCCCCACGAGCCTTAAAGCTCGCCTATTTCGAAGGGGTCGTGCGAGATGACACGATTGGGTTTCCCATACCCGTAGTGATGAGAATCCCGTAATATGGGGGCACGATCTCTACTTTAACAAGACGTGTCGTCGGTGGTTGCGTCTTGAAACGCCAAACGGGAGGCCGAAAAACGGTTTGAAATAATAAAATGGCCACACGTAACGTCTCACGAGCGAAATCTTTGGAGGATAGAACTTATCTGTATTTTAATTCAGAGGTATGACTATTGTACATAGTACCGACGATCAACTGTTGTATATAGTACCGACGATCAACTGCTTTGAAGAATTCGGAGGAGGAACCCGCCTTGCAATGTCGAAGACAATCCGCGCGCCGGACACATCGTCATTGAAGACTAGTTCAGGGGCTACTGAGGGAGTCCTGGATTATGGGGTCCTCGGGTGTCCGGGCTACGTGATGTGGGCCGGACAGATGGGCCGTGAAGATACAAGATAGAAGGCCTTCCCTCATGTCCGGATGGGACTCTCCTTAGCATGGAAGGCAGGCTTAGCATGCGGATATGGATATTCCTTTCTCTGTAAACCGACTCTGTACAACCCTAGTCCCCTCCGGTGTCTATATAAACCGAAGGGTTTAGTCCGTAGAGGCAACCACAATCATAATCATACAGGCTAGACAATTAGGGTTTAGCCATTACGATCTCGTGGTAGATCAACTCTTGTAACCCCTATACTCATCAAAGTCAATCAAGCAGGACGTAGGGTATTACCTCCATCAAGAGGGTCCGAACCTGGGTAAACATCGTGTCCTTTGTCTCCTGTTACCATTGATCCTTAGACGCACAGTTCGGGACCCCCTACCCGAGATCTGCCGGTTTTGACACCGACAGTGGGGAAGGGGGCAAGAGCCTAAAATTTCTTCAGAATTTTCTCCAAAGCCGAGGGCGGGGGGGGGGGGGGGGGGAGGCAGCGGGCCCCACTTACCTGAAGATAGCTTCGCCGGGGGATGGGGGGGGGACGAGGGAGGGGGCCCTCAGACTTGTACTAAGCTCCGCCACTGCCCTTTCCATCAAAGGGCGACAACAATATCACACTTCAGAAGGAAAAAAAGACAACCAAAATCAGTATAGAGAGCTGAGGATCTAGCGTGGTAGAGTCGTGGAAGACATGTACTCTTGCTCCAAGCTGTACCAGTTTTGGTTCCTTTGAGATGGTAAATTAGCTTTTCCAAATACACCACTTTGAACTAGTGTATAACAAAGCTCATTTACAATTTTCTCTCGAAATAGGCTTTCGCCCCACTATATAGATATAGCAACCACCTGATACATCTAAGATTCCACTACCGGGGCAGACAGCACAAGCACGCCCAAAAGAAATAAAAAAGAAAGAAACAGAAACTAGTGACAACAGAGTCGGATTGACGAAAACGACGATGATCCGCAGCCGCTGCTCCCCCAGAGATTTCCACCGCACTCCTAGCACTTCGGAAGATCGCATACCAAGCAACACCTTCAGGAAGGAACGTGAAGATGATGATGCTGCTGCCCAGACTGGTCCTAGGGTTTCCCTCGGTACGTGGAGGGGCGTGAGTGAGGGGGATACCCAACGCCCTTCAGGAAGGAACGATGGCGCCCATGGGCGTCGCTGTGCCGGTGCCGGCCAAGCTGACAGGGATTTCTCCTGTCTGCCACACACCCACCATCTCGATCGACCCATCACGCTTGAAAGTGCGTTATATCGACTAGAGGGGGGGGGTGAATAGGCGATTTTTATGAAAGTCTTCAAAATGTGGAAGTTATGAAGACAAACGATAGAAATAAACCTATTACCCTGGAGCGGAAGGTAGACTACACTAGGCAAGCCATAGTCAAGTATTCAATAGAGTGAAAGCACAATGACTAATAGCAGCAATGTAGTAAGGATCAGGTAGGAAGATATTGTGAAGCCACACAGAACACGCAGTCACTCAGTGAAGACAAAATATAGTGCGAACATACAATGACTTCACAAGGAGTAACATTAAGTAAAGGGAAGGGAAGATGAAACCAGTGACTCGCTGAAGACAATGATTTGTTGGACCAGTTCCAGTTGCTGTGACAACTGTACGTCTGGTTAGGGCGGCTATGTATTTAAACCTTAGGGGACACAGTCTTGGACACCCAATCCTGAACACGCAGCTCAGGACACCCAGTCCTCACCGTATTCCCCTTGAGCTAAGGTCACACAGACCTCGCCCAATCACTCTGGTATGTCTTCAAGGTAGACTACCAAACCTTCATAGACTTCGTTCACCGGCAATCCACAATGTCTCTTGGATGCTCAGAACGCGACGCCTAACCGGCTGGAGGATGCACAGTCCTCAAGTGTAATAAGTCTTCAGATCACATAGACAAGAAGACTTAAGTGATGCCTAATTCTCTTTGGCTATGGGTGGTTAGGGCTTTATCCTCGCAAGGAATTCTCTCTCAAAGGCTTCGAGGTGGGTTGCTCTCAAACGACAAAAGCTGTACTCTGAATCTGAGCAGCCAACCGTTTATGGTTGTAGGGGGTGGGCTATTTATAGCCACTTGGCAACCCGATCTGATTTGTCCGAAATGACCCTGGGTCACTAAGGAACTGACACGTGTTCCAACGGTCAGATTTCAAACTCACATGGCAACTTTACTTGGGCTTCAAGCAAAGCTGACTTTCCCGACTCTGGACAAGATTCGCTCTCAAAGTCTTCACTCGAAGACATAGGTTTTGTTTAAGCATCACTTCAGTCATTCTGACTGGTTCTCTTGGACCCCACTTAACAGTACGGTGGTTCCTATGACTCAACACAGAAGAAAGAGAACTACGAAAGATCTAAGTCTTCGAGCTCCATAGGCTTCATGTGGTGTCTTCTCTTGTCATAGTCTTCAATGTGAATATCTTCATATACCACCTTTGACTTCAATGTCTTCATACATTTTTAGGGGTCATCTCTGGTAGGAAAACCGAATCAATGAGGGACTTCTACCTGTGTTATCCTGCAATTCTCACAAACACATTAGTCCCTCAACTAGGTTTGTCGTCAATACTCCAAAACCAACTAGGGGTGGCACTAGATGCACTTACAATCTCCCCCTTTTTGGTGATTGATGACAAACTAGTTGAAGTTTTCAACGGGGAATATAATCTGTGAAATTGTAAAGGATAAGGAATTGTCTTCATAAGTTGCAAGGGCTCCCCCTGAAGATGTGCATATAAGTAATTTGCTTTTGGAATGCAAATGCACATGGCAGGTTGTACTTGTGGAGATCCACTTCAACTTATGATGACAATCCACTATGCATGTGAAAGTATATGAAGATAATGACATGCATAATGGAAAATGGACGTCTGCAGAATGATCTAAGTGCGGAATTTATCGTCGCACATGCGGAATTTATCATCGCAACACAAGGTGGCAAATAAGTAGCAGACGACCATCGAGTTTAAGTGTTACAACTCAAAGAACCAAATGTAGCAAAACGAGAGTTGTAAGCACGAAGCAAAATATAAAGCACCCGCCCATATGGACCCGCTTGAAGACTATCAACCTCATATGCTTCTCCCCCTTTTGTCAGTACGGACCAAAAAGGTTTGAAGACATAGAGCATCTACTCGTTTCCATGAGGAGTAGGTGAAGCAGCAGGGTCGTTGATTGTGTTTGGCGGTGCTGAAGAGCTTGGAGCAGAGTCGAAGCGTGCTGAAGGAGGTGGCAGTGAAGTAGCATCGTCTTCATCCTCAATTACTCTGGCATTCACAGTTGCAGCAGAGGAAGAGAACTCAGAGTCTTCAAGGGATGGAGTTCGTCGCAGCACTGCCCTTCGAGGAGGTGTGGAGTCAAACTTGAATCGCTCAGTGAAGCCATCCTCTTGAAGATCATCTTCAGAACACATCAGTGTTAGCCCTTCCATGTGCAGTGAGAGGTTTCATGGGCAACAAAAGAATTCTTGGTGGCAAGATTGCGAATGCGATTAACATCCACCAAGAGGCTTTGCATCTGATGCTTCAGCCAGTCATGATGCCTATCCTATTTCTGATGAGGAGCCACAAGAAGCTCTCGGTCGTTGAGAACACGAGTGCGCTTCTTGGGTCGTGGAGCAGTTGTACTGTCAGTGGCTTCAGTGAGAGCAGGATGCGGTGCACGTGTAGTGCCAGCCAAAGGATACACACGAGTTACTGCTTCAACGCCTTCAACGTTCTGAGTGAAACTTTGATGCTCTGCATTCTGAAGACTGAGAGGTTCCTTGGCAGGCTCAAGATAGATGGCTTCAATAGACATATCCACATCAGGCAAAAAGATCTGATGGTTGCGGGCCGAGGGATGATATGAGATAGCGGAGTGAAGTTTGATCAGCCGCATCACCCAAGGGGCATAGAACTTCAAACCAAACAGATCAGAGCCAGATGCAGCAAGTTGGCGAATGAAGAAATCCTGTGTATTGAAGCATTTTCCATGAAGAATGTAGAAGACCAAAGTCTTCATTGTACCTTCCAGCTTGGCATGGGGAGAATGTCCTTTGATTGGCCAGAGAGTTCGCCTTATGATGTGATAAATGGTTCTTGGCAGATACTCAAGGTCTTCAACGAAGAACTCCATGGGATAAGCAGCATCTTGGGGCAATGACTTCATCATACTGAGCATCTGAATCATATTAGGTTCAGTCTTCTGAAAGATGCTCTCAATAGCTTCACTATGAAGCTGACAGCCATGCTCGTAGAGATCACCAGGAGTGGGCAAACCAGTGAGCTCAATGATGTCAAAGGCTTTGGCTTCGTGACGAACATTTCCAGTCATCCACTCCAGGACCCAAGTCTTCAGATCTCTGCTATACCCGCGGATGTGAAGTGTGGCATAGAATTGGAGCAGCAACTCTTCATTCCAATGCTCTTGGTCAGTGACGAACGGCAGCAGTCCCACCTCTTTGAAGCAATCCAGAGCTTCTTCCAGACAGGGTAGACCAGCTATTGCTTCAATGTCAAGGCGCTTGTGTGGGAAGATGCGACCTTGGTTGTAAAGAACACATGAGTAATAGCTTCGCTGCGGATAACTCCAGAACTGATTAGATGATATTCTTTCCCTGGAGTAGGGGTTCCTGGAGCTGTTGAAGAATGTGTTGTCTGCTCTGAAGCCATTGATATTGAAGGAGCCAGGTGCTGATGCAGGACCTGGGAACCTTGGCAATCTTGGGATTGGCTTCTGTACCTGAGGCCTATGCTCAACATGATAGTCGGACTAGGGACCGGCAGCAGACTCAGGAACAGAAGTGGCGGGATCAGTGGCTTCACTGACTTCTGGTGCTTTTGTTGGTGAGGGCTCCACATTAGCTTCAGCAATGACATCGTCAGTGGCTTCAGTGGTGTTGGTGGTGGCAGCCACAAGATTTTCAACCTCCACTTGACGAGCTGAAGGGTCTCTTACGATCATGTTCTCCTCAAGAACTGCTTCTTGGTGGGATAGGGGAGTAGCAGCTTGTGGTACTTCTTCTTCATTGGCTGATGCAGCCGGAATGTCTTCAGCAATTTTAGCTTCAGATGCAGAGACTTGAGGCCTTGGATCTTTGCGAAGCCTGCGCAACGCGGGCGATGCCTGTGGAGTTTGTGTTGGCTGGGCCTCAGAGTCTTCTTCCTCTTGTGGGTGATCCGCCCATGAAGCATCCTGTGCTATTGGTGTCAGTGGACGACCAATGCTGATGAGTTCACTGTACGTGAGCACAGGCGATGATACCTGTTGGTGCTCTAGCTGAGGAAGGGCTGCATCATCTTCAACATGGTCATGATGACCAATGTCTTCAGCAGCGATGGGATCAGCTGCTGGAAAGTCTTCAGCTTCATGAGCCTCTGTGAAAGCAGGCTCGTGGACAGTCAATTGACGTTCTTGTGGATTGGCGTCGGGGTGAACCAGGGAAATGGGTTCAACAATCAAGGGCTCTGTGGGAGCAACCCGTTCCTTCTTGGTCTTTCTTTTCTTCTTGGCGGGGGCAGTAGCAGAGGCTTCAGGATGTTTTCTCTTCCTTGTTTCAGCCTCAGCAGTCCTGGCCTTTGGCTTCGGGCCAGTCATGCTAGTTGGGAAGACAAGGGGATCTGCCTCCTGCCTTGGTGCTTCAGGTTCAGCCATAGCGGGCTTCTTCTGCTTCTTGGCAGCCATCCTGGGGTCGATGCCAGGAAGCCCAAGGGCCTTGCGCTTCTCAGCCTCATTGTAGGCTTGCACACACCTATCAGCCAGGACCTTCATGCGCTCACGAGAACCCTGAGCTTCTGCACATTTCTTTAGAAAGGCTTCCTTGAGCTCGTGCAGCATAATCTTGAAATTCTTCACGTCTTGCATGCTGAGCTTGGCCATATGCTTCTTGAACTGAGATTTCTCAAAGTCAATCTTCTGCTTCAGTTCAACAATGCGCTAGGCGATAGCTAACTCTGAAGCAATGGCGCCATGGAAGGCGACACTGAGGCCAATGGGTAGTTGGAGATCATCGAAGCTGATGTTTGGCGTGTCAAACCATTCATCAATGAAGTTGTGAATGACTGTTACATCAAAGAGAGGCAGATCATTGAAGATTTCTGCTTCTTCTTTGCTCTTGATGAGTTGCTCAAGAGCGTCATCTGCAAGATCTTCATCACTTGACAGATCAATGGCATCATTGCGCAGAATGGCAGCAGCTGTTAGCTCTTGGCCGGTGTGTGGCAGAGGCATCTTGACCTTCTGGGGCTTGGAGATGCGTGATAAATCTTCAGACTGCACACTGTCTTCAGGAGGTGCAGTTGCCAGTGGCTTCACTCGTGAGATTTTTGGTGAAGGGTCAGGCTTTGAAGCTTTAGGCTTCTTCAACTTCTTTGGCTTCGGCGCTGCAGGCGCTTCATCTGATTCAGCGTCAGCTACAGGCTCATTCTCTGCAGTCCCTTGAACCAAGATATGGGTGATGAGGCCTTCAAGGTTGTAGAAAGGACCGACGATATTGGGTTCTGCATCTCGTGTTCCATCAGCCCTTGGAGCTGAGGGACCAGGGTTGAAGTCTAGTCCCAATGTCTTCTTGTTTTGCTTCGCTGAGTTCTGGGTAAACTAGAAGTTGCGCTTGAACAGAATGTCGTCACGACACCATAGTAGTGACGATGGGTGTGCATCAGCAGGCTGTGGCCCACGGACCATGCAGGGATAGAAGCCTTGTTCAATAGCTTCATCTCTGGACTTGGGTTGAAGATTCTTGTATAGGATGTCTCCCCACGGTCTCTTGATGGCATTTTTCTCAGCATATTCCTAGGTTACAAATCGGTATTTGAACCATTGTTCTGCCCAATATCTTCGAATCCATTGGATTCGGGTCTTGCGCTGATTGTAATCCTCTTCAGGATCTGTCTTGTATAGTTCTGAGAGGTCATCTGGCAGATCTCTAGATGTTTCTCCACGACGCTTTCTGCCACCCTTCCTTGCTGATTTCTCTGAAGCCATGAACTTTAAACTGAAAGGCTTCAACACGTTCAAAGGCTTCAAAGATTTTCGCTTGCTAGACAAACAGGAACTTGCTTCGGGAGAATTTATATGATGCTGTAAGAATTCTGCAAATGAATGCAGACTATGAGAACCAAGGGATTCTCCCACAGACATGTACCTGTGACAACATTAACGTGCGAGGGAAGGGGAAGAGGTCATATGCATTCTCAGAAGATTTTGAATATAAATCAGTTTAGAAGACATTGACCTCATCGTGCGAAGACATTCACTCATAGATAAGGAGTTGGTTCCAGATTTGTACGAATCCAGAGATCTGTACAGGTGAGGAATCTAACTACTTTGTGAAGCATAAGTGAATATACTAGGCATGTTATGAGATGCAGTATGAGAGAGATCTAACTCGTGTGAATAGAAACTGCTTGTGGTAGAAAGTGACAAATCCATAGGATCAAAGGTGCCGTAAAAACGAAGTTTTATTTACCACACTAAGAACTGCTAGACGAAGTGGAAGATGAGGCTGAGCAGTTCGATCTTCCGTGCCCTAGCTTGGCGACGGAGGACACCTACGGCGACGGCGGAGAGGACGATGTCCGCAGTCGGCGTGAAGACGGCGTCGGAGAGGTTGTGGCAGCGAAGCGCTTCGTCGCCGACATCGTCGAGGGCTAGCGGTGGCGCTAGGGTTCGTGCGAGAGTGGAAGAAGAGATAATGACCGCCGTGAAGTGTGTATTTATAGGTACAGGGGCGGAACTGCGTTATTACACAGGTGCCCCTGGCGATTCACATCTGAGGAACACGTGGCCATCATGCAGAATTTTGGGGTTTGTTCCACGTCCCACACACGCCTGGATTGTCGGGTGGTCGTTCCTACTTCTCCGGGTTTCATGTGGAGGAATGAGCATTGAAAGTGGACTTAAGGTTTGTCTTTGTATCTTCTGCTGATAAGGACGCAGAGAAGACATTCGACAGTTTCAATAGAATGCATATGATTTGGAGAGATAGAGTTTGAGATAGATAGCATAGAGAGGTTAGGGTCCGATCACATTCACTTAGTTCAAAATATTCAACAAGAAGACATAGCTATAAGTGAATGCTGTAGAGGACAGAACACCAGTATATATATATATAACCAACATAGTGAAGATAATCATGAAGACATGTTGAGATTGAAGCCAAACCAAATGTGAAGACATAGCAAGGCAACACCATGAGTGAAACACTTCAAAATAGAACATTTGGTGGTGGCGTTACCCACCGTATAGGAAGTATTAGACCCTGACACGGCGCACAATTATCGTGGCGCTCCGAAGTCAAATTCCACATTAATGTATTCACACTTAGAATGTATGTCTTCATTGATTGAAGATATACTTTACTTCGTGTGTTGCACATCTAAGTCATCAATATGCATAAGGGTTAGGATGTGTGCCTGATCACAGGACATTTGAGGATTCCAGGATATTTAGCTCACACCGTAACTTGCAAAATCTCTTCTCATCCAAGGGCTTGGTGAAGATATCTGCCAATTGCTCTTCAGTGTTGATGTGTATGACATCAGTATCTTCCTTCACAACATGATCTCTGAGAAAGTGATGACGAATTTCAATGTGCTTTGTCTTCGAGTGCTGAACTGGGTTGTTGGCAATCCTGATGGCGCTTTTGTTGTCGCAGTAGAGTGGCACTTGCTTCAGATGAATGCCATAGTCCTTGAGCGTTTGCTTCATCCACAGAAGCTGAGCGCAGCAAGATCCAGCAGCAATGTATTCAGATTCAGCAGTGGAGAGAGATACACCGTTCTGCTTTTTTGAAGACCAACATACAAGTGATCATCCCAGAAAGTGACATGTGCCTGATGTAGACCTGCGATCGACTTTGTCACCAGCATAATCAGCATCCGAGAATCCAACCAGATCAAACTCTGAGCCCTTTGGATACCATAATCCTAGAGTTGGGGTGTGTGCCAAATATCAAAGAATTTGCTTCACAGCTAAGTGATGCGACTCCTTTGGTGCCGCTTGGAATCGAGCACACATGCAAACACTAAGCATAATATCTGGCCTAGATGCACATAGATAAAGTAAAGAACCAATCATGGAGCGGTATACCTTTTGATCGAACTTTTTACCATTGTCGTCAGGACCCAGATGATGCTTGGCTGGCATTGGCGTCATGAAGCCTTTGCAGTCTTGCATACCGAACTTCTTCAGGCAATCTTTGAGATACTTCTCTTGAGATATGAAGATGCCGTTGTGTTGCTGTCGTATTTGAAGACCGAGAAAGAACTTCAGCTCTCCCATCATAGACATTTGATATTGCTCTTGCATCATATATCCAAACTCTTCATTGTACTTCTGATTGGTGCAGCCGAAGATAATGTCATCCACATATATTTGGCACACAAACAGTTCACCATCATATGTCTTTGTGAAGAGAGTGGGGTCGAGAGAACCATGTATGAAGCCTTTGCTCTTCAGGAAGTATTTCAGTGTGTGATACCAGGCCCGAGGGGCTTGTTTGAGGCCATACAGTGCCTTGTTGAGCTTGTATACCATGTCAGGATGTTTTGGATCTTCAAAGCCAGGTGGTTGTGCAACATACACTTCTTCTTCAATCTTGCCATTGAGAAAGGCGCTCTTCACATCCATTTGATAAAGAAGTATGTTGTGATGATTTGCATAGGTCAGCAGTATGCGTATGGCTTCAAGTCTAGCCACAGGAGCAAATGTTTCATCGAAGTCAATGCCTTCCACTTGAGTATATCCTTGAGCAACGAGACGAGCTTTGTTTCTGACAACTTGACCATGCTCATCTTGCTTGTTGCGGTATATCCATTTGGTGCCTATTATGTTGTGCTTCCGAGGATCGGGACGCTTGACCAGTTCCCATACATTATTCAGCTCAAACTGTTGAAGCTCTTCCTACATAGCTTGAATCCATTCAGGTTCCATGAAGGCTTCTTCAACTTTCTTGGGTTCTGTTATTGAGACGAATGCAAAGTGCCCACAGAAATTTGCTAGTTGAGTTTCCCTTGAACGAGTGAGTGGACCGGGTGCATTGATGCTATCAATTATTCTTTCAATCTGCACTTCATTGGCAACGCGAGGATGTACAGGGCGAAGATTTTGCTCTTGCTGATCATTGTCGTTGTTAGAAGGAATGTCTTCAGGCTGAGCATTGTCTTCATGTTGATCAGGTGCTGAGATGATAAGTTCTTCTTCAGGATGAGCTTCAGAAGGTATAATTTCTCCAGTTCCCATTAGCTTGATTGATTCACTGGATGGAACTTCATCTAGCACATTTGGCAGTTGCTCTCTTTGTGAACCGTTGGTCTCATCGAACCGCACATCCACTGTTTCAACCACTTTGTAATGAAAGAGATTGAAGACTCTGTAGGAGTGCGAATCCTTTCCATATCCAAGCATAAAGCCCTCATGTGCTTTTGGTGCAAACTTTGAGGTGTGATGTGGGTCCTTGATCTAGCACCTGGCGCCAAATACTCTGAAGTAACTGACATTTGGCTTCTCGCCAGTAAGGAGCTCATAAGATGTCTTGTTCAGAAGCTTGTGAAGATAAACACGATTGATTGTATGGCATACATTATCAATGGCTTCAGGCCAGAATTTTCTTGGAGTCTTGTATTCATCTAGCATCGTTCTGGCCATCTCAATGAGTGTTCTGTTCTTGCGTTCGACGACCCCATTCTGCTGTGGCGTGTACGGGGCTGAGAATTCATGTGTGATGCCCAAGGTATCAAGATATGTATCAAGGCTAGTGTACTTGAATTCAGTGCCATTGTCACTTCTGATATGCTTTATCTTGGTGCCATAGTTGTTCATTGCTCGATTGGCGAAGCGTCTGAAGACATCCTGCACTTCAGTCTTGTAAAGGATTATGTGCACCCAAGTATATCTAGAATAATCATCAACAATGACAAAGCCATAGAGACAAGCAATAGTAGTAAGAGTTGAGTAATGAGTGGGACTGAAAAGATCCATGTGAAGCAGTTCGAAGGGTCGAGTAGTGGTCATGATTGTCTTCGAGGGATGTTTGGCCCTCGTCATCTTTCCTGCCTCACAGGCACCGCATAAGTGATCTTTCTTGAACTTGACGCCCTCGATGCCTATGACATGCTTCTTCTTTGCCAGGGTGTGGAGGTTCCTCATGCCAGCATGCCCAAGCCTCCGATGCCAGAGCCTGCATTCTGAAGCTTTTGCTAGAAGACATACAGAAAGCTGTGGTCCTGCTGAGAAATCTACCATGTACAAATCATCTTTTCGATACCCTTCAAATACTAGAGACTTATCAAATTCCATTAGAACAAGGCAACAATATTTTCCAAATATTACGATCATGTTTAAATCACAAAGCATTGAGACAGACATTAAGTTGAAGCCAAGGGATTCAACAAGCATGACTTTATCCATGTGTTGATCCCTTGAGATTGCAACTCTACCTAGACCCAATACCTTACTTTTACCAGTGTCAGCAAATGTGATGTGGCTCTTGTCGGATGGACGTAAGGTTGAGTCCATAAGAAGGCTTCTTTTGCTAGTCATGTGATTTGTACACCCACTATCAATAATCCATTCTAAAGATGCTAGTGTCGTACCCTACAGTGCAGTTAGGGGGATAGGCTTCACGAAGAGCATTGTGAAGCAAAAACATTTGATGAACCAGTGTGTTATGAAAGCTTAGATCCAAATTAGGACTAATAGGGAGAGTAGCAAGCGATTCAGGAATGAAGTACATAGTAAGACCATTCGGGCATTTGATCTTGCGCCCTACAAGATGTTTAAGGTCCCCAGCAATAGCGTCAGACGATTTTGGTTTTCTGCTGGAGACCTTTCCCTGCAAAAGAGAGTTAAGCTTTCTTAGCCACCCACATATTCAAGGGTGGCTTAGAAGCAATAAGTCTAAGTGCAGCATCTAAGAACTTTGGCTTTGGAGCCCTAGCAAACAATCTTGCAGGCGGACAATAGTACTCATAAGAACAAGCAGAATAGTTCTTGGTCTTATGAACATGGCGGTTTGATGAACCGCTCTCATATTCATATGCCTGAGTATGGTTTCCCTGCAAAACATTTGCGTTAGTGCGACTTAGGTGAGTCCTCTGTTTGTATGAAGCCTTTGGACCGTATGAAGCCTTTGGTCTGAGATTTGTCTTCTTCACGTGAGGTGTCATGATGACATTCACAGGAAGATTCTCCAGACACCTTTTCGGAACCCAGATCTTCTTCATAGGCGGTCCATTCCTGCAGTTAGTACCAATGTACCTGGCAGACACTTCACCATTCTGATTCTTAAACCGTTTATAGTTTGCATCAAAGGATTCATCAATGACAATGGGGTTAGCACAAGTGAACCCAGATAGAGTGGATGGATCTGCTGAAAATTCCTTTGCAGCAACCCATGTGGTTTTGGGGTACTGCTCAGGTTTCTAGTATGAGCCATTAGCATTCATTTTCCTTACGAACCCAACACCCTCTTTCCTCGGGTTTCGGTTCAAAATATGCTTTTTGAGGACATCACATAGTGTCTTATGCCCTTTAAGACTTTTGTACATCCCTGTTTCAAGCAATGTCTTCAACCTAGCATTCTCATCAGCAATAGCAGTGGAATCCTCAGCAGAGGGGTTAGTTCCCACATCAACAGTTGAAGATACTGCAACAGTAGCAGCAGTAGAACATTCAGCAACAGTAGTAGCATTATCACGCTCAATGCATTTAAGACATGGTGGTTCAAATCCTTCCTGAGCGGAGCTGATCTGTTCGGCGCGAAGTGACTCATTTTCCTTTTGAAGATCTTCATGAGCCGCTCACAATTTCTCAAGATCTTGCTTCCTTTGAAGATAATCATAGGAAAGCTTTTCATGAGTTGTTGAGAGAGTTTCATGATGACTTTCAAGTTCCTCACACTTAACGTGAAGATTTTTTATGTCTTCAATTAAGGATTCAGATCGAGTCATTTCAGCACCTAATAGATCATCGCTTCTGTCTAACAGTTTTTGAATATGTTCCATAGCTTTCTGTTGTTCAGTTGCAATTTTAGCAAGTGTTTTGTAGCTGGGTTTTGAACCACAATCAGAGTCATCGTCACTAGATGTTTGATAGCGAGTAGTGCGTGTGTTTACCTTGGCACCGCATGCCATGAAGCAGTAGGTAGAAGCGGAGTAGTCCTTGTCATTTGCATCGGTGTCGATGATGAAGTCATTGTCTTCAGTGTTGAAGATGGACTTGGCAACGTATGCTGTAGCCAGACTTGCGACACCTGAATCGGACTCCTCCTCAGACTCCACCTCCGCCTCCTCAGAAGCGGACTCCTCCTCTGAATCCATTTCCTTGCCAACAAACGCACGTGCCTTGCCAGATGAGCTCTTCTTGTGTGATGAAGACTTTGAGGAAGACTTGGAAGAAGACTTTGAGTATTTCTTCTTCTTCTTGTCATCAGAGTCATATTCCTTGCTCTTCTTCTTTTCTTTTTGTTCTCATTGTCCCACTATGGACACTCAGAGATGAAGTGGCCAGGTTTCTTGCACTTGTGACATGTTTTCTTCTTGTAGTCGTGAGCAGAAACTTCATCATTCCTTGAGCTTGATTGGGAAGACTTTCTGAAACCTTTCTTCTTGGTGAATTTTTGGAACTTCTTCACAAGCATAGCAAGTTCCCCTTCCAATGTCTTTAGGATCATCGGAACTGCTGTCAGATTCTTCTTCAGATGAGGAGACAGCTTTTGCCTTCAAGGCACGAGTTCGCCCATAGTTTGGACCGTAGATGTCTCTTTTCTCAGAAAGCTGAAACTCATGTGTGTTGAGCCTCTCAAGTATGTCAGACGGATCGAGTGTCTTGAAATCAGGACGTTCTTGAATCATCGGGGCTAGGGTGTCAAACGAACTATCAAGTGATCTCAGTAGTGTCTTGACGACTTCATGTTTGGTGATCTCAGTAGCGCCGAGGGCTTGAAGCTCATTTGTGATGTCAGTGAGTTGGTCAAATGTGAGCTGGACATTCTCATTGTCATTTCGCTTGAAGCGGTTGAAGAGGTTGCGAAGGACACTGATTCTCTGATCTCTCTGGGTTGAGACGCCTTCATTGACCTTGGAGAGCCAGTCCCAGACCAGCTTAGATGTTTCCAAAGCACTCACACGGCCATACTGTCCTTTGGTCAGATGACCACAGATGATATTCTTGGCAGTAGAGTCCAGTTGAACGAACTTCTTGACATCAGCAGCAGTGACACCTTCTCCAGCCTTGGGAACACCGTTCTTGACGACATACCATAGGTCGATGTCAATGGCTTCAAGATGCATGCGCATCTTATTCTTCCAGTAGGGATATTCAGTTCCATCGAAGACGGGGCACGCAGCAGAGACTTTAATTATCCCTGCAGTCGACATAGCTTAAACTCCAGGTGGTTAAACCGAATCACACAGAACAAGGGAGCACCTTGCTCTGATACCAATTGAAAGTGCGTTATATCGACTAGAGGGGGGGGGGTGAATAGGCGATTTTTATGAAAGTCTTCAAAACGTGGAAGTCATGAAGACAAACGTTAGAAATAAACCTATTACCCTGCAGCGGAAGGTAGACTACACTAGGCAAGCCATAGTCAAGTATTCAATAGAGTGAAAGCACAATGACTAATAGCAGCAATGTAGTAAGGATCAGGTAGGAAGATATTGTGAAGCCACACAGAACACGCAGTCACTCAGTGAAGACAAAAGATAGTGCGAACATACAATGACTTCACAAGGAGTAATAGTAAGTAAAGGGAAGGGAAGATGAAACCAGTGACTCGCTGAAGACAATGATTTGTTGGACCAGTTCCAGTTGCTATGACAACTGTACGTCTGGTTAGGGCGGCTAGGTATTTAAACCTTAGGACACACAGTCTCGGACACCCAATCGTGAACACGCAGCTCAGGACACCCAGTCCTCACCGTATTCCCCTTGAGCTAAGGTCACACAGACCTCGCCCAATCACTCTGGTAAGTCTTCAAGGTAGACTCCTAAACCTTCACAGACTTTGTTCACCGGCAATCCACAATGTCTCTTGATGCTCAGAACGCGACGCCTAACCGGCTGGAGGATGCACAGTCCTCAAGTGTAATAAGTCTTCAGATCACACAGAAAAGAAGACTTAAGTGATGCCTAATTCTCTTTGGCTCTGGGTGGTTAGGGCTTTATCCTCGCAAGGAATTCTCTCTCAAAGGCTTCGAGGTGGGTTGCTCTCAAACGACAAAAGCCGTACTCTAAATCTGAGCAGCCAACCGTTTATGGTTGTAGGGGGTGGGCTATTTATAGCCACTTGGCAACCCGACCTGATTTGTCCGAAATGACCCTGGGTCACTAAGGAACTAACACGTGTTCCAACGGTCAGATTTCAAACTCACACGACAACTTTACTTGGGCTTCAAGCAAAGCTGACTTGCCCGACTCTGGACAAGATTCGCTCTCAAAGTCTTCACTCGAAGACATAGGTTTTGTTTAAGCATCACTTCAGTCATTCTGACTGGTTCTCTTGGACCCCACTTAACAGTACGGTGGTTCCTATGACTCAACACAGAAGAAAGAGAACTACGAAAGATCTAAGTCTTCGAGCTCCATGGGCTTCATGTGGTGTCTTCTCTTGTCATAGTCTTCAATGTGAATATCTTCATATACCACCTTTGACTTCAGTGTCTTCATACATTTTTAGGGGTCATCTCTGGTAGGAAAACCGAATCAATGAGGGACTTCTACCTGTGTTATCCTGCAATTCTCACAAACACATTAGTCCCTCAACTAGGTTTGTCGTCAATACTCCAAAACCAACTAGGGGTGGCACTAGATGCACTTACAACACTCCACTACACTTGCCGCCCACCAACATGCACCACCACGGTCTTGGAGTCACCACCGCCGTCTCACTATGGAATCCAAAGCGGAACCGACGGGTCCGAGAGGGAGCAGTCATGGACGAGGAGCGGCAGTGTCCGCAACCACGCAGGAGGGGATGACCTCCACCGGCATCAAAACCAAATGCCATGATTCATTATAGCTCTTACCTCAAGGACCATTGTAAAATTGCCTGTATCTGTGATATCTTGGTTCAGACATGTAACACTGCACTGAACCACTCTCGAAGGCGCAGCCAATGAAGTTCAATGAGAAATAATCGGGACTAAAAGATCTTACAGGAGGATACCAGGACAAGTTGTACACATCGACCTCTGACCTCAAAGAGATAACCTGGGAATTGCTACTCCCTCCGATCCATATTACTTGTCGCTCAAACAAAGTGAGTAGTACATAAAAACACGTATTGTCATCACTAGGAGTATGTCATTACCTGTGATATCGGAGGTGATCTCCATGACCCCGTCATGCAGGAAGAGCCCGGGAGGCTGCAAGCCACCACAGGGGTCGTCGGTGATGAGCTCAAAGTCTGGTGGCTGAAAGCAGCCAGACCCGATGTCGAATGGGTAGTCGAAGCTCAGGTTGCCATGCCGATTTGGACAGCCGGCAAGTGTGGTGATGGATGAAATGCGGGTTGTGTTGGCCGGTTGGCTTCTTTGCATGCTGGATGCTCGCACCGTTACCCCCCTTCTGCAACATGAGCGTGAGCAGACTCGATAGTGCGTCGAGGAGCCTCATCTTCCTTGCGGAGTATTTGGATCTGAGGCTATGTGTGCCCAAAGATTGTCTTGCTGTTTTTAATTAGGATGTGGCTAGGTCTTAGTCGACTAAGACTTAACCAAGTCTCAATCAAGTGACATAGTATATAAGATGATAAAAAGAAAAACTTAAAACAAGATTTTTGTACGAATCTTTATGCAAAACCAAAGGAATACAATATTGACTGAGACATAACAAAGTCTCAATCGGCTAAGACTTAGCAAAACTGATTTAATTATTATGTACCATCCCCGTTTCTAAATATAAGACATTTTCATAGTTTCAAATCTCCATTTCTAAATATAAGACGTTCTCATAGTTTCAATTGAACTTCCAAAACGTCTTTTGCAGTTTAAATTAAACCGCCAAAACATCTTATATTTAGGATAACTTTCTAAAGTAGAGTAACGACTATACATTAGAAACATGCTCAAACGGAGACATTACAACATCGGACATAATCTAGATTGCTTGCTGTTTGATATGCAGGTCGAAGAAACAATGGAGCATCTTCTGTTCCAGTGTAGCTTCAGTCAAAACTGCTGGCAACACCTTGGCATTCAGTGGCCGGCGAATGGTGACAGGCTGCAACTAGTTGAGCGTGGCAAAACTCTTTGGGGGGGACAGAATGTTCATGGATATCTTTTTGGTGGCGGCCTGGAGTCTATGGAAAGAATGCAACAACAATTACTTCTGAGGCATCCACCCCACTTTCCCCTCTGTTAAATATAGTTCTGTAGCGTGTCAGGGTTACATTACCTGCGCATATACATTAGGTAGTTAGGAAGGACATTTATCTTAACCATAGTCCTTACCTCTACCTCTTTCTTCTTTCTCAAGATTGTAATCCCAACTACTGTATGCGCTATCCCAGGGAGGTGCGCCCCTGGCCTTTATAACACGCAACAACGCTCCCACGATGGGTAAGACACTTTCTCCTATTCGCACATGGTAATCAGAGCCTCCTTTTCCAAATCCTAGCTGCTCCATAGTCCCAAGCCATGTCTTCCTCGAGCGTCACCCAAAGCAATCTCGGCTAGGTCACAGAGAAGCTCTCCCGGATGAACTACGTCCTGCGGCGAACTCAAGTTACACCGCAGCTGAGGGGAGTTGGCCTCTTTGACTACGTCGATGGAACGATGCCGGAACCCACCCGCCTCCTCGTCACCAAGGACAAGGACGGCAAGGAGTCGTCTAAGCTCAACCCTCTCCATCCCATCTGGGTGAAGGAGAATCAGCAGGTGCTCGGCTACCTCCTCAACAACCTCTCCAAAGAAGTGCTGATCGCGGTGACCACGGTCACCACCGCGCATGCCCTCTGGGCGGCGCTTGTAGGCATGTTTTCTTCTCAATCCTTGAGTCGTGTCAAGAATATTCGCACTGCCTTGATCAATGCACAGAAGGGCACCCAATCGGTTGCTGCATACTACGCTCATATGCGTGGCCTTGCCGATGAACTCGTCGCGGCCGGCAAGCCCATCCAGGATGATGAGCTCATCTCCTACCTGCTGCATGGGCTGGATATGGACTACCAGCCCCTCGTCTCCGTCCTCGACGCCCGTGTCATGGCGGTCTCCCTCGACGAGCTATATTCCATGCTGAGCAACTTCGATTAGTGTGTGGCTCAGTTTCACAGCACCGGCAGTGGCTTCAAGTCCTCGGCTAACGCCGCCACTCGCGGGCGTGGCGGGTACTCATCACGCCCTCGCGGTCCTCCTCGACACAAGGGCAAGCAAGGCGGTGGCGGTTCCAGCAACTCCTCTCGCGGTGGATGCCCCAACTTCACCAACAATAGGGGCCGTCGCGGTAGGGGTGGCAGTGGTGGCGGCTCGGGCAGATCACGTCCAGATGCTGTACGTTGCCAGATCTGCGGCAAGCCTGGCCACACAGCTAAGGGCTGCTGGTATAGTTTCGATGAAGACAAAGTCTCCTCTGATGAAGATGATAAGGTTGCTGCCGCCGCTGATGGGTCCTATGGCGTCGATACTAACTGGTATCTCGACAGTGGCGCCACCAACCACCTCACGGGGGAGCTTGAGAAGGTGACTCTTCATGAGAAATATCATGGCAAAGATCAAATCCACACGGCAAGTGGTGCAGGTATGAGGATAAGTCATATAGGTCATTCGGTTATACGTACCCCTTCTCGCAAGATTCACCTTAGAAATTTTTTGCATGTTCCTAGTGCCAACAAAATCTTCTCTCTGTTCATTGTATTACTATTGATAATCATGTATTCATTGAATTCCATCCTTTCTTCTTTTTGATCAACGATCAGGCCACGAGGAAAGTTCTCTATCGAGGTAGATGTGTTCGAGGGCTTTACCCGTTGATTCCGGAGTCTAGAAGATCAAATAAACAAGCTTGTGGTGCTATCAAGCTTTCATCCACACGATGGCACGATCGTTTATGACATGCCTCTTTTTCTTTGGTTGAACGTTTGCTTAGGAAAAATAAGCTCCCGTTTGTTGGTGAGCGAAATATTGAAACTATTTGTGATTCTTGCCAAAGAGCAAAATGTCATCAATTACCTTATCCCATATCTACTAGTGTTTCCACTCAACCTTTGCAATTGATATTTTCTGATGTTTGGGGTCCTGCCCCCACCTTGGTTGGTAGACACACATACTATGTTAGCTTCATTGATGACTATAGCAAATTTTCTCGGATTTAACTTCTCAAGAAAAGATCCGATGTTTTTCAAGTGTTCAAAAATTTTCAAGCACTTGTAGAATGAAAGTTTGACAGCAAAATTATTGCTGCCCAATCCGACTGGGGGGAGTATGAGAAGCTCAACTCCTTCTTTCAAACACTTGGCATATCTCATCATGTGTCATGCCCCCACGCTCACCAACAAAACGGGTCTGTGATACGTCTCCAACGTATCTATAATTTTTGATTGTTCCATGCTATTATATTATCTGTTTTGGATGTTAATGGGCTTTATTTTACACTTATATATTATTTTTGGGACTAACCTATTAACCGGAGGCCCAGCCCAAATTGCTATTTTTTGCCTATTTCAGTGTTTCGTAGAAAAGGAATATCAAACAGAGTCCAAACGGAATACCTTCGGGAACGTGATTTTTGGAACAAACGTGATCCAGAGGACTTGGAGTGGACGTCAAGCAATAAACAAGGCGGCCACGAGGCAGGAGGGTGCGCCCTCCCCCCTCGTGGGCCCCTCGTAGCTCCACCGACCTACTTCTTCCTCCTATATATGTTCACATACCCCGCAAACATCCAGGAGCACCACGAAACCCTATTTTCACCGCCGCAACCTTTCGTACCCAAGAGATCCCATCTTGGGGCCTTTTTCGGAGCTCCGCTGGAGGGGGCATTGATCACGGAGGGCCTCTACATCAACTCCATGGACCCTCCGATGATGTCTGAGTAGTTTACCTCAGACCTCCGGGTCCATAGCTAGTAGCTAGATGGCTTCTTTTCTCTCTTTGGATCTCAATACAAAGTTCTCCTCGATTCTTTTGGAGATCTATTCGATGTAATCTCTTTTGCAGTGTGTTTGTCAAGATTCGATGAATTGTGGGTTTATCATCAAGCTTGTCTATGAACAATATTTGAATCTCCTCTAAATTCATTTATGTATGATTGGTTTATCTTTGCAAGTCTCTTCGAATTATCAATTTGGTTTAGCCTACTAGATTGATCTTTCTTGCAATGGGAGAAGTGCTTAGCTTTTGGTTCAATCTTGCGGTGCTCGATCCCAGTGACAGAAAGGGAAACAACACATATTGTATTGTTGCCATCGAGGATAAAAAGATGGGGTTTATATCATATTGCATGAGTTTATCCCTCTACATCATGTCATCTTGCTTAAGGCGTTACTCTGTTCTTATGAACTTAATACTCTAGATGCATGTTGGATAGCGGTCAATGTGTGCAGTAATAGTAGTAGATGCAGGCAGGAGTCGGTCTACTTGTCGCAGACGTGATGCCTATATACATGATCATACCTAGATATTCTCATAATTATTCTCTATTCTATCAATTGCTCGATAGTAATTTGTTCACCCACCGTAATACTTGTGCTATCTTGAGAGAATCCACTAGTGAAACCTATGCCCCCCGTGTCTATTTTCCATCATACAAGTTTCCAATCTATTTTATTTTGCAATCTTTACTTTCAATCTATATCATAAGAATACCAAAAATACTTATCTTATTATTATCATCTCTATCAGATCACACTCTTGCAAGTGACCGTGAAGGGATTGACAACCCCTTTTATCGCGTTGGTTGCGAGGTTCTTATTTGTTTGTGTAGGTATGAGGTGTTGGGGAACGTAGTAATTTCAAAATTTTCCTACGCACACGCAAGATCATGGTGATGCATAGCAACGAGAGGGGAGAGTGTGTCCACGTACCCTCGTAGACCGAAAGCGGAAGCGTTAGCACAACGCGGTTGATGTAGTCGTACGTCTTCACGATCCGACCGATCAAGCACCGAACGCACAACACCTCCGAGTTCTGCACACGTTCAACTCGATGACGTCCCTCGAACTCCGATCCAGCCAAGCTTTGAGGGAGAGTTCCGTCAGCACGACGGCGTGGTGACGATGATGATGTTCTACCGACGCAGGGTTTCGCCTAAGCACCGCTATGATATGACTCCTATATATTCTACGAAGATCTTTATCGGTCAAACCGCATAACAATATACGTTGTTCCCTTTGTCATCGGTATGTTACTTGCCTGAGATTCGATCGTCGGTATCTCAATACCTAGTTCAATCTCGTTACCGGCAAGTCTCTTTACTCGTTCAGTAATACATCATCCCACAACTAACTCATTAGTTACAATGCTTGCAAGGCTTATAGTGATGTGCATTACCGAGTGGGCCTAGAGATACCTCTCCGACAATCGGAGTGACAAATCCTAATCTCGAAATACGCCAACTCAACAAGTACCTTCGGAGACACCTGTACAGCACCTTTATAATCACCCAGTTACGTTGTGATGCTTGGTAGCACACAAAGTGTTCCTCCGATAAACGGGAGTTGCATAATCTCATAGTCATAGGAACATGTATAAGTCATGAAGAAAGCAATAGCAACAAACTAAACGATCATCGTGCTAAGCTAACGGATGGGTCAAGTCAATCACATCATTCTTTAATGATGTGATCCCGTTAATCAAATGACAACTCATGTCTATGATTAGGAAACATAACCATCATTGATTCAACAAGCTAGTCAAGTAGAGGCATACTAGTGACACTATGTTTGTCTATGTATTCACACATGCATTATGTTTCCGGTTAATACAATTCTAGCATGAATAATAAACATTTATCATGAAATAAGGAAATAAATAATAACTTTTTTATTGCCTCTAGGGATATTTCCTTCACGAGGTGACTCGCGCGTGGTCTCCTACTAGATTGATAGCTTGGTTCTCAAAACCTGAGGGAAATACTTACGCTGCTTTATTGCACCACCCTTTCCTCTTCAAGGGAAAACCAATGCAGTGCTCAAGAGGTAGCAAGAAGGATTTCTAGCGCTGTTGCCGGGGAGATGTATGCCAAGTCAAGACATACCAAGTACCCATCACAAACTCTTATCCCTCGCATTACATTATTTGCCATTTGCCTCTCGTTTTCCTCTCCCCCACTTCACCCTTGCCGTTTTGTTCGCCCTTTTTCCGTTCGCCTTCTTCTCGTATGTACCTTTCTTTGTGTATCCATGTGGCTTCTATTTGCTTACATCTTTGCTTGCTAAAAATCTATTGATATGGATCCCCTTAAAGTGTTCTACTTTGATCATCTTCGATCCTTATGCGCTCGTGCTGAAACCCCAACTAGCCTAGTTGATGGGAAACCTTTAGATGAGCATGCTCATTTTGTACGTCACCGTTTGTCTGAAAAGGGGAAACTCTTATGGGATCAAATAAATAGATTGCTATGTTATGCTTGGAATCTTTGTGAAATTTGTGATCTTACTTGTTGCTCTAAGAACCCTAAAAAACAACTCCCCTACCTATGTGAGTTTAATGATAATGAAATCTTATCTTCTTATGCAAAGGGTGTTTATAGTTACTACGATATCAAACAAACTAAAGAATTTGTTGCTTTTAAGGGTGCTTATGATATTGCTTCTTTGATTGAAAAGTATGATATTACTCTCTACGAATCTGAAAATTTTGACATACTTAAATATTGCTATGAAAACTATGCTCATAATGTCTATGTCAAAGAATTTATTGAAAGAATGACCGATATGTACGAATCTATAGATAATTATGATTCCGATGATTTGATTGAAATATCCCTTGATGAACATGATGCTTGCTATTCTGGCCATGATGCCAATATTTATGAAGATGAATTTGCTATAGTTCCTTATGTTAAACATGAGATCGTTGCTATTGCACCCATACTTGGTAGTTCCTTCGATGAAAAGCATGATTGCAATGATGTTATTATAAATTATCTTAATGCCAATTGTGTTAATAATATGCAAAAGCCTAAGCTTGGGGATGCTAGTTTTGCTATGTCTACTACTTGTTGCAATGATCATGACTGGGGTGATTCTTCTTATGATCTTGAAAAATTATTTATGCCCCATGATGAATATGAGATAATAGTGTTTGCAATAATATTGAAAGTGGGTTTGGAAGAGTGTCAACTTTAGATCCCACATATTTGGAGAATGCTCAATCTTATGGTATTTTTGATAAAAGTGGGTTTGGAGAGGTGATGACTTTAGTTAATGTTAATCCCACTAGTTTGGAAGAGTGTCATCTTTGCGTGCATGTGGATCGTGTTGAAAATATTTTATGTGATAGTTATTTTGTTGAATTTGCTTATGATCCTACATGTAATTATTATGAGAGAGGAAAATATGGTGGTAGAAATTTTCATGTTACTAAATTACCTCTCGTTATGTTGAGATTGCTATTGTTTCTTTCCGCTTCCTTGCATATGCTAGTTTTTGCTTGCCTTGATAATTTCTTTGCCTATAAGATGCCTATGCATAGGAAGTATGTTATACTTAGATGTGTTTGTCACGTGTTTTATGATGCTCTCTTTGTGCTTCAATTCTTATCTTTTATGTGAGCATCGTTGAAATCTTATGCCTAGCTTTAAGGCTTTAAAGAAAAGCGCTTGTTGGGAGACAACCCAATATTTTTCCTTGCTGTTATTCAATAATTAATTTATATAGCCTCTGTTTTGGTTGTGTTTTTTGTGTTTAATTAGTGTTTGTGCCAAGTAGAACCGTTGGGAAGACTTGGGGAAAGTCTTTCTGATCCTGCTGTGAAAAAACAGAAACTTTAGCGCTCGCGAGAATTGCTGCCATTTTTTTACTGGAGAGTGATATTTAGTTAATTATTTTTGAAGATGATTAATAGATAAATTCCTCACGTCCATAAATTTATTTTAGAATTTTTGGGGTTCCAGAAGTATTCGAAACCTACAGATTACTACAGACTGTTCTGTTTTTGACAGATTCTGTTTTTCGTGTGTTGTTTGCTTATTTTGATGAATATATGGCTAGTAATAGAGTTTATAAACCATAGAGAAGTTGGAATACAGTAGGTTTAACACCAATATAAATAAAGAATGAGTTCATTACATTACCTTGAAGTGGTGGTTTGTTTTCTTTTACTAACGGAGCTCACGAAGATTTTCTTTTAAGTTTAGTGTTGTGAAGTTTTCAAGTTTTGGGTAAGGATTTGACGGATTATGGAACAAGGAGTGGCAAGAGACTAAGCTTGGGGATGCCCAAGGCACCCCAAGGTAAAATCCAAGGACACCAAAAAGCCTAAGCTTGGGATGCCCCGGAAGGCATCCCCTCTTTCGTCTTCGTCTATCGGTAACCTTACTTTGAGCTATATTTTTATTCGCCACATGATATGTGTTTTGCTTGGAGCGTCTTGTATGATTTGAGTCTTTGCTTTCTATTTTACCACAATCATCCTTTCTGTACACACCTTTTGTGAGAGACACACATGAATTGGAATTTATTAGTATACTCTATGTGCTTCACTTATATCTTTTGAGCTATATAGTTTTTTGCTCTAGTGCTTCGCTTATACCTTTTAGAGCACGGTGGTGGTTTTATTTTATAGAAATAATTGATCTCTCATGATTCACTTATATCATTTTGAGAGTCCTTTATAACAGCATGGTAATTCACTTTGGTTATAAATTTTAAATGCTAAGAGAAGTTCTATGCTTGATAGATGGTTTTGAGATATAAAGGTGGTAATATTAGAAGTGTGCTAGTTGAGTAATTGTGAAATTGATGAATACTTGTGTTGAAGTTAGCAAGTCCCATAGCATGCACGTATGGTGAACATTACGTGACAAATTTGAAGCATGGGGTGTTCTTTGATTGCTTTCCTTATGAGTGGCGGTCGGGGACGAGCGATGGTCTTTTCCTACCAATCTATCCCCCTAGGAGCATGCACGTAGTGCTTGGTTTTGATGACTTGTAGATTTTTGCAATAAGTATGTGAGTTCTTTATGACTAATTTTGAGTCCATGGATTATATGCACTCTCACCTTTCCACAATTGCTAGCCTCTTCGGTACCATGCATTGCCCTTTCTCACTTTGAGAGTTGGTTCAAACTTCGCCGGTGCATCCAAACCCCGTGATATGATATGCTCTATCACACATAAGCCTCCTTATATCTTCCTCAAAACAGCCACCATACCTACCTATTATGGCATTTCCATAGCCATTCCAAGATATATTGCCATGCAACTTTCCACCGTTCCATTTATTATGACACGCATCATCATTGTCATATTGCTTTGCATGATCATGTAGTTGACATCGTATTTGTGGCAAAGCCACCATTCATAATTTTTTCATACATGTCACTCTTGATTCATCGCAATCCCAGTACACCGCCGGAGGCATTCACATAGAGTCATATTTTGTTCTAAGTATCGAATTGTAATTCTTGAGTTGTAAGAAAATAAAAGTGTGATGATCATCATTAGAGCATTGTCCCATGTGAGGAAAGGATGATGGAGACTATGATTCCCCCACAAGTCGGGATGAGACTTCGGACGAAAAAAAGAAAAAAAGAAAGAAAATAGGCCAAAAAAAAGAAGGCCCAAATAAAAAAGAATAATAATAATAAATAAATGAGAGAAAAAGAGAGAAGGGACAATGTTACTATCCTTTTTCCACACTTGTGCTTCAAAGTAGCACCATGATCTTCATGATAGAGAGTCTCTTATTCTGTCACTTTCATATACTAGTGGGAATTTTTCATTATAGAACTTGGATTGTATATTCCAATGATGGGCTTCCTCAAATGCCCTAGGTCTTCGTGAGCAAGCGAGTTGGATGCACACCCACTTAGTTTCATTGATGAGCTTTCATATATTTATAGCTCTAGTGCATCCATTGCATGGCAATCCCTACTCCTTGCATTGACATCAATCGGTTGGCATCTTCATAGCCCATTGATTATCCACGTCAATGTGAGACTTTCTCCCTTTTTGTCTTCTCACACAACCTCAATCATCATATTCTATTCCACCCATAGTGCTATGTCCATGGCTCGCGCTCATATATTGCGTAAAAGTTGAAAGAGTTTGAAAAGGCTAAGTATGAAACAATTGCTTGGCTTGTCATCGGGGTTGTGCATGATGAGAGCATTTTGTGTGACGAAAATGAAGCATGGCCAAACTATATGACTTTGTAGGGATAAGTTTTCTTTGGCTATGGTATTTTGATAAGACATAATTGCTCGATTAGCATACTTGGAGTATTACTATTTTTATGTCAGCAATAAACTTTTATCTTGAATCTTTCGGATGTGAACATTCATGCCACAATAAAGAAAAATACATTGAAGAATATTCTAGAAAGCATTCCACATCAAAAATTCTGTTTTTATCATTTACCTACTCGAGGATGAGCAGGAATTAAGCTTGGGGATGCTGATACGTCTCCAACGTATCTATAATTTTTGATTGTTCCATGCTATTATATTATCTGTTTTGGATGTTAATGGGCTTTATTTTACACTTCTATATTATTTTTGGGACTAACCTATTAACCGGAGGCCCATACCAAATTGCTGTTTTTTGCCCATTTCAGTGGTTCGTAGAAAATAAATATCAAACGGAGTTCAAACGGAATGAAACCTTCGGGAACGTAATTTTTGGAACAAACGTGATCCAGAGGACTTGGAGTGGACATCAAGCAATCAACGAGGCGGCCACGAGGCAAGGGGCACGCCTACCCCCTGGGCGCGCCCTCCCCCCTCGTGGGCCCCTCGTAGCTCCACCGACCTACTTCTTCCTCCTATATATGTTCACATACCCCGCAAACATCCAGGAGCACCACGAAACCCTATTTCCACCGCCGCGACCTTCTGTACCCAAGAGATCCCATCTTGGGGCCTTTTCGGGAGCTCCGCCGGAGGGGGCATTGATCACGGAGGGCCTCTACATCAACTCCATGGCCCCTCCGATGATGTGTGAGTAGTTTACCTCAGACCTTCGGGTCCATAGCTAGTAGCTAGATGGCTTCTTCTCTCTCTTTGGATCTCAATACAAAGTTCTCCTCGATTCTCCTGGAGATCTATTCGATGTAATCTTCTTTTGCGGTGTGTTTGTCGAGATCCGATGAATTGTGGGTTTATGATCAAGTTTATCTATGAACAATATTTGAATCTTCTCTGAATTCATTTATGTATGATTGATTTATCTTTGCAAGTCTCTTAAAATTATCAGTTTGGTTTGGCCTACTAGATTGATCTTTCTTGCAATGGGAGAAGTGCTTAGCTTTGGGTTCAATCTTGCGGTGCTCGATCCTAGTGACAGAAAGGGAAACGACACGTATTGTATTGTTGCCATTGAGGATAAAAAGATGGGGTTTATATCATATTGCATGAGTTTATCCCTCTACATCATGTCATCTTGCTTAAGGCATTACTCTGTTCTTGTGAACTTAATACTCTAGATGCATGCTGGATAGCGATCGATGTGTGGAGTAATAGTAGTAGATGCAGGCAGGAGTCGGTCTACTTGTCGTGGATGTGATGCCTATATACATGATCATACCTAGATATTCTCATAATTATTCGCTATTCTATCAATTGCTCGACAGTAATTTGTTCACCCACCGTAATACTTATGCTATCTTGAGAGAAGCCACTAGTGAAACCTATGGACCCCGGGTCTATTTTCCATCATACAAGTTTCCAATCTATTTTATTTTGCAATCTTTACTTTCAATCTATATCATAAAAATAGAAAAAAATACTTATCTTATTATTATCATCTCTATCAGATCTCACTCTTGCAAGTGACCGTGAAGGGATTGACAACCCCTTTATTGCGTTGGTTGCGAGGTTCTTCTTTTTTTGTGTAGGTACGAGGTGATTCGCGCGTGGTCTCCTACTGGATTGATACCTTGGTTCTCAAAAACTGAGGGAAATACTTACGCTGCTTTACTGCACCACCCTTTCCTCTTCAAGAGAAAACCAACGCAGTGCTCAAGAGGTAGCAGTCTGCCGAATGCAAACATAGGCACATAGTTAAGGTTGGTCTAGCCCTTCTTGCCGGCGCTTCTATGCCCCTTAAATTTTGGGACGAAGCATTTCTCACAGCCATTCACATTATCAACATGCTTCCTAGTCGAGTCATCAACAATGAAACACCCACCAAACGGCTCCTTCATGTCAAACCCGACTATACATCACTCTGTGTTTTTGGGTGTGCCTGTTGGCCTAATCTCCGACCATACAACTCTCGCAAACTCATGATTCGCTCGAAACAATGTGTTTTTCTTGGGTATAGCTCTCAACACAAGGGGGTCAAATGCCTAGATGTCTCTACTGGTCGAGTTTACATATCCCGTGATGTTGTATTCGATTAAACTAAGTTTCCCTTTGCTGATCTACATCCAAATGTCGACGCTTTACTTCGGAAAGAAATTCTCCTTTTGCCTCCAAATCTAACCGGCTTTGATAATGGGGAGTATAACTCTAATGATTCTACTGTGACTAACCCTCTCACTGAAAGAAATATGCCCTAGAGGCAATAATAACGTTATTATTTATTTCCTTATATCATGATAAATGTTTATTATTCATGCTAGAATTGTATTAACCGGAAACATAATACATGTGTGAATACATAGACAAACAGAGTGTCACTAGTATGCCTCTACTTGACTAGCTCGTTGATCAAATATGGTTATGTTTCCTAACCATAGACATGAGTTGTCATTTGATTAACGGGATCACATCATTAGGAGAATGATGTGATTGACTTGACCCATTCCGTTAGCTTAGCACACAATCGTTTAGTTTGTTGCTATTGCTGTCTTCATGACTTATACATGTTCCTATGACTATGAGATTATGCAACTCCCGTTTACCGGAGGAACACTTTGTGTGCCACCAAACGGCACAACGTAACTGGGTGATTTATAAAGGTGCTCTACAGGTGTCTCAGAAGGTACTTGTTGGGTTGGCCTATTTCGAGATTAGGATTTGTCACTTTGATTGTCAGAGAGGTATCTCTAGGCCCACTCGGTAATGCACACTATAAGCCTTGCAAGCATTGCAACTAATGAGTTAGTTGCGGGATGATGTATTACGGAATGAGTAAAGAGACTTGCCGGTAACGAGATTGAACTAGGTATTGAGATACCGACGATCGAATCTCGGGCAAGTAACATACCAATGATAAAGGGAACAACGTATGTTGTTATGCGGTTTGACCGATAAAGATCTTCGTAGAATATGTAGTAGCCAATATGAACATCCAGGTTCCGCTATTGGTTATTTACCAGAGATGTGTCTCGGTCATGTCTACATAGTTCTCGAACCCATAGGGTCCGCACGCTTAAAGTTCGATGACGGTTATATTATGAGTTTATGTGTTTTGATGTACCGAAGGAGTTCGGAGTCCCGTATGAGATCGGGGACATGACGAGGAGTCTCGAAATGGTCGAGACATGAAGATTGATATATTGGACGACTATATTCGGACACCGGAATGGTTCCGGGGGTTATCGGATATATACCGGAGTACCGGGGGTTATCGGATATATACCGGAGTACCGGGGGGTTACCGAAACCCCCCGGGGGTTATTGGGCCTCATGGGCCCTAAGTAGTGGAAGAGGAGAGGCAGCAGGAGGTGGCACACAGCCCCCCTTGCCCTAATCCGAATTGGGAAAGGGAAGGGGACGCGGCCCCCTTCTCCTTCCTTCTCTCCACCTCCTCCTTCCCCCTTCTCCTAGTTGGAACAGGAAGGGGGGGGGGGCAAAACCTACTTGGAGTAGGATTGCCCCCCTTGGGCGCGCCTCCTCCTCTAGGCCGGCCCCTCCTCCTCCACTCCTTTATATACATGGCCAGGGGGCACCCCATAGACACAACAATTGATCTCTTGATCTGTTAGCCATGTGCGGTGCCCCCCTCCACCATAATCTACCTCGATCATATCGTAGCGGTGCTTAGGCGAAGCCCTGCGTTGGTAGAACATCATCATCGTCACCATGCCGTCGTGCTGACGAAACTCTCCCTCAACACTCGGCTGGATCGGAGTTCGAGGGACGTCATCGAGTTGAACATGTGCAGAACTCGGAGGTGCCGTGCATTCGGTACTTGATCGGTCGGATCGTGAAGATGTACGACTACATCAATCGCGTTGTACTAACGCTTCCGCTTTTGGTCTACCAGGGTACGTGGACAACACTCTCCCCTCTCGTTTCTGTGCATCACTATGATCTTGCATGTGCGTAGGAATTTTTTTTGAAATTATTACGTTCCCCAACAGTGGCATCCGAGCCAGGTTTTATGCGTTGATATTATATGCATGAGTAGAATACAAGTGAGTTGTGGGCGATATAAGTCATACTGCTTACCAGCATGTCATACTTTGGTTCGGCGGTATTGTTGGATGAAGCGGCCCGGACCGACATTACGCGTACGCTTACGCGAGACTGGTTCTACCGACGTGCTTTGCACACAGGTGGCTGGCGGGTGTCAGTTTCTCCAACTTTAGTTGAACCAAGTGTGGCTACGCCCGGTCCTTGCGAAGGTTAAAACAGCACCAACTTGACAAACTATCGTTGTGGTTTTGATGCGTAGGTAAGAACGATTCTTGCTAAGCCCGTAGCAGCCACGTAAAACTTGCAACAACAAAGTAGAGGACGTCTAACTTGTTTTTGCAGGGCATGTTGTGATGTGATATGGTCAAGACGTGATGAGATATAAGTTGTTGTATAAGATGATCATGTTTTGTTGAAGTTATCGGCAACTGGCAGAAGCCTTATGGTTGTCTCTTTATTGCATAAGATGCAAGCGCCAAATAATTGCTTTACTTTATCGCTATGCGATAGCAATAGTTGCAAGAGCAATAGTTGGCGAGACGACCATGTGATGACACATTGATATAGATCAAGATGATGGAGATCATGGTGTCATGCCCGTGACGATGGAAATCATGACGATGCTTTGGAGATGGAGATCAAAGGCACAAGATGATGATGGCCATATCATGTCACATATTTTGATTACATGTGATGTTTATATTTTATGCATCTTATTTTGCTTAGTTCGACGGTAGCTTTATAAGATGATCTCTCACCAAATTTCAAGATAATAAGTGTTCTCCCCGAGTATGCACCGTTGCCAAAGTTCGTCGTGCCCAGATACCACGTGATGATTGGGTGTGATAAGCTCTACGTCCATCTACAACGGGTGCAAGCCAGTTTTGCACACGCAGAATACTCAGGTTAAACTTGACGAGCCTAGCATATGCAGATATGGCCTCGGAACACTGAGACCGAAAGGTCAAGCGTGAATCATATAGTAGATATGATCAACATAGTGATGTTCACCATTGAAAACTACTCCATTTCACGTGATGATCGGTTATGGTTTAGTTGATTTGGATCACGTGGTCACTTAGAAGATTAGAGGGATGTCTTTCTAAGTGGGAGTTCTTAAGTAATATGATTAATTGAACTTTAATTTATCATGAACTTAGGCCTGATAGTATTTGCATATCTATGTTGTAGATCAATAGCTCGCGTTATTGCTTCCCTATGTTTTATATGTGTTCCTAGAGAAAACTAAGTTGAAAGATGATAGTAGCAATGATGCGTACTGGGTCAGTGATCTGAGGTTTATCCTCATTGCTGCACAGAAGAATTATGTCCTTGATGCACCGCTAGGTGACTGACCTATTGCAGGAGTAGATGCAGACGTTATGAACGTTTGGCTAGCTCAATATGATGACTACTTGATAGTTTAGTGCACCATACTTAACAGCTTAGAATCGGGATTTCAAAGACGTTTTGAATGTCATGGACCATATGAGATGTTCCAGGAGTTGAAGCTAATATTTCAAGTAAATACCCTAGTTGAGAGATATGAAGTCTCCAACAAGTTCTATAGCTAAAAGATGGAGGAGAATAGCTCAAGCAGTGAGCATGTGCTCAGATTGTCTGGGTACTACAATCACTTGAATCAAGTGGGAGTTAATCTTCCAGATAAAATAGTGATTGACAGAATTCTCTAGTCACCATCACCAAGTTAGTAGAACTTCGTGATGAAGTATAATATGCAAGGGATAATGGAAATGATTCCCAAGCTCTTCGTGATGCTGAAATCGACGAAGATAGAAATCAAGAAAAGCATCAAGTGTTGATGGTAAAGCCACCAGTTTCAAGTAAAGGGACAAAGGGAAGAAAGGGGAACTTCAAGAAGAACGGCAAACAAGTTGCTGCTCAAGTGAAAAAACCCAAGTCTGGACCTAAGCCTGAAACTGAGTGCTTCTACTGTAAAGGGACTGGTCATTGGAAGCGGAACTACCCCAAGTAATTGGCGGATAAGAAGGATGGCAAAGTGAACATAGGTATATTTGATATACATGTTATCGATGTGTACTTTACTAGTGTTTATAGCAACCCCTCGGTATTTGATACTGGTTCAGTTGCTAAGAGTAGTAACTCGAAATGGGAGTTGCAAAATAAACAGAGACTAGTTAAGGGTGAAGTGACGATGTGTGTTGGAAGTGGTTCCAAGATTGATATGATCATCATCGAACACGCCCTCCCTATATTTTCGGGATTAGTGTTGAACCTAAATAAATGTTATTTGGTGTTTGCGTTGAGCATAAATATGATTGGATCATGTTTATTGCAATACGGTTATTCATGCAAGTTAGAGAATAATTGTTGTTCTGTTTACATGAATAAAACCTTCTATGGTCATACACCCAATGAAAACGGTTTGTTGGATCTCGATCATGGTGATACACATTTTCATAATATTGAAGCCAAAAGATGCAAAGTTAATAATGATAGTGCAACTTATTTGTGGCACTGCCGTTTAGGTCATATTGGTGTAAAGCACATGAAGAAAATCCATGCTGATGGGCTTTTGGAATCACTTGATTATGAATCAGTTGATGCTTGCGAACCATGCCTCATGGGCAAGATGACTAAGACTCCGTTCTCCAGAACAATGGAGCGAGCAACAGATTTATTGGAAATCATACATATTGATGTATGTGGTCCGATGAATATTGAGGCTCGCGGCAGGTATCATTATTTTTTGATCTTCACACATGATTTGAGCAGATATGAGTATATCTACTTGATGAAACACAAATCTGAAATGTTTGAAAATTTCAAAGAATTTCAGAGTGAAGTGGAGAATCATCCTAACAAAAATAAAAGTTTCTACGATATGATCGCAGAAGTAAAATATTTGAGTTACGAGTTTGGCCTTCAGTTAAAACAATGTGAAATAGTTTCACTACTCACGCCACCTGGAACACCACAGTGTAATGGTGTGTCTGAACGTCGTAACCGTGCTTTATTAGATATGGTGCGATCTATGATGTCTCTTACCGATTACCACTATCGTTTTGGGTTTATGCATTAGAGACAGCTACATTCACGTTAAATAGGGCACCATCTAAATCCGTTGAGACGACACCGTATGAACTGTGGTTTGGCGAGAAACCGAAGCTGTCGTTTCTTAAAGTTTGGGACTGCGATGCTTATGTGAAAAAGTTTCAACTTGATAAGCTCGAACCCAAATCGGAGAAGTAAATCTTCATAGGATACCCAAAAGAAAATGTTTGGTACACCTTCTATCACAGATCCGAAGGCAAGATATTCATTGCTGAGAATGGATCCTTTCTAGAGAAGGAGTTTCTCTCGAAAGAAGTGAGTGGGAGGAAAGTAGAACTTGATGAGGTAACTGTACCTGCTCCCTTATTGGGAAGTAGTTCATCACAGAAATCTGTTCCTGTGACTACTACACCAATTAGTGAGGAAGCTAATGATGATGATCATGTAACTTCAGATCAAGTTACTACCGAACCTCGTAGGTAAACCAGAGTGAGATCCACACCAGAGTGGTACGGTAATCCTGTTCTGGAGGTCATGTTACTTGACCATGACGAACCTACGAACTATGAGGAAGCGATGATGAGCCCAGATTCCGCGAAATGGCTTGAGGCCATGAAATCTGAGATGAGATCCATGTATGAGAGCAAAGTATGGACTTTGATTGACTTGCCCAATTATCAGCGAGCCATTGAGATTAAATGGATATTCAAGAGGAAGACGGACGCTAATAATAGTGTTACCATCTACAAAGCTAGAATTGTCGCAAAAAGGTTTTCGACAAGTTCAAGGTGTTGACTACGATGAGAGTTTCTCACTCGTATCTATGCTTAAGTCCGTCCAAATCATGTTAGCAAGTGTCTCTTTTTATGCTTATGAAATTTGGCAGATGGATGTCAAAACTGCATTCCTGAATGGATTTCTGGAAGAAGAGCTGTATATGATGCAACCGGAAGGTTTTGTCGATCCAAAGGGAGCTAACAAAGTGTGCAAGCTCCAGCGATCCATTTATGGACTGGTGCAAGCCTCTCGGAGTTGGAATAAACACTTTGATAAGTTGATCAAAGCATATAGTTTTATACAGACTTGCGGTGAAGCCTGTATTTACAAGAAAGTGAGTGGAAGCACTACAACATTTCTGATAAGTATATGTGTATGACATACTGTTGATCGGAAATAATGTAGAATTATTCTGCAAAGCATAAAGGAGTGTTTGAAAGGAGTTTTTCAAAGAAAGACCTCGATGAAGCTACTTACATATTGAGCATCAAGATCTATAGAGATAGATCAAGACGCTTGATAAGTTTTCAATGAGTACATACCTTGACAAGTTTTTGAAGTAGTTCAAAATGGAACAGTCAAAGAAAGAGTTCTTGCCTGTGTTACAAGGTGTGAAATTGAGTAAGACTCAAAGCCCGACCACGGCAGAAGATAGAAAGAGAATGAAAGTCATCCCCTATGCCTTGGCCATAGGTTCTATAAAGTATGCCATGCTGTGTACCAAATCTATTGTATACCCTACACTGTTTTTGGCAAGGGAGTACAATAGTGATCTAGGAGTAGATCACTAGACAGCGGTCAAAATTATCCTTAGTGGAATAAGGATATGTTTCTCGATTATGGAGGTGACAAAAAGGTTCGTTGTAAAGGGTTACGTCGATGCAAATTTTGACACTGATCCAGATGACTCTAAATCTCAATCTGGATACATATTGAAAGTGGGAGCAATTAGCTAGAGTAGCTCCGTGCAGAGCATTGTTGACATAGAAATTTGCAAAATACTTACGGATCTGAATGTGGCAGACCCGTTGACTAAACTTCTCTCACAAGCAAAACATGATCACACCTTAGTACTCTTTGGGTGTTAATCACATAGCGATGTGAACTAGATTATTGACTCTAGTAAACCCTTTGGGTGTTGGTCACATGTCGATGTGAACTATGGGTGTTAATCACATGGTGATGTGAACTATTGGTATTAAATCACATGGCGATGTGAACTAGATTATTGACTCTAGTGCAAGTGGGAGACTAAAGGAAATATGCCCTAGAGGCAATAATAAAGTTATTATTTATTTCCTTATATCATGATAAATGTTTATTATTCATGCTAGAATTGTATTAACCGGAAACATAATACATGTGTGAATACATAGACAAACATAGTGTCACTAGTATGCCTCTACTTGACTAGCTCGTTGATCAAATATGGTTATGTTTCCTAACCATAGACATGAGTTGTCATTTGATTAACGGGATCACCTCATTAGGAGAATGATGTGATTGACTTGACCCATTCCGTTAGCTTAGAACACGATCGTTTAGTTTGTTGCTATTGCTTTCTTCATGACTTATACATGTTCCTATGACTATGAGATTATGCAACTCCCTTTTACTGGGGGAACACTTTGTGTGCCACCAAACGTCACAACATAACTGGGTGATTATAAAGGTGCTCTACAGGTGTCTCCGAAGGTACTTGTTGGGTTGGCGTATTTCGAGATTAGGATTTGTCACTCCGATTGTCGGAGAGGTATCTCTGGGCCCACTCGGTAATGCACATCACTATAAGCCTGGCAAGCATTGCAACTAATGAGTTAGTTGCGGGATGATGTATTACGGAACGAGTAAAGAGACTTGCTGGTAACGAGATTGAACTAGGTATTGAGATACCGACGATCGAATCTTGGGCAAGTAACATACCAATGACAAAGGGAACAACGTATGTTGTTATGCGGTTTGACCGATAAAGATCTTCGTAGAATATGTAGGAGCTAATATGAACATCCAGGTTCCGCTATTGGTTATTGACCGGAGACGTGTCTCGGTCATGTCTACATAGTTCTCGAACCCGTAGGGTCCGCACGCTTAAAGTTCGATGACAGTTATATTATGAGTTTATGTGTTTTGATGTACCGAAGGAGTTCGGAGTCCCGGATGAGATCGGGGACATGACAAGGAGTCTCGAAATGGTCGAGACATGAAGATTGATATATTGGACGACTATATTCGGACACCAGAATGGTTCCGGGGGCTATCGGATATATACCGGAGTACCGGGGGGTTACCGGAACCCCCCGGGGGTTATTGGGCCTCATGGGCCAAAGTAGTGGAAGAGGAGAGGCAGCAGGAGGTGGCGCGCAGCCCCCCTTGCCCCAATCCGAATTGGGAAAGGGAAGGAAACGCGGCCCCCTTCTCCTTCCTTCTCTCCACCTCCTCCTTCCCCCTTCTCCTAGTTGGAATAGGAAAGGGGGGGGGGGGCAAAACCTACTTGGAGTAGGATTGCCCCCCTTGGGCGCGCCTCCTCCTCTAGGCCGGCCCCTCCTCCTCCACTCCTTTATATACGTGGCTAGGGGGCACCCCATAGACACAACAATTGATCTCTTGATCTCTTAGCCGTGTGCGGTGCCCCCTCCACCATAATCTACCTCGATCATATCGTAGCGGTGCTTAGGCGAAGCCCTGCGTCGGTAGAACATCATCATCGGCACCACACCGTTGTGCTGACGAAACTCTCCCTCCACACTCGGCTGGATCAGAATTCGAGGGACGTCATCGAGTTGAACGTGTGCAGAACTCGGAGGTGCCGTGCATTCGGTACTTGATCGGTCGGATCATGAAGACGTACGACTACATCAATCGCGTTGTACTAACGCTTCCGCTTTCGGTCTACGAGGGTATGTGGACAACACTCTCCCCTCTCGTTGCTGTGCATCACCATGATCTTGCGTGTGCGTAGGAATTTTTTTGAAATTTCTATGTTCCCCAACACTCACCACCTTGCATGAGTTGTGTGATGATACAGGAAGCCACACCGAAGAAAACGGAATTGAAAACAATGAAGAAAATCGCCCAACAGGGCCATATTTCATGTGCCAGGATTTGGGGAGCAAATCCCTCTTGGGATCGACGCTCGCAGGCGCAGCAGACCTGACAGCAGGATCCGCTGCGGGATCGCCACCTGCAAATCGGTCAGGCCGATCCCCCCGGATTCCGCGCCCTCCGCTTCTCCCCCCGCACCCGACCGCGCGTCAGCAGACGGCCCCGCCTGCGCCACGCAGCAGCCAGTGGCCGGAGGCGACGGCCCGCAGTCGTCAGGGCCCACGGGCGGTCGCTTTCCTGTCCAGCCTGTCTGCTAAAAGCGGTGGGATCTACGTCGGCCAACTGGCGTGGGCCCCATGCCTGGCCCAGCGGGCTCCACGCCTGGGGCGCGCGAGGGACCAGCCCAATCATTGTCGCATGACGAGCCTTGTCCGGCGGGATCTTCTGTGGCGCGTGTGACTCCACCTCATGTCGCTGCTTCGTCCCCGCGCACAGAGGATCCAACCTCTGTTTCCGATGTGGCAGCTGTGGACCCTCTTGAATCCACCCCGAGATCAGCAACTGCAGCTCCCGTGGGATCTTCTGCGCCGGAGCCAACCACGTCACGATGCACTCGTCTCCAACAAGGGGTAATACAACCAATAAATTACAAACGTATGATAAAATTTGGGATGATCTGCTCCACATGTGAACCAGGCGAGCCATATTCACTTGAAGAAGCCCTTGGTGATGAAAATTGGAAACAAGCAATGAAAGAAGAGTACATGGCCTTAAAGAGGAACAACACATGGCACTTGGTTCCTCCAGGGCAAGGTAAAAACCTCATTGACTGCAAGTGGGTCTTTAGGATTAAGAGGAAATCTGATGGAACCATTGATCATTACAAAGCCAGACTTGTAGAAAAAGGTTTTAAACAACGGTATAGCATAGACTATGAGGATACCTTTAGTCTAGTTGTAAAAGCTGCCACTATCCATCTTGTTTTGTCCATTGCTGTTTCCAGGGGCTGGAGTCTCAGACAGCTAGACGTACATAACACGTTTTTGCATGGTGTTCTGGAAGAGGAAGTGTACATGAAACAACCTCCTGGGTTTGAAAACAAGAATGCACCTTCTCATGTATGTAAGCTTGACAAAGCTTTATATGGATTGAAACAGGCTCCTAGAGCATGGTACTCACGGTTGAGTCACAAAATGCAAGCACTTGGCTTCATTCCTTCCAAGTCTGATACCTCTCTATTCATTTACAACAAATGCAACACTCACATATTTGTTCTCATCTATGTTGATGATATTATTGTCACAAGTTCATCTAATGAGGCTATCACAGGACTGTTGAAGGATCTAAGTGCAGAGTTTGCTCTCAAGGACCTTGGAGACTTGCATTATTTCCTAGGGATAGAAGTGAAGAAACATGAGGATGGCCTTCATCTCTCCCAGGAAAAGTATGCAACAGATCTGGTAAAAAAGGCTGGTTTGCAAGGGTGTAAACCCTCACCTACTCCACTATCCAGTTCAGAAAAATTGTCCCTTACAGAAAGGCAGCCCTTGGGTCAAGATGACAGTACAAGATATAGGAGTCTGGTAGGTGCACTTCAATATTTGACACTTACACGGCCTGATATTTCATTTGCTGTTAATAAGGTCTATCAGTTTCTTCATGTACCCACCACAATCCACTGGACTGCTGCAAAGCGTATAGTTCGATATGTCAAGAATACTCTCAATATTGGTCTGAATTTCAGTAAGTCATCATCTACACTTTTGAGTGCTTTCTCAGATTCTGACTGGGCAGGCTGCTTCGATGACAGGCGGTCCACTGGTGGCTTTGCAGTATTTTTGGGTCCCAATTTAATTTCATGGTGTGCAAGAAAACGGGCAATTGTCTGTCGATCCAGTACAGAGGCAGAATACAAAGCATTGGCAAATGCCACAACTGAGATCATATGGGTGCAATCACTGCTGAAGGAACTTGGTGTAAAAAATACTCAAGCTCCATGTTTATGGTGTGATAATCTGGGTGCTACATACTTGTCTGCCAATCCAGTGTTTCATGCTAGGACTAAACACATCGAAATTGATTTTCACTTTGTCAAAGAACGAGTGGCTCAGAAGAAACTTGACATACGTTTTGTGCATTCCAAGGATCAGATAGCAGATGGATTCACAAAACCTCTTCCCACAAGAAGCTTTGAAGATGTCAAACATAATCTCAACTTGATGAAGTTGTGATTAAGGGAGGGTGTTAAACATAGTTCTGTAGCGTGTCAGGGTTACATTACCTGCTCATATACATTAGGTAGTTAGGAAGGACATTTATCTTAACCATAGTCCTTATCTCTACCTCTTTCTTCTTTCTCAAGATTGTAATCCCAACTACTGTATGCGCTATCTCAGGGAGGTGCACCCCTGGCCTTTATAACACGCAACAGCGCTCCCACGATGGGTAAGACGCTTTCGCCTATTCGCACACTCTTCTGGAAAAATAGCTTTATAAAGGACTTCTCCAACATTAGTTATAGGGTGTCTGAGAAAAAGAGACAGTTTATTACTGCTTTTGTGGCAAACCTCAACTAATTTTCTACTAGCTTAGTCTTTAGTTCTTCCCCCTCCCACCTCCACCCTGTGTGGTGTTGGTCCCCCATGTAAATATGTAAAGTTACTTTTGTGATTGCTTAATACATATGCGGTAGGAGGCTCTCCTAACAAGGTTAAAAAAATGACCTAAGTCATCATAACTTAATTTTCATTCAGAAGTTGCTTATCACACAAAGACTCGATGGTTCGAAAAGAACCCAAGACTCGGAGTCATTCAACGAAAGACTGAAGCATTCTTGCCAAATACTGACAAGGTTTAACCCCGCGCCATTATTTACATTTCACTATTGTATTTTTCTTAAGAAACCCTGGAGATATTCTAGTTGTTAAAACGTTAAAATACTGATCTTTATCCATATGCTTTACAAATTCTTTTGGCCATGGTGATCTCTGAAGATTTTGTCGCAGAATGAGCACACGGTAACTAAGTTGACGCCATTTTTAGTATTGCCATACCGAGAAATACTCGTCAGTTGCTGCAGCTCCATCTTCAGCTTCTGGTTCTCCTTGATTAGCCCTTGGGACTCTCTCTTGAGATGCTCATAATCCTCTGCCGTCTGCTTCTGCTTGCTCCTAAAATGTGGACATAGTCACCTATCAAAAAACCATACTACAAACGCCGTGATAAATACATGGACAATTCTGAGTTGTGAGAGTGCAAGTACCGGGCTCTTCTGTTCTGAAACCAGACTTCGACTTGGCGTGGTTTTATGTCCAGCCTCTTCGCCAGCCCTTGCTTCACAGTCTAATTGTTTTGTAATCATGGCCTCAACTTCTCTATGATAAGAAAGAACATGGGAGTTCTGATGCCTTAAAATGCTAGGCAATGTTTTGGCATGAACTTACCGCGTCAAGGTTGCAATGTTCTTCATAGACACCTTCGAGCACCGTCACCTGTTCAGCGCTAAGCCGTAGCTTCTTCCTTAGATGACCATCGCCGTGATCATCGCTGCCTTGATCTGGGAACAAGGCCTTGAGTTGGACATGCGGTTTTGGATTGGAGTTGGAGCCAGTGCCTCGCTTAGATTTGGAGTGCTTGCTGTTGCTAGCAGATCCACTGCCAAGGGAAAGGGCAGTCATTTCCTCTATTTCTTCTTCCATCTCAGCCATTTTTACTTCTCCCAAGGGAAACTGCATCTCTGCTGGTGGATCTCAGCTATGTTTCTTGATTGGAAACCATACTTCTATCAGAGCAAAAGCACGTATATATTGTGGAGGATGTGTGGCGGTTTTGTTGGTGGCCTCTTAATTTGGTGATGACTCCAATTCGGGGAGCAAAGACTGCAATAAAACGATGATGTTTAGAGCTCCAGTTAATCGGTGTTGTAATTGTCACTGGGGTTTCTTCAGAACCCATCATGCATGCTGGACATTTTCTAGGCAAGATGTGCGTCAGAGATTGTTTTTTGCTTCCCTTTATTCTTTCTCCTCATCACGGTTCAGGATTGTAACTGGGGGTTTCAGTTATTGGACGTATCATAAACTGCACTTATTACAAGAACCAGCGTTTATTGCCACGTTGCCCGTTTCGTTGGACCAAGCCAAGTCGGTCTATTTTTTGTAACCTATAAAGGCTGAGGTTGTGACACAGCCATCGTGGACGCAGCCCCGTGTCGCCCCCCCGCGGGCGACCCGGGTGCCCAACCCTAGCCGCCGCCGACCCAACCCCACCTCCTTCCTCTCCTCCCGCCGCCGCCGGCGGGCGCCGCCGGGCAAAGCCCGCGCGGTGCCGGCGGCGGCGGGATCTCGCCTGCCTTCGCCTGGAGTAGGGGCCGCGGGGGGTTCCTTCCTCGGGCGCGGCGGCGGAACTCGGCGGCCGGCGCGTCGGGTGGCGCGTGCTGGTGGGCTCTGAGGCGGCGGCCTCGCTGGTGCGGACGACACTACTCCGACGGCAGGGAGTGCTCGTCGGTGAGGTAGGCCGGATCCCCTCGGCTGCGCGGGCAGCGAGGTCCCGGTGGGCGCTGGTCATGGCACGGGGAGGCCCCGGGCTCCCCTCGTTAGATCGGAGGCGATCTGGTCCGCTCGTGATGCATGACCTCCGGCCGGCCTGGCTCATGTTGTGGCTGTTTCGGAGGTGGCGGCAAGGTGCTTGGCCGGGGGAAACCTTTGGCCGCCGGTGGCGGTCACGGCGTCGATGGCGTCCCGGACGCCATTCCCTCCTTGGTGGCGGCGCCGAGGCTATACCTCCCCTGCCTCCCCCTTCCCCTACGCCCGGGTGAAAACCCTAGCCCCGGTGGCTAAGCGGCGGCGGCGCCACAGCGTCGTCACCTTCTTGAAGGCGCCGATTTGGGCCTGGGGATGCTGGGTGTGCATGGCGAGTTTGTCTGGTTCCTGGTGGCGGCCCGTCTGATCTACCGCGTTGCAGCTCCGTGGCTGCGGTGCTTATCTTCCGGCCGTGTCTCCGATGGCGACCTCGCCCTTCCTCACCTTGTACTTGCCGTGGTGGAGCGGTACTTCATCTCACTCATTGATGGCGGCGGAGATCGGCGGCATGGTGCCGTGGAGGCTCGGCGTCCGATGCGCGGAGATGGACTCGCGCAGGAGGAGGTAGTTGTCTGGCGTCATGGTGACGTCGATGGCGGATGTGGCCTTCACAAGGTAGAAGACTCAATATCATCTGAAGACGGACCTGTGGAAGATGGCGGCGACGACGCAAGAGTGTGTCTGACCGGATTGTGCCCCAGACCCGGTATGTGGCTCGGCTGGGGCTTCCGGCGTTTGATGTTAGGTTTAGGTGAGTAGTTTGGGTAGGGGCCCAGCTAGCATCCCTTCATCATATGGATAAGAGTAGCGGCATATGTTGCCAAGATGGTGGATTCAGGTATATTGTTTGTAATACTTTGTAAGGTCCTTGAGAATAATTAATAAAGTGGCCGTATGCATCTCCCAGATGCAGAGGCCGGGGGCCATCCTCCTTTTCTAAAAAAAAGGCTGCCCCCTTGCAAAAAATAAATAAAACCTAAAGCTGTCAGTTAATGTTCTTGTACTACTAATTATAAGGCCTGGATAGAAATAATATTAACATTTTGTGCTGGAATGTGCGAGGCCTAAATGATAAGGCTCGTCGTTCCACTATTAGAGATACGGTCGTTGCGTCTCAGGTGTCTATTGTTTGTCTTCAAGAAACTAAAATTGAGGTCTTTTCTCCTTATATGGTTGCGCAATGTCTTGGACCTTCCTTAGATGAATTTCGTTTTCTACCCGCGGATGGGACTAGGGGGGAGGGGGGGGGGGGGAGGGGGATTCTTATTGCTTGGGACTCTTCGAAGGTCGAGGGTGATAGCACCATCATGGGCGAGTTCTCCATGACGATCAGATTCACGTATGGTGGCTACTCTCATTTCTGGATAACATCAGTCTATGGGCCTCAGGCTACGAGTGATAAAATCCGTTTTCTTGAGGAAATTAGGAATACTCGCAGCAACATTCATGGGCCATGGGCGGTCATGGGTGATTTTAACTTAATCCTGGAAGCAAAAGACAAGAATAACCGTAATCTCAATAGACGATTGATGGGCAAGTTCAGGCGGATCGTTGATGATCTGCAATTGAGTGACATTCATTTAAATGGTCGGGCTTATACGTGGTCGAATGACAAACAAAACACCGTTCTTTGCAAGATTGATTGTGTCCTTGGCTCCATTGAATGGCACACTCAATTCCCAGGCTGTTTCTTGCAAGGGAATCTCGTCCTCTTTATCAGATCACTGCCCACTCTTGCTGTCTACGGTCGTTAAAGCATTCAAGTGCAAAAGGTTCAGATTTGAGACCTTTTGGACGCATAGAGATGGCTTCACCGAAATAGTTGATTCAGCTTGGAATAACTCGGATGGGGAGATAAGCTCCAATCCCATTATGCGTTTCCATGATAAACTCAAACGAACGGCAAAAGCTCTCCAAAGATGGAGCGCTAGAAAATATGGAGACATTCAAGAACAGATTGTTTGGTAAAAGACCATAATTGGCCTCTTTGATCAGGCCGAATACAGTAGAGTGTTGTCCTTCAGAGAGAGGTGGTTTAGAAGGGAGTTGAAACAAAAATTGATGGGTCTATGCACGATTGAAAGGACTATGGCTCGGCAAAGGACGAGAATTCAGAGGCTTCGTGAAGGGGATGCAAACACAACCTATTTTCATATCCATGCTAACCGCAGAAGAAGAAAGAACTTCATAGGTTCACTAGCTGATGGCAACACGGTTGTATCCGATCATAATGATATTGAAAATGCTCTTCGCGAACACTTTATTGGAAGGTTTGGCTCACCGGCTGTCAGGTTTGAGACTCTGAATCTTGATGTTCTGGGTGTCAATCAACAAGATTTGAGCAGACTAGAGATGTCTTTTTCAGAGGAGGAAATTTGGGAAGCCATTAAGGATATGCCAAAGGAAAAGGCACCTGGACCTGACGGTTACAACATCTCTTTTTATCAAAGCTGCTGGCAGATTATAAAAAAAGACTTGAAGGAGGTATTTGATGCCATACATTCGCTTAATACACAGGCATTTGATAAGGTTAACAACGCACATTTGGTGCTTTTACCAAAAAGACCAGGAGCTAGAAGTCCTAACGACTTCCGACCGATCAGCCTTGTTCACAGCCTAGCAAAAATTGTGTCTAAAGTGCTTGCAAGGAGATTAGCCACTGTGCTCCCACATATAATTGGTGAAAATCAAGGTGCATTTTTAAAAGGTCGTTCGCTGCATGAGAATTTTAAATTGGTCCGAGAGTCAGCCAAGCTTTTGAAGGAAAGAAGATGCAAAAGCCTCATAATTAAACTGGACATTGCAAAGGCCTTCGACACGGTTGCGTGGCAGTTCCTTCTTGAGGTCTTAAAGAGGATTGGCTTTGGTCCTAAATGGTGTGCTTGGATTGCCATGCTACTAAGAACCGCCTCTACTAAAATCTTGCTGAACGGAATTCCCGAAGTTAGTTTTTGGCTTGGTCGTGGGCTTAGGCAAGGAGATGCCCTTTCTCCCATGCTATTTACAATTGCCATGGATATGTTAAGCAAGTTATTTGACAAGGCAGAGGAATGTGGAGTCATTGAGAAATTCACTAACAACCATGCCATTCCTCAACGTTTGTCCGTATACGCGGACGATGCCATTCTCTTTCTTAAAGCTGCACATAATGAGGTAGAGGCAACTAGAGTACTTTTAAATATTTTTGAGAGTGCCTCAGGTCTGAGATGTAACATGAACAAAAGTTCAAGAACTCCAATTTCCTGCGAGGATCAGCTGATTGCCGAGTTTGGTAACACCTTAAACTGTCATATTGAACAACTTCCCATAAAGTATTTGGGTCTACCTCTTAGTCTGAAAAAATTGCGCAAAGAGGACTTTCAGTGCTTGATTGACAAGATCAGGAAAAAATTAGGGACATGGCGAACCGGCTTTCTGTTTCGGAGTGGTCGTTTGATATTGGTTCAGACCATGCTTTCGGCTATACCAATTTTCCACCTCATGTCGTTGGATCCACCTCCGTGGGTGTTCAAGGCCATTGATAAAATTAGGAGAGCTTTTCTTTGGAAGGGTACTGAAGTTGTGAATGGTGGCCATTGTTTAGTGAGTTGGAAATATGTTTGCAGACCGAATGATTCATGTGTCCTTTTTGTGATGATGACGCCGGTTTGGATGGGCGACGGGGCTGCGAGCCTACCGCCCCCTCCTGATCCGCCGCCGGCGGGGCGATCGGCGCCGCCGCGGCCTGCTCGGGAGGAGTCGCTGCTGTCGGGGAGGTCACCAGAGGCCTGCGGATCGCCGGATCCGCAGACTCCGGCGGAGATCGGGGGGTTTCTCCATCCGGCGAAATGGAAAATTTTCTTCCAAGATGTCCGGGATGGCGGCCGTAGATCGGAGGGAGTTCTCTACTCGTATTACCCATCGAGGTGGACGGTGGTGCGCTATCTGGATGGTGACATCCTCGGAGGGGAGTACCTCAAAGCTGATGAGGAGATTAACGAAGGTACGCGGTTGCTCATTGATGTTTTTGATGTTACCGTTCATTCGCGTGTGCAGGAGGAACCGGAGATTCTTGATCACATTGACTTGATCGATCTCACGGAGGATCCAAAGCCCTCGAAGCCGCTTCTTTCCTGCCGGGCGATGAGGGGAGCGACTAGCGGGGCGACTCGCGACCCTCCCGTGGCGACCGTCGCCGGCCGCCGGCGGGAGTCGCCGGATCCCATTGAGGCGCGCGTAGGAGGGCGTTTCTGGGCGCTAGCGGACTCGGAAGATGATGAGGACGACGATGTTCCGGTGCCGGACTACTCGCCAACACCATCCGACGTGATCTGCGAGGCGTTCAAACCAGGATTCTCGGAGGAAGATGTCGCTGCGTTGGTGGATGAGATAGTGCCCGGAGAGGATCCGGCGCGGCTAGGCCTGCGTTCCACCGACCGGCTCGAGGTGGTACGCCGGATTGTTCACCGGAGAACGGCGGCGACGGCGATCCGACCATGGAAAGGGCCTCTGCCTAAGGTACGCGTTCAACCTATAACTTTGTCCGATTTTTTTCCGCAAGAGGATTGGATCGTGGTTACTCGGAAGAAAAAGAAGAAAGGAGGGCGGCCAGATCCAGCACCAACACCGCCGGCGACCATGGCGGCGGACGGGATCAGGGCGGCCAGATCCTTGCGTTTGAATTCGCTGATCGACTCTGAGGGGGCTGGTTTGGTGTGGGCCGGTCCTCAGACCATGCATGGGCATGAGGCCCATCATGGGGGTGTAGCGACCGGCCTTGACAGTGGCGCCTCCAATGGGTATGCGGCCCAGGAGGATCCCGTCCTGTCGTTTCGGCCCGTTGATGATGCATGCACGAACGTCGATCGCCTCCTGTCTTTGGTTCGCCTGCCGCCGGGTAGGGTTCGCAAAAAGGGCACGAAGGGCTTCCCGTCCTGCGGGGATAGACGTGCGACGCGCATCTTGCCCGGGACGGCCATGGCAGGAAGAGGTGAAGCTCCTCCGCCGGCAAAACGCCCCTTGCCTGGCGCTGCAGGTCGGGGCGGGGTGCCTCCTCCACCAGCAGCGAACGCCGGACGGGGGGGGGGGTCAGTCGCAGATCGGGCAAAGGCAGCCGGCGGGAGGAGGCGGCGCCGCCGGTGCCGCGGGACGAGGTGTGCCCACTGGGAGTGCGCAGCCGCCGAGGCCAGCCCTACCGCAGCCGGCTCCTGGGAAGAATGGCACGAGGCCGGTGGCTCCGGTCTCGGCGCCCGCGGCGACTACGGCCGGCCGGGGGATCGGGAGACAAACGCCGCCCCTTGCCCAGGCTGCGGGCCGCGGGGGACCGAGGCCTCCTGTACCGGGTGCTGCTGGTGTTGGGGCTGCTGGCCGCGGCGATGGTCAGCGGCAGGTTCGAGCTGAGCCGGCCACCATAGGAAAACCACCACCGCTTTATCTTGCCAGGCCGATGCAAAACAGGTCCACTCAGCCTAATGCTCCTCCCCGAGGCCAGTGGGGTGACGACGGTTGTGATGCGTACGGCGAGGGACAACACCGAGGCTCCTCGTCAACGGGAGGAGGGCGTGGTTACGCTTGGCAGAGTGACGGGACGGCCGAGAGACCCTTTCTTGGGCCGGCTGGCGGATTTGTTGAGGGAGCCTCCGGCCCGGACAATCGTCAGAGAGGAGGTTTTCGTGGAAACCGAGGTGGTCGAGGCTGGGGTCGCGGGAGATTTCGCCGCCAACAACCTCGGGGGACTATTCATACTGATGCTACGGTTGAGACTCAGCTTTCCTCAGAGCTATCTCCACAGGCGATGGAGGTGGTGAAGGAGTTGGCCAATGTTGATGTTTCTGAGGCTGGGACGGTGGATGAGGCCACCGACAGGTCTGATGCAGAGAGGGCGTCCAAGTATGCCCGTAAGAAGGAGAGGATGATTTGCTATCGATGTGGGGACAAGGGCCACTTCATTGCTGAGTGTGTGGCCCAATTGTGTGAGTCTTGTGGCAAACTTGCCCATGAGTCGGGTGAGTGCCCGATGTTGCGTGACGTGCCTCCGACTCTACACATCTATGGAGTCTACTGTGCTGAGCTCATGTTTTTTGAGTCCCCGGAGGCGAGAGAGGTCCCGGAGGATAACCAGACTACGACTACTGGGATTGTCAGAGCGACACAGGGAGCGGTGACTGAGGCACAGATTGTGAGGAGGTTGCAGGAGTTAGCTCCCGGTGATTTTGTTTGGGAGTTAGTACCCATTGAGGACAGAGTTTTTAAGGTGGACTTCCCGTCTGTCGAGGACCTGCAGAAATTGTTAAGTTTTGGCTTGTGTAAAGTTCCCGGTACTACGTGTATTCTGGAGTTTAACGAGTGGAAACAGGTTGAGCCTAAAGGAAAACCGCTTACACAGGTATGGCTGAGGTTTTTGGGGGCTCCATCAAAGCCTCTGCAGGACGCTCGTGTTGTGGCTAGTTTGGGTATCCTCGTTGGAAAAACTGAAAAAGTGGACATGGTTTTCACTCGTGCCAATGGGATTGCCCGGATTCTTGTGAGCATTTTGGATATTGAGTATGTGCCCGATAAGGTCAACTGGACATATAAGGGTGAGGTCTTCCCGCTAGAGATTGAGTTTGAGGACACCGACTTGTTTGATGATGCAGTTAACGGTAATGATGTTGATATGCACGATCGTGAGGGAGGTACTGGGACTAAGGGGGCCCCGTCAGATGAGACCATGCGAGAGGGATCCAACGGATCGCACCCTCAGTCGGCCGGGACTGGACCGGAGGCTGAGCCCACTGACTCACCGGCGGTGCCCATGGCTACTTTGCGGTTCGGTTCTTTCGAGCCAGCTTCGGCACCTCCCAGGCTTTGGAGTGACAGGGTGGAGTCGGACGATGCTCTTGAGCACACGCTTCCTTCACTGGAGGTTGAGAGGGAGGTTGGTGCAGACTGCGGGCACAGTGATAGCCCTACTGGACTGCTGACTGCTGCGGGAGTGACCTCGGTGTCAGCGAGCACGGGGCCGAGGGGTTGTGGGGGTGAGGGTTCGGGACTTATAGTCCATTCTCCCCCCGTCCCGCGGACGTTCCAGGTTTCGCCGGGGGCCTTGACTCCTAGGGGGACAGTTCCAGCGGCTGGAGGGTCCTCGAGGCAGGCGGCCTTGACGACCTCCGCGACGGAGGTGGCTACCACTGTCGCTGCTGTGGGAGGGGGGACGCCAGGGCAGGTGGCCTGGTCTCCTCCCTCTGCCCGGGTGGTCAGGCGGACCACCCCTCCGAGGGATACTTCGTCCGCGTCGCAGGTTGAGGCGGGAGGAGACGGCGGGCAGGTGGCCCCGGTCGTTCTCTCCTCCCCATTGCCTGCGGTGGGGCACTCGTCCGGCGGGATCGGGAGCCCGCAGATGCCTCCGCTAGTGACCTCGGCACCAACTGGAGTTTCGGTGCCAGGTTATACTAGGGAGGAGGTGATCGCGTTTGGCGGGATCCCGGACCCTACTTCCGGGGGCAGACGGATGAGTGCTCGCATCCTCGACGTCCCGGAGGTTGATGACATGCAGCAGCGGTGCGCTATGAGGGCGGCCAAGCTTCAGGAGGCTGCTTGTTCATCGGGTATGTCCGTTGACTTGTCTAATTCTTTATTGCATTTTTCTAATGAGGACATTATAAATAAGGCAAACCAATTAGGAGTTTCACTAGGTGCTACAGATAGTGAAATTACTAAATCGGTGAATGATATTTTAGACCTGGAAGCGGAACGGGCTTTAGAGACTATTCGTAATCTTGCGGCAGTTAAACCTATGAATGATGATGAGATAAATGCGTTAGGAGTTAGAGTGCTTGATAGCCTGTGTGAGGATCTCGCACCCACTAACCAGGAGGCTGACGAAGAGGATGTGCCCCTTCAGAATGACGCTAGCAATATTCCAGAACCCGGTCATGAGGAAAGGGGTCTTGAGCTTAATAAACCTAAACGTAAGTGGAAACGGAAGATCTATCCCGATTCCGCAGTCCGTAGGAGTGCTAGGATTCGAACCACCAAAAAATTCCATGATGAACTATGAGAGGAATTTTTTGGAACAGCAGAGGTCTTAAGGACTTGGCTAAAAGAAGATTCCTGGCTGAGACTTCTATTGAGCAGAAGCTAGATTTTGTTGCTCTATCGGAGACGGGTAGAGATAACTTTGCACCTCAGTTTCTCTCCTCACTAGTTGGTGGTATAGATTTCGATTGGCACTGCTTACCTCCGCGAGGAAGATCGGGGGGCATCTTACTAGGTGTGAGATGCGATTCACTGGAAGTCCGTAGTGTTGTGATGGGCGACTTCGCCGTAAAGTTTCGAGTTAGGTCTAAGATTGATGGCTTTAACTGGGCTTTGGTGGCGGTATATGGGGCCGCGCAGCCTGAGTTTAAAGCGGAGTTTCTAGCTGACCTAGTTCGAATTTGTGGGTCAGAACAACTACCGATTTTAGTCGGAGGAGATTTCAATATCATCCGGAGGCGGGAGGAGAAAAACAATGACAACTTTGATGGTAGATGGTCCTTCATGTTCAACACCATTATTGAAAGTTTGGATCTGAGAGAGATAGAACTCTCGGGTCGAAAGTTTACTTGGGCCAACGCTATGCCAAACCCAACTTACGAAAAACTTGATCGGGTTCTTGCAAGCGTGGAGTGGGAACAAAAATTCCCGTTGGTCACGGTGCAAGCCCTTTCGAGGGGCATATCTGATCATACCCCATTGTTCGTGGACTCAGGGGAGCCGAACCACGTGGGAAATAAGAACACCTTCTCATTTGAGACGTCATGGTTCGAACGTGAGGGGTTCTTTGACTTGATTGCTAGGGAATGGGCTAATGAGGTTCGCGGTAAAACACCCATTGAGCGTTGGCAGAATAAGATTAGGAATTTACGGAGCTTCTTGAGGGGTTGGGCTAAGCATCTTAGTGGTGCGTATAAGATTGAAAAGGATAGACTCCTTTCTCTTATACATGACTTGGACGTAAAAGCCGAGTCTAATGTGTTAGTCCCCGCAGAGCTTCAGGTTAAAAATGAGGCGGAAAAGCGATTGAAAGAACTACTACGTGAAGAAGAATTGAAGTGGGCTTTACGTGCTAAGGTTCGTAGAGTGGTCCAGGGGGACGCAAATACTCAGTTCTTTCATTTAATTGCTAATGGCAAGCACAGAAAGAAGCGAATCTTTCAGCTCGAGCAGGACGAGGGTACAATTTTAGGTCAGGATAACCTAAAAACTTATATCACTGAGTATTATAAGCAGTTGTTTGGTCCACCGAAGGAGAATACGGTGTCACTTGATGAGTCCATGACTGAGGATATACCTCAGCTTTCGGCTGCTGACAATGACATTCTGCTTGCCCCGTTCTCGGAGAAGGAGGTTCTTGAGGCAATTGCTCAAATGAAAAATAATAAGGCTCCTGGTCCGGATGGTTTCCCGGCCGAGTTTTATAAGAAGTGCTGGCACATTATTAAGGGGGATTTACTACCTATGTTTCATGATCTATTCTCTGGACAGCTTCAATTATTCCACCTGAATTTTGGGACTATCACATTACTACCTAAGAAGACGGATGCGGTACGAATTGAGCAATTCAGGCCGATCTGTCTCCTCAATGTTAGTTTCAAAATTTTCACAAAGGTCGGGACCAACAGGCTCACACAGATCGCGCATTCTGTGGTGCATCAATCCCAAACCGCGTTCATGCCAGACAGAAACATTCTTGAAGGAGTGGTAGTTTTGCATGAAACGCTCCATGAAATCCACTCCAAAAAATTGGATGGAGTGATTTTTAAAGTGGATTTCGAGAAAGCGTATGATAAGATAAAGTGGCCATTTCTCCAACAATCTTTGCGTATGAAAGGGTTTGATGAAGCCTGGCGAAGGCAGGTCCAATCATTTACGCAAAAGGGTAGTGTGGGAATTAAAGTTAATGATGATATAGGTCATTACTTTCAGACTCATAAAGGCCTACGACAAGGAGACCCAATGTCCCCTATCTTGTTTAACATTGTGGTAGATATGTTGGCAATTCTGATAGGACGGGCTAAGGAAAATGGTCAAGTAGGTGGATTGGTGCCTCATCTGGTTGATGGAGGCATTTCTATCCTACAATACGCTGATGATACGATCATCTTTATGGAGCATGACGTGAGTAAGGCTAGGAATATGAAGCTGGTGTTATGCCTATTCGAACAATTGACCGGGTTGAAGATCAACTTTCATAAGAGTGAGTTGTTCTGCTTTGGTAGGGCCAAAGATGAGCAGGAGGCCTACAAACAATTGTTTGGGTGTGAGTTGGGACAGTTACCTTTCTCATACTTAGGGATTCCTATCCACCATCGTAGGCTAACGAACAGAGAATGGAAGTGCATTGAAGACCGATTTGAGAAGAAACTGAGCTGCTGGAAGGGCAAGCTCTTATCTTATGGAGGCCGGTTAATACTTATTAATTCGGTGCTCACAAGTTTGCCGATGTTTCTTCTTTCGTTCTTTGAGATACCAGTTGGAGTCAGGAAGAGACTAGATTTCTATAGATCGCGGTTCTTCTGGCAGGGTGATGAGCTGAAAAGAAAATACAGACTGGCTAAGTGGGACATTATTTGTAGACCGAAGGACCAAGGGGGTCTAGGTATTGAGAATCTAGAAATTAAGAATAAATGCCTTCTTAGCAAGTGGCTGTGGAAGCTCTCGTCGGAGACGGATGCTGTGTGGGCACAGATCCTTCGCGGCAAGTACCTCCAGTCAAAAACTTTGTCGCAAGTATCTGTAAGGCCGACTGACTCGCCTTTCTGGAAGGGGCTCATGAAGGTCAAGCAGGCTTTCGTTAATAGGACAAAGTTTGTTGTAGGAAACGGCTCGAGCACGCGTTTCTGGGAGGATACTTGGCTTGGTGACGCACCACTGGCCATCCAATATCCCTCCTTGTATCGTATTGTTCAACGAAAGGAGGTGGTCATTGCTTCGGTTTTCCAATCTATCCCCCTTAATATTCAGTTTAGACGAGTGCTAGCGGGCAATCGTTGGGAACAATGGCTCCATCTAGTTAGAAGGCTGATGGATATCCAGCTGTCTCAACAACCTGATGAATTGCGCTGGAAGTTGACTAAGTCTGGAGGCTTCACGGTCAAATCAATGTATATTGATGTTATTAATTTGAGCTCCATTCCCACGTCCAAACATGTTTGGGATGTCAAAGTTCCTTTGAAAATAAAAGTGTTTATGTGGTTTGTTCATAAACAAGTAATTTTAACTAAGGATAACTTGAAGAAGCGCAATTGGACAGGACCTACTAGGTGTAGTTTCTGTGATCGGGATGAGTCTATTAAACACCTCTTTTTTGATTGCCCGCTTGCAAAGGTTCTATGGCAGACGGTCCACATTGCTTTTAACATCAAACCACCGAATTCTGTTAGTACTTTGTTTGGGACATGGCTTAATGGGATTGAGCCCAACTTAGGGAGACATATTCGGGTGGGGGTTTGTGCTTTGCTGTGGACCATCTGGAACTGCAGAAACGATTTGGTCTTTAACAGAACATCATATATACATTTTTTGCAGGTTTTATTCCGGACTACGGCTCTGATTCGTTCATGGTCGCTACTCACCCAGACGGAGGCCAAGGAGCATTTGGTTACTGGGTCTGTCCGTTGGGAGATGGTAGCTCGGGATATCTTCAACCGGTTTGGATGGCGGTCATGTAATAGGATAGGCATTTAGTATCCCTATCTAGTTTACCCCGCCGGTTGTGGCTCTTTGATGTGGCTAGCTTGATGTATCTAGCTTATCCGGGCTCTGTGTGAGCTTGTGTTGCTTTCTTTTTTCATTTTTCAGGACCTTTGGAACATTGTTGATACTACTCTATTTTGTTTAATAAGAGGGCCGTATGCATCATGCTGATGCAGAGGCCGGGGTATCCCCTTTTCGAAAAAAAAGTTGCGTTGGGCGTGGAAGGCTCGTACTGCTCGGGATCGCTCTTGGAGCATCATGCTCAACCCCCTAGAGTATAACAATAAACATCTTTTCAATGCTGCGGCTCGAGTGGTTTTGAGAAATGGGCAGCGATGCTACTTCTGGACGGATAGATGGATTGAGGGGGTCACTGTTGCAGATTATGCACCGGATGTTATTAACGCTGTCCCAACAGTCGTCAGAGAAAGAAGAACTGTTGCAGATGCAATGATTGATGGAGCTTGGATTAAGGATATTAAGGGGCAGATTTCTATTCGCACCTTCCATCAGGTGTTAAACTTATGGGAGATCGTTACCAATATTCATCTTGATCCCTCGAATGAAGATAAGTGGACTTGTACTTGGGAAGCAAAGGGAGATTATTCAGCAAGGTCTGTTTATAATGCGCATTTTTGTGCTGCGGTAAAATGCAGCATGGCCAATGGTATCTAGAAGACTTGGGCGCCTCTGAAAATTAAACTTTTTCTATGGTTGGTCATCAGAGGGCGTGTATGGACAAACAACCGTCTTGCCAAACGTGGTTTACCTCACCAGGATGCTTGCTGCTACTGTCATAACACTCAAGAAACCGTTCATCATTTATTCATAGGTTGCTCGGTCGTGCAGATTATTTGGAATATGGTGCTTCAGTGGGCTGGTTTGAGTGAGATAGTGCCTCAAGGATTACCGTCTCTCCAAGATTGGTGGCATAATGCTAGACTCATTACTCAAGGAACTAAGAGGAAATCTCTGAACTCCTTAGTTCACTTGATCACCTGGAGCATATGGCGCGAGAGAAACAGAAGAGTCTTTGATAATCGCTTCACGCCTTTGCAAAATGTCGTTGATCAAATCAAAGCTAACGCTAGGCAGTGGGAGGTGGCAAGTTTTGGTCGTTTGATCCTTCATTAACTGCATGTTATTGTGTTCGGCCTGTAGGGCCTTTTTTGCGTGTTAGCTGTTCTTCGGTTGGGTGTGTAGTTCGTTTTTCTATTTTTTCTGAGTTGTTTTGGATTGGTCGTGTTGTTTATCCCTCTTTCTTTAATATAATACATGCAACTCTCCTGCATGGTTCGAAAAAAACTAATTATGTACGTGCATGCCAAGCATAATTTGGTCCCATTTTGTTTGTGTACATCCGCGATCGGGACCTTGTTTCGGAAGATTGAAGGCCTGATACCTTCATACATAGGCGATCGGGACAATGTTTTATACTCCAGTGTCTCGGTTTCTTCGATTCATATTACTTGTTGCAGTTTTAGTACAACTTTGTAGGGACTAGTATCTTTCAAAAGTTAACTAAGAATTACAGTATGTTTTTTCTTTTTGCGGGGGTGAATTACAGTATGTTTCATTTCTCAGTGTCATATATGCTCGTCCACAAGGCAACGTCGTAAAGACCTTAAAAAAGAGCATTACCATTTACTAACACCACTGCAGAAAATAGACGGCTTAGAGAATGAAAAGTGCATACGGTGGCTGGGCTCTAGGGAGCTCGGATTTTTTTTCAGCAAAATACATTTTTGACATCTAAAAGAATCTGAAAAAAGTACACACATAAGCATATATGTCTGGTATATATGTAGGAAATTTCATGAACATTTTTGGTTGATCAGGATCATGAACATATATGTCCATATGAATATGTGATGTACACAAAAAGAGACAAATACATAGTTTAAAATGGGTTTTTTCTTTATTGTATTTGGGTTGTCTTTTTTGTCCAGTCCGCCGATAGTCGTATTTTTTAACAAAACTTTATATGTACTTAGAAAACATGTATATGTATTTGTGGAACAAAATTTGATACTTTTTAGAAAATTAAATTTATTTTGATTTATTTTCGAAGAACAGGCTCCCTATAACCATCTGCGATGGAGCCATCTGTGATACTCCACATGGTAAACAAAGTTTGTTGACAGCCATCTGGGATATGTCTTATCTCATATGCTCTTTCTATTAGAGCCATCTATGATGATGAAATTGTTCAAAATATGACCTAGATGCAATAATAAAGTTCTTAGTATTCTATTTCCATGTTCATAACTAAGTTTGTTTTTATGTGTTGTAATTGCGATGGTTCTTGAATATGAGATTCGGAGAGAAACCTAGTTGCATGTGTGAAAAGATAAACATCAAATAGATTCATAGTCCTCTAGACTAGCTCACGTATTGTTAATGGTTATGTTTTCCTAACCATGTGTATTGTTACTGTAACAAGGATACCGGTAATAATGAGAATGCATTGTTAGGAATAATGGTGGTGGATATACCCAACTTATGAAATACAACAAGATATGTTGTCAGTATTTTTGTATAAAGTTTTAACGCTTACTTGCGTCCTTAGACCATGAGAATAACATATACTCAAATATCAAACGGTTAAATTTGGGGTTGCTAGATGTCACTCCATAACTGGGTGATCACAAAAGTAGCTTTCGGTTATACCGCAAAAGTATGTTGTGGTGTTTGATATGTCAAGCTAGGATTTTGTTGGAGTTGTGTCGAATATAGTGTACAAGGTAGGTTACAGTTGGACTTGTAGTTGTATTGTGTTTAGATAGGATATGGAGTCGTGTCCTAGTAGGACACTTGTATCCTATGCCTCTCATATATAGCGGGGCTAGACACACGATGCAACTTATGCCAACATATTAGCATAGGAACACAGGGGAAGCCGACGGCTTGTGCCGGCGTCCAGGGCGACCGGGTGCGGTATTGTACCGGTGTCATGAGGAGGAGCGCCCATAGTCATGCTTCGGGGATGTAGCCATATCGGTGAACCTCGTTAACAAATCTCGGTGTCGTGCTCATGTGATTGTTTGGTCCTCTGATGATTGACGGTATGCCTCGAATGGTATCATGAGCTAGGTTGTTCGGAGGCCATGTTGCGTTGATCAAGAGGAAGTATCGAGTCTGAGATGCAACCAGTTGCGGCGTGGTTCTCGGCTTGAAAAAGAAATTGGAAGGAGCTGGAACGGAAGCGTCGTACCGTGGGAGCGTTGCAATCTCGGCGAGTTTGAACTGCATGTGGTGGCGGATAGTAGTAGCAGTCATGGGCGTGGCAGCGGCTCGTATGGCCGGCTAGCTCGCAAGCGGCCCGTCGGGCAGTGCAGGCGGAGGTTCACGGGATCGGGTAGCGGCCGTGGCGTATGCATGTTCACGTAAGGGTGCTGGACTCAGCCATTCATGAGGGCATCTTCCAGAGCCCCCAAAGCACTTATGGGTTTATCTGCAGGTTTATTGGAGAGCTTGAGTTGATTAAAGAACCAGCTTAACAAAACTCAAGAAGAGGGGCAGCAACAGTGTAGGCTGGTGTCCAGCGCCCAAAACGCCCTCCGCCAGGCTTTGCAAAAATCCATGTCGACGCTACTTGTCGTCGTGGAACAGGGGAGGGGGGCAGCGGCAGTGTGTAGAGATGCAAATGGTAACTTCCTGGGAAGCTCAGTCTTGTGCATAGCAGGAGTGGATGATCCGGTTATCATGGAGACAATTGAATGCAGGGAGGCTCTTGCCCTTGCACAAGATCTGAACCTCCATGATGTGGTAGTGGCGTCAAACGCAAAGAACGTCGTTGCTGCAATCAACAATTCAGATCAAGGACCTAATGGCACCATCATTGTAGAGATCAACAGCTTATTACCTCTATTTAGTAGTACTTTTACTTTTGAGTGTCGTGCCGTTAATGTTGAGGCACATAGTTTAGCCAAGCATGCATTTTCTTTGAGTCTGGTCGCCATGTGTGGTTTGGCCAATCCCACGACCAGCGATGTATCCCATAGATTGTGGCATTTTCTGAATAAAGCTTGGTTTTCACCCTAAAAAAAGCTGGAATTAGGACGCATCATTCGGGATTTGTTTGGAAGGAAAAGGGGACCGAGTCCACGTATACGACGCACATGCAGATTGATTCGAGCGAACGGAAAAAATCCATCAGCAATACAACATCGGAATTAGCGGAAGGCTTTAGCAAAGCTTGCATCGAGTCATGCATTTGGCAGCACACAGAACAGTGACATAGCGATATAGAGGATCTGGCTAAGCGTCAAGGAGCAAAGGACCTTCCGTGAGTAGCAAGTTCAATCAAGTTCCAGTCTAGTATTTTGCTACTTGTACACGAGAAGGGTATTAGAGACTTTGGGCTTTGCTAGACGTACACGGACTGCAGGGCATCGCGTCTGGTAGCAGCTTGGTCAATTTTTCATGTGTCAGCCATACAAAGAATCATGATGCCAACGGGTACCAGGTTTGAGGTGGAGAAGTTCGACGGGACTGAGAACCTTGGGTTATGGCACACAATGGTGAAATATTTTTTGGCGCAATATGGATGCTTGAAGGCGTTGCGGAAAGTCATAACAGCTATGGTGGAATTATCATGTGATGGATGGAAATTCGTGGAAGATAATTTGGGAGCCTCGGGCGTGTCGTACAGCCGAACGAGTTCGGCTGGGTCGGACTAGGCAGTCTGACGGATCGACGTGAGTCGATTGGAACAGAAGATGGTGGTGGGATCAGTGAGGACGACATATGAGCGTGATGCTGATGGTGACCGACTTCTGGGCGTGGAAACACGTGGCGCAGGCCCCGAGGGCTTGTGTGGCTTCGACAAGACTATGGCGTGGGGTTGATTCAAGATGGCATACGCATGTGAGCTTGAAGTTGACAGGGCGCGAGGGTGTACTGATCATCTACCATGGAGGCATGTTGAAGGTGGAGCTGGATTGAGGGGCTACGACGTAAGTGCATAGAGAGTCGAAGCCTATTCATCGGGGGAAAACGAGTGACACCTAGTTCGGACTAGAGCCCAATGGTCCGATGGAAGCGTAAAACTCGTCATTGGTTGGTGATGACCGATGGTACTCTGCAGTGTGAGTTGAGTGGTATGGGTTCGCGGCCCTTGAGACTCGACCGGGATAGCAGAGGCTCGATGCAGTGAAAGCGGCGAGACGTGCAGTTAGCACGGGACATGGAGACGGGCCAGGGCTCTGGTGGTCATACATGTGGTGAGACAACTTCTAATTTGACTCGGGGTGACTACAAGCAACGGTGAAATTCCTTCAAGTTTCAGAGGGGCGGCCAAGAAAGGAGCTTTGACGTTAAGTTCAGGTAACTCTTATGTGTGACACCCAATATGTGAGTTGTTCACTTTCACGCAGGTCAGTGATCAGTGTGTGATGGCGTTGGACGGATACTCTGAAAGTTGGGAGAACAAACTAGAGTAACAAGAAACTTAATTTTGCTCGAGTGTTGATTGTGGTCATGAAAAGAAGGGACTACAAGTTGCAGGTGGGGTCATATGGAGTCTTTGGAGTACCAGCGGTACTCATGGGATAAGCTCAAGTCCAATGTACATGGAAGTTTGATGCATGGACAAATCCAGGGTGGTGGAGTATATTCGCCAAAGTGGAGTTTGTTGGAGTTATGTCGAATATAGTGTACAAGGTAGGTTACAATTGTACTTGTAGTTGTATTGTGTTTAGATAGGATATGGAGTCGTGTCCTAGTAGGACACTTGTATCCTAGCCCTCTCATATATAGCGGGGATAGACACACGATGTAACTTATGCCAACATATTAGCATAGGAACACAAGGGAAGCCAGCGGCTTGTGCCGGCGTCCAGGGCGACGGGTGCGGTATTGTACCGGTGTCATGGGGAGGAGCACCCATAGTCATGCCCCGGGGATGTAGCCATATCGGTGAACCTCGTTAACAAATCTCGACGTCGTGCTCGTGTGATTGCTTGGTCCTCGGATGATCGACGGTATACCTCGAATGTATTCTGACAAGTGGTATCATGAGATAGGTTGTTCAGAGGCCATGTTGCATTGAACAAGAGGAAGTATCGAGTCTGAGATGCAACCAGTTGCGGCATGGTTCTCGGCAAGATTGCAAAAGCAATTGGAAGGAGCTGGATCGGAAGCGCCGTATTGTGGGAGCGTCGAATCTCGGCGAGTTTGAACTGCATGTGGTGGCGGATCACAGTGGCAGTCATGGGCGTGGCAGCGGCTCGTATGGCCGGCCGCTACCTCTTGAGCATGCGTTGGTTTTCCCTTGAAGAGGAAAGGGTATTGCAGCAAAGTAGCGTAAGTATTTCCCTCGGGTTTTGAGAACCAAGGTATCAATCCAGTAGGAGACTACACGCAAATCGCCTAGTACCTGCACAAACAAATAAGAACCTTGCAACCAACGCGATAAAGGGGTTGTGAATCCCTTCACGGCCACTTGGAAAAGTAAGATCTGATAAAGATAATAAAATATATATTTTTGGTATTTTTGTTTTATAGATTGGAAAGTAAAGATTGCAAAATAAAATAAATAGTAAACTAGAATTATAGATCGAAAACTTATATGATGTAAAGTAGACCCGGGGGCCATAGGTTTCACTGGTGGCTTCTCTCAAGATAGCATAAATTATGGTGGGTGAACAAATTACTGTCGAGCAATTGATAGAAAAGCGCATAGTTATGAGAATATCTAGGCATGATTATGAAATATAGGCATCACGTCCGTGTCAACTAGACCGAAATGATTCTGCATCTACTACTATTACTCTACACATCGACCGATATCCAGCATGCATCTAGAGTATTAAGTTCATAAGAACAGAGTAATGCTTTAGGCAAGATGACATGATGTAGAGGGATAAACTCAAGCAATATGATATAAACCCCATCTTTTTATCCTCGATGGAAACAATACAATACGTGCCTTGCTGCCCCTACTATCACTGGGAAAGGACACCACAAGATTGAACCCAAAGCTAAGCACTTCTCCCATTATAAGAAAGATCAACCTAGTAGGCAAAACTAAACCCATAATTCGAAGAGACTTGCAAAGATATCAAATCATGCACATAAGAATTCAGAGAAGAACCAAATATTGTTCATAGATAAACTTGATCATAAATCCATAATTCATCGGATCTCGGCAAACACACCGCAAAAAGTATTACATCGGATAGATCTCCAAGAACATCGAGGAGAACTTTGTATTGAGAACCAAAGAGAGAGAAGAAGCCATCTAGCTAATAACTATGGACCCAAAGGTCTGTGGTAAACTACTCACACATCATCGGAGAGGCTATGGTCTTGATGTAGAAGCCCTCCGTGATCGAATCCCCCTCCGACAGATCGCCGGAAAAGATCCCCAGATGGGATCTCACGGGTACAGAAGGTTACGGCGGTGGAAAAGTGGTTTCGTGGCTCTCCTCGATGTTTTCAGGGTATAAGAGTATATATAGGCGAAAGAAGTAGGTCGGTGGAGCTCCATGGGGCCCACGAGGGTGGGGGCGTTCCTACCCCCTTGGGCGCGCCGCCCTACCTCATGGCCGCCTCGTTGCTTCCTTGACCTCCACTCCAAGGCTCATGGATTGCGTTTGTTCCAAAAAAAGATCCTCGCAACGGTTTCATTCTGTTTGGATTCCGTTTGATATTCCTTTTCTGCGAAACACTGAAATAGGCAAAAAACAGCAATTTGCATGGGGCCTTCGGTTAATAGGTTAGTCCCAAAAATAATATAAAAGTGCATATTAAAGCCATTAAACATCCAAAACAGATAATATAATAGCATGGAACAATCAAAAATTATAGATACGTTGGAGACGTATCACCGGCTAGCTCGCAAGCGGCCCGTCGGGCAGTGCATGCGAAGGCTCACGGGGTCAGGCAGCGGCCCGTGGCGTATGCATGTCCGCGTAAGGGTGCTGGACTCAGCTAGAATTAGGACGCATCGTTAGGGATTTGTTTGGAAGGAGAAGGGGACCGAGTCCTCGTATATGATGCATATGCAGATTGATTCAAGCGAACGGAACAAATCCATCAGCGATACAGCATCGGAATTAGCAGAAGGCTTTAGCAAACCTTGCATCAGGTCATGCGTTTGGCAGCACACAAAACACTGACGCAGCGGTATAGAGGATCTGGCTAAGCGTCAAGGAGCAAAGGACATTATGTGAGTAGCAAGTTCAATCAAGTTCCAGTCTAGTATTTTTCTACTTGTACACAAGAAGGGTATTAGAGACTTTGGGCTTTGCTAGACGTACACGGACTGCAGGGCAACGTGTCTGGTAGCAGCTTGGTTAATTTTCCGTGGGTCAGCCGTACAAAGAACCATGGTGCCAACGGGTACCAGGTTTGAGGTGGAGAAGTTCGATGGGACTGAGAACCTTGGGTCATGGCACACAATGGTGAAAGATTTGTTGGCGCAATATGGATGCTTGAAGGCGTTGCGAAAAGTCATAACAGCTATGATGGAATTATCATGTGATGGATGGAAATTCGGGGAAGATGATTTGTAAGGCTCGAGCGTGTCGTATAGTCAAACAAGTTCGGCTGGGTCAGACTAGGCAGTCTGAAGGATCGACGTGAGTCGGTTGGAACAGAAGACGGTGGTGGGATCGGTGAGGACGACATATGAGCATGATGCTGATGGTGGCCGACTTCTGGGCGTGGAAACACGTGGCGCAAGCCCTGAGGGCTTGTGTGGCTTCGACAAGACTATGGCGTGGGGTTGATTCAAGATGGCGTACGCATGTGAGCTTGAAGTCGACGGGGCGCGAGGGTGGACTGATCATCTACCATGGAGTCATGTTGAAGGTGGAGCTGGATTGAGGGGCTACGACATAAGTGCACAGAGAGTCGAAGCCTATTCAGCAGGGAAAAACTAGTGACACGTAGTTCGGACTGGAGCCCAATGGTCCGATGGAAGCGTAAAACTCGTCATTGGTTGGTGATGACCGATGGTACTCTGCAGTGGGAGTTGAGTGGTGTGGGCTCCCGACCCTTGAGACTCGACCGGGACAGCAAAGGCTCGACGCGGTGATAGCGGTGAGACATGCAGTTAGCACGGGACATGGAGACGGGCCAGGGCTCTGGTGGTCATACATGTGGTGAGACAACTGCTAATTTGACTCGGGGTGACTACAAGCAATGGTGAAATTCCTTCAAGTTCCAGAGGGGCGGTCAAGAAAGGAGCTTTGACGTTGAGTTCAGGTAACTCTTATGTGTGACACCCAATATGTGAGTTGTTCACTTTCACACAGGTCAGTGATCAGTGTGTGATGGCGTTGGACGGATACTCTGAAATTTGGGAGAACAAACTAGAGTAACAAGGAACTTAATTTTGCTCGAGTGTTGATTGTGGTCTTGAAAAGAAGGGACTACAAGTTGAAGGTGGAGTCATATGGAGTCTTTGGAGTAGCAGCGGTACTCATGGGATAAGCTCAAGTCCAATGTACATGGAAGTTTGACGCATGGACAAATCCAGGGTGGTGGAGTATATTCGCCAAGGTGGAGTTTGTTGGCGTTGTGTCGAATATGGTGTATAAGGTAGGTTACAGTTGGACTTCTAGTGGTATTGTGTTTAGATAGGATATGGAGTCGTGTCCTAGTAGGACACTTGTATCCTAGGCCTCTCATATACAGCGGGGCTACACACACGATGTAACTTATGCCAACAAATTAGCATAGGAACGCAGGGGAAGCCGGCGGCTTGTGCCGGCGTCCAGGGTGACCGGGTGCGTTATTGTATCGGTGTCATGGGGAGGAACGCCCATAGTCATGCCCCGGGGATGTATCCGTATCGGTGAACCTCATTAACAAATCTCGGTGTCGTGCTCGTTTGATTGCTTGGTCCACGGATGATCGACGGTATGCCTTGAATTTATTCAAACAAGTTGTATCATGAGCTAGGTTGTTCGGAGGCCATGTTGCATTGATCAAGAAGAAGTATCGAGTCTGAGATGCAACCAGTTACGGCGTGGTTCTTGGCAAGATTGAAAAAGCAATTGGAAGGAGCTGGATTGGAAGCGTCGTATCGTGGGAGCATCGCAATCTCGGTGAGTTTGAACTGCATGTGGCGGCGGATCACAGTAGTAGTCATGGGCGTGGCAGTGGCTCATATGGCCGGGTAGCTCGCAAGCGGCCCATCGGGCAGTGCAGGCGGAGGCTCACGGGGCCGGGCAGTGGCCCGTGGCGTATGCATGTCCGCGTAAGGGTGCTGGACTCAGCTAGAATTAGGACGCATCATTCGGGACTTGTTTGGAAGTAAAAGGGGACCGAGTCCTCATATACGACGCACATGCAGATTGATTCGAGTGAACGGAAAAAAATCCATCAGCAATACAACATCGGAATTAGCGGAAGGCTTTAGCAAAGCTTGCATCGGGTCATGCATTTGGCTGCACACAGAATAGTGATGCGGTGGTACAAAGGATCTGGCTAAGCGTCAAGGAGCAAAGGACCTTCCGTGAGTAGCAAGTTCAATCAAGTTCTAGTCTAGTATTTTGCTACATGTACACGAGAAGGGTATTAGAGACTTTGGGCTTTGCTAGACATACACAGACTGCAGGGCATCGCGTCTGGTAGCAGCTTGGTTAATTTTTCATGGGTCAGCCGTACAAAGAACCATGGTGCCAACGGGTACCAGGTTTGAGGTGGAGAAGTTCGACGGGACTGAGAACCTTGGGTTATGGCACACAAAGGTGAAAGATTTGTTGGTGCAATATGGATGCTTGAAGGCGTTGCATAAATTTATAATAGCTATGATGGAATTATCATGTGATGGATGGAAATTCACGAAAGACGATTTGGGAGCCTCGAGCGTGTCGTACAGTCAAACGAGTTCGGCTGGGTCGGACTAGGCAGTCTGTCAGATCGACGTGAATCGGTTGGAACAGAAGACGGTGGTGGGATCGGTGAGGACGACATATGAGCGTGATGCTGATGGTGACCGACTTCTGGGCATGGAATCACGTGGCGCAAGCCCCGAGGGCTTGTGTGGCTTCGACAAGACTATGGCGTGGGGTTGATTCAAGATGGTGTATGCATGTGAGCTTGAAGTCGACGGGGCGCGAGGGTGGACTGATCATCTACCATGGAGTCATGTTGAAGGTGGAGCTGGATTGAGGGGCTACGATGTAAGTGCACAGAGAGTCGAAGTCTATTCATCAGGGAAAAAACGAGTGACACGTAGTTCGTACTTGAGCCCAATGGTACGATGGAAGCGTAAAACTCGTCATTGGTCGGTGATGACCGATGATACTCTGCAGTGTGAGTTGAGTGGTGTGGGTTCGCGGCCCTTGATACTCGACCGGGACAGCAGAGGCTCGACGCAGTGATAGCGGCGAGACGTGCAGTTAGCACGGGACATGGAGACGGGCCAGGGCTCTGGTGGTCATACATGTGGTGAGACAACTGCGAATTTGACTCGGGTGACTACAAGCAACGGTGAAATTGAAGGAAATATGCCCTAGAGGCAATAACAAAGTTGTTATTTATATTTCCTTATATCATGATAAATGTTTATTATTCATGCTAGAATTGTATTAACCGGAAACTTAGTACATGTGTGAATACATAGACAAACAGAGTGTCACTAGTTTGCCTCTACTTGACTAGTTCGTCGAATCAATGATGGTTATGTTTCCTAACCATAGACATGAGTTGACATTTGATTAACGGGATCACATCCTTAGAGAATGATGTGATTGACTTGACCCATCCGTTAGCTTAGCACGATGATCATTTAGTTTGTTGCTATTGCTTTCTCCATAACTTATACATGTTCCTTTGACTATGAGATCATGCAACTCCCAATTACCGGAGGAACACTTTGTGTGCTACCAAACGTCACAACGTAACTGGGTGATTATAAAGGTGCTCTACAGGTGTCTCCGGTGGTGTTTGTTGAGTTGGCATAGATCAAGATTAGGATTTGTCACTCCGATTGTCGGAGAGGTATCTCTGGGCCCTCTCGGTAATGTACATCACTATAAGCCTTGCAAGTAATGTAGCTAATGAGTTGGTTATGTGATGTAGCATTACAGAACGATTAAAGAGACTTGCCGGTAACGAGATTGAACTAGGTATGAGATTCCGACGATCGAATCTTGGCCAAGTGACATACCGATGACAAAGGGAACAACATATGTTGTTATGCGGTTTGACCGATAAAGATCTTCGTAGAATATGTAGGATCCAATATGAGCATCTAGGTTCCGGTATTGGTTATTGACCGGAGACATGTCTCGGTCATGTCTACATAGTTCTCGAACCCGTAGGGTCCGCACGCTTAACGTTCGGTGACGATCGGTATTATGAGTTTATGTGTTTTGATGTACCGAAGATAGTTCTGAGTCCCGGATATGATCACGGACATAACGAGGAGTCTCGAAATGGTCAAGACATAAAGATCAATATATTGGACGGCTATATTCGCACACCGGAAGTGTTCCGGTGATTTCGGAGAAAACCGGAGTGCCGGAGGGGTTACGGAATCCCTCAGGGAAGTATTGGGCCTTAGTGGGCCTTAGGGGAGAGAGAGGGCAGCAAACCAGGTCGTGGCGCCCCCCCTCAAGGGGAGTCCGAATAGGACTAGGGGAGGGGGTGGCGCGGCCCCTCTTTCCCTCTCCCTCTCTTTCCTTCCCCCTTTCCCCTTCCTAGTAGGACTAGGAAAGGATGAATCCTTCTCCTACTAGGACGAGGATTTCCTCCTCTCCTTGGGCGCCACTAGGGCCGGCCGGCCTCCCCCCTTACTCCTTTATATATGGGGGCAGGGGCACCCTAGAACACACAAGTTGATTGTTCCAAGCCGTGTGCGGTGCCCCCCCCCACCATATTCCACCTCGATCATATCATTGCAGTGTTTAGGCGAAGCCCTGCGCCGGTAACTTCATCATCACCGTCATCACGCCATCGTGCGGACGAAGCTCTCCCTCGAAGCTCTACTGGATCATGAGTTCGTGGGACGTCACCGAGCCGAACGTGTGCAGATCACGGAGGTTTCGTACGTTCGGTACTAGGATCGGTCGATTGTGAAGACATACGACTACATCAACCACATTGTCATAACGCTTCCGCTTACGGTCTACGAGGGTACATGGACAACTCTCTCCCCTCTCTTTGCTATGCATCACAATGATCTTGCATGTGCGTAGGATTTTTTTTTTGAAATTACTACGTTCCCCAACAGTGGCATCAGAGCCAGGTTTATGCGTAGATGTTATATGCACGAGTAGAACAAAAAGGAGTTGTGGGCGTGGGTATATACATATTGCTTGCCGTGACTAGTTGATTCTTGATTCGGCAGCATTGTTGGATGAAGTGGCCCAGACCGACCTTTCGCGTACGCTTACGCGAGACTGGTTCTACCGACGTGCTTCGCACATAGGTGGTTGGTGGGTGTCAGTTTCTCCAACTTTAGTTGAATCGGATTCAATGAACATGGTTCTTTCTGAAGATCAAAAAGCAATCACTATACCGCGTTGTGGTTTTCGATGCGTAGGTAAGAACGGTTCTTGCTCAGCCCGTAGCAGCCACGTAAAACTTGCAACAACAAAGTAGAGGACGTCTAACTTGTTTTTGCAGGGCATGTTGTGATGTGATATGGTCAAGACATGACACTAAATTTTATTGTATGAGATTATCATGTTTTGTAACGGAGTTATCGGCAACTGCCAGGAGCCATATGGTTGTCACTTTATTGTATGAAATGCAATCGCCATGTAATTGCTTTACTTTATCACTAAGCGGTAGCGATAGTCGTAGAAGCAATAGTTGGTGAGACGACAACGATGCTACGATGGAGATCAAGGTGTCGTGCCAGTGACGATGGTGATCATGACGGTGCTTTGGAGATGGAGATCGAAGGCACAAGATGATAATGGCCATAACATATCACTTATATTGATTGCATGTGATGTTTATCCTTTATGCATCTTATTTTGCTTAGATCGACGGTAGCATTATAAGATGATCTCTCACTAAATTTCAAGGTATAAGTGTTCTCCCTGAGTATGCACCGTTGCTACAGTTCGTCGTGCCGACACACCACGTGATGATCGGGTGTGATAAGCTCTACGTTCACATACAACGGGTGCAAGCAAGTTTTGCACACGCAAAATATTCGGGTTAAACTTGACAGCCTAGCATATGCAGATATGTCCTCAAAACACTGAGGCCGAAAGGTCGAGCGCAAATCATATAGTAGATATGATCAACATAGTGATGTTCACCATTGAAAACTACTCCATCTCACGTGATGATCGGACATGGTTTAGTTGATGTGGATCACATGATCACTTAGATGATTAGATAAACTCTAGCAGACCCCGCAAAATGCCCCGGCCCACAAAATAACCGCCAAATTGCGGGTCGGGGTCAGAAAATCTGCACGATCAGACCCCGCATCCCACGCCGGCCGGAAATTTTTTTGCGGGGCGCAGCAAATCTTCTCCCCCAACCTCTATATTCACGGGCTGGGAGGCTGACCCAAGCTCGACCCCTATCCGGCGTGAGATTTGGTGGGAGGGAAATTTCCGCGCGCCCTTTCCCACTCCCCGCACCCTCCGCTACCATTGCCCCCCTTCCGCAAGCTCCGGCTGCTCCTCGCCGACCGTCCCTCGCCGCCATGGACGACCCCATGCTGTCCCCCGTCACCGTCGAGGTCGCGCATGCCCCTTCCCCTCGGGCGGATCTCGTTGCCGGCCATGTTGTCCCTGCCGCCGTCGCCCAAGCACATGCGGCGCTTGCCCGCAAGCGGCAGGGCAACGTGGTTGTGCAAGGCGGGAATCCGGCTGCCCCGCTGCGATGGCTCGCGCTCCGGGCGCCAACGCCGTAGTGCGATCCCGGCCGGCAGCGGAGAAGGCTGGCAAGGCAGCGGGCGCAAAGCGGAGGAAGGTTTTGGCTACAAGGAAGCCATCTTCTTCAACCTCTCATGCCACCCCCCCCCCCCGCAAGGAGTTGCTCCGGCGATGTCGTTCAACGGTGCCGCTCCCACCGCGAGCGAGGTGTTCGACGAAATGGCCGGAAGGTATATCTCTACGATCTTCGGCTATTCTCTTTCATTTTTCGCCATTGTTCTCGATAGCTTGTGACTTGTTATCATTCGCTATAATTGTGGTTCGAACGATGCAACAACCTAATTCGTGAACTTGTTGGACACGAACGCGGTTAACATTGATCAAGCCCCTTTCGAACCATTTGACTACAATGAAACGGAGGCCGGCATGGACGATCATGGTTGTGCGGACGAGTTGGAGGAGATTGAAGCGGAAGCGTTTGAGCATTCACAAGCAAAAACAGGGAAATGCCAAAGATCGAAGAACTACACGATCTTGGAAGATCAAGCTTTGATCAAAGCATGGAGCGCGGTGTCTCTTGATGCATGCCCGGGTACTAATCAAACCTCCAAGAGATATTGGCAAAGGATTGAAGATCAATACTTCCGCATTATGAAAAACTACCCCAAGAAGACTCCACACACATTTCGGTCGCTTCAAGGTCGTTGGGAGAACATCAAGCCTATGTGCAGCCGTTGGGCAACTTGCTTGGAGCAAGTACGCAATGCACCTCCAAGTGGCACCGTGGATTCCGACTATGTGAGTTTTTCTTTGTCTTTGTTAAAGTTGTGCATCATCATAATGTATCATGAGAAATGATTGCATCACTTTGTTCACATTGTGTAGGACAAGATTGCTCAACATAGATACAAGGACATGGAAGCTTCGGAAGGCAGATTCTTCAAATTAGAGCATTGTTGGGAGTTGCTCCAAAAGTGTGACAAGTGGAAGTTGATCGACAAAGAACCCCCACCAAAGAGAGGCTCACTTACAAACATGGATGAAGATGAGGATGATGATGGCCTAAGAAACTTGAACAGGCCCGATGGCGACAAGAAGACTAGAGAGAAGATAAAGAGAGAGCAAGAAGCATCGAGCTTGAGGGAGAAGATTGATGCCATGGTGCAATCAAACGAGTTGATGTTGTTTAAGTCGTTGGAGATCAAGAAAGAGTTGGCCGAGAAGAAGGCAAAAGAGAAGCAAGAAAAATGGCAAATGCTCAAGGAAGAGGGGCTGCGCAAAGCTGCCATTGAGGAGAGAGAAGCACGCGCCTCTGAAAACAAATCGATGTCATTGTTGCTCGCCGAAGAGAACAAGATCATGTCAATGAACCGCAATGACATGGACGACGTCACCAAAACATGGCATGATATGGCAAGGAGAGAGATCTTGAAGAGGAGAATAGTCGCCTCAGCCGGTCCGTCTGCCAGTTCCGGTGATGTTTTCTCTGCTCCATATGGTGGCAATGTGGATGATTTCGATGCGGCAGTTGGAACCAGCGACGGAGGTGGCTACGGTGGCCACGGTGGCGCCGATGAACTTCAAGATGGACTCCATGGCGCCGAGTGAAGATCGACCCCCAAGATGATGCCGGACATGGGCGCATACCTTTGCATGCCCTCTTTTGCGTAACAAACTTTGCTTTTATTTGCGCGCACATTGTTTATGTCATTTGAATCTGAACTTGTTTGTGAAACCCTATGACAAATTTTAGATTTGCGGTTTTTCTGTTTGCGGGTCGTTGCGCTGTTGCCCGAGCAAAGCCCGCATAGCCGACCCGTAAAAAATCATATTCTGCGAATATACTTTTTTACGGGTCCGTTTAGGGGGTCTGCATTTGTGCTAGCCCGCACCGGCCCGCAAAAGCGGTTTTGCGCGAACTGCAAACGTGTTTTGCGGGCCGGCGTTTTGCGGGGTCTGCTAGAGTTGCTGAGATGTCTATCTAAGTGGGAGTTCTTAAGTAATTTGATTAATTGAACTTTAATTTATCATGAACTTAGTACCTAATAGTATTTTGCAGGTCTATGTTGTTGTAGATAGATGGCCCGTGTTGTTGTTCCGTTGAATTTTAATGCGTTTCTAGAGAAAGCTAAGTTGAAAGATGGTGGTAGCAACTACACGGGCTGGGTCCGTAACTTGAGGATTATCCTCATTGCCGCATAGAAGAATTACATCCTGGAAGCACCGCTAGGTGACAAACCCACTGCAGAAGCAACGCCAGATGTTGTGAACACCTGGCAGAGCAAAGATGATGACTACTCGATAGTTTAGTGTGTCATGCTTTACGGTTTAGAACCGGGACTTCAACAACGTTTTGAAGTTCATGGAGCATATGAGATGTTCTAGAAGTTGAAGTTAATATTTCAAGCAAATGGCTGGATTGAGAGATATGAAGTATACAATAAGTTCTACAGCTGCAAGATGGAGGAGAATAGTTCTGTCAGTGAACATATACTCAGAATGTCTGGGTACCACAACCACTTGACTCAACTGGGAGTTAATCTTCCTGATGATAGTGTCATTGACAGAGTTCTTCAATCACTGCCACCAAGTTACAAGAGCTTCATGATGAACTATAATATGCAAGGGATGGATAAGACGATTCCTGAGCTCTTCGCAATGCTAAAGGATGCGGAGGTAGAAATCAAGAAGGAGCATCAAGTGTTGATGGTCAACAAGACCACCAGTTTCAAGAAAAAGTGTAAAGGGAAGAAGGGGAACTTCAAGAAGAACAACAAGCCAGTTGCTGCGCAAGTGAAGAAACCCAAGTCTGGACCTAAGCCTGAGACTGAGTGCTTCTACTGCAAAGGAACTGGTCATTGGAAGCGGAACTGCCCCAAGTATTTGGCAGAGAAGAAGGATGGCAAGGTGAAAGGTATATTTGATATACATGTTATTAATGTGTACCTTACTAATGCTCCTAGTAGTGCCTGGGTATTTGATACTGGTTCAGTTGCTAACATTTGCAACTCAAAATAGGGGCTACAGATTAAGCGAAGATTGGCTAAGGGCGAGGTGACGATGCGCGTGGGAAATGGTTCCAAAGTTGATGTGATCGCCGTCGGCACGCTACCTCTACATCTACCTTCATGATTTGTTTTAGACCTAAATAATTGTTATTTGGTGCCAGCGTTGAGCATGAACATTATATCTGGATCTTGTTTGATGCGAGATGGTTATTCAATTAAATCAGATAATAATGGTTGTTCTATTTTTATGAGTAATATCTTTTATGGTCATGCACCCTTGATGAGTGGTCTATTTTTACTAAATCTTGATAGTAGTGATACACATGTTCATAGTATTGAAGCCAAAAGATGCAGAGTTGATAATGATAGTGCAACTTATTTGTGGCACTGCCGTTTAGGTCATATTGGTGTAAAGCGCATGAAGAAACTCCATTCTGACGGACTTCTGGAATCACTTGATTATGAATCACTTGGTACTTGCGAACCATGCCTCATGGGCAAGATGACTAAAACTCCATTCTCCGGAACAATGGAGCAAGCAACAGAGTTATTGGAAATCATACATACTGATGAATGTGGTCCAATGAACATTGAAGCTCGCGGCGGATATCGTTATTTTCTCACCTTCACAGAAGATTTGAGCAGATATGGGTATATCTACTTAATGAAACATAAGTCTGAAACATTTGAAAAGTTCAAAGAATTTCAGAGTGAAGTGGAAAATCATCATAACAAGAAAATCAAGTTTCTACGATCTGATCGTGGAGGTGAATATTTGAGTTATGAGTTTGGACTTCATTTGAAACAACGTGGAATAGTTTCACAACTCACGCCACCCAGAACACCACAGCGTAATGGTGTGTCCGAATGTCGTAATCGCACTTTACTAGATATGGTGCGATCTATGATGTCTCTCACTAATTTACCGCTATCATTTTGGGGTTATGCTTTAGAGACGACTGCATTCAAGTTAAATAGGGCACCATCTAAATCCGTTGAGACGACACCTTATGAACTGTGGTTTGGCAAGAAACCCAAGTTGTCGTTTCTTAGTTTGGGGCTACGATGCTTATGTGAAGAATCTTCAACCTGATAAGCTCGAACCCAAATCAGAGAAATGTGTCTTCATAGGATACCCAAAGGAGACTGTTGAGTAGACCTTCTATCACAGATCCGAAGGCAAAAAATTCGTTGCTAAGAATGGATCCTTTCTAGAGAAGGAGTTTCTCTCGAAAGAAGTGAGTGGAAGGAAATTAGAACTTGACGAGGTAATTGTACCTTCTCCCTTATTGGAAAGTAGTTCATCACTGAAATTAGTTCCAGTGATTCCTACACCAGTAAGTGAGGAAGCTAATGATGATGATCATGAAACTTCTGATCAAGTTACTACCGAACCTCGTAGGTCAACCAGAGTAAGATCTGCACTAGAGTGGTACGGTAATCATGTTCTTGAAATCATGTTACTTGACCATGACGAACCTACGAACTATGAGGAAGCGATGATGAGCCCAGATTCCGCAAAATGGCTTGAGGCCATGAAATCTGAGATGGGATCCATGTATGAGAACAAAGTATGGACTTTGGTTGACTTGCCCGATGATCGGTAGGTCATAGAGAATAAATGGATATTCAAGGAGAAGACTAATGCTGATGGTAATGTTACTGTCTACAAAGCTCGACTTGTTGTGAAAGGTTTTCGACAAGTTCAAGGAGTTGACTACGATGAGACCTTCTCACCTGTAGCGATGCTTAAGTCCGTCTGAATCATGTTAGCAATTGCTGCATTTTATGATTATGAAATTTGGCAAATGGATGTCAAAACTGCATTCCTTAATGGATATCTTAAAGAAGAGTTGTATATGATGCAACCAGAAGGTTTTGTCGATCCAAAAGGTGCTAACAAAGTGTGCAAGCTCCAGCGATCCATTTATGGACTAGTGGAAGCCTCTCGGAGTTGGAATATACACTTTGATAGTGTGATCAAAGCATATGGTTTTATACAGACTTTTGGAGAAGCCTGTATTTACAAGAAAGTGATTGGGAGCTCCGTAGCATTTCTGATATTATATGTAGATGACATATTGTTGATCGGAAATGATACTGAATTTCTGAATAGCATAAAAGGATACTTGAATAAGATTTTTTCAATGAAATACCTCGGTGAAGCTGCTTATATATTAGGCATCAAGATCTATAGAGATAGATCAAGACGCTTAATTGGACTTTCACAGAGCACATACCTTGATAAAGTTTTGAAGAAGTTCAAAATGGATCAAGCAAAGAAAGGGTTCTTGCCTGTGTTACAAGGTGTGAAGTTGAGTCAGACTCAATGCCCGACCAATGCAGAAGATAGAGAGAAAATGAAAGGTGTTCCCTATGCTTCAGCCATAGGTTCTATCATGTATGCAATGCTGTGTACCAGACCTGATGTGTGCCTTGCTATCAGTTTAGCAGGGAGGTACCAAAGTAATCCAGGAGTGGATCACAGAACAGCAGTCAAGAATATCCTGAAATACCTGAAAAGGACTAAGGATATGTTTCTCGTATATGGAGGTGACAAAGAGCTCATCGTAAACGGTTACGTCGATGCAAGCTTTGACACTGATCCGGATGACTCTAAGTCACAAACCGGATACGTATTTTAATTAAATGGTGAGCTGTCAGTTGGTGCAGTTCCAAGCAGAGCGTTGCGGGATCTACGTGTGAAGCGGAATACATAGCTGCTTCAGAAGCAGCAAATGAAGGAGTCTGGATGAAGGTGTTCATATCTGATCTAGGTGTCATACCTAGTGCATCGAGTCCAATGAAAATCTTTTGTGACAATAGTGGTGCAATTGCCTTGGCAAAGGAATCCAGATTTCACAAGAGAACCAAGCACATCAAGAGACGCTTCAATTCCATCCGCGATCAAGTCAAGGAGGGAGACATAGATATTTGCAAGATACATATGGATCTGAATGTTGCAGACCCGTTGACTAAACCTCTCTCACGAGCAAAACATGATTAGCACCAAGACTCCATGGGTATAAGAATCATTACAATGTAATCTAGATTATTGACTCTACTGCAAGTGGGTGACTGAAGGAAATATGCCCTAGAGGCAATAATAAAGTTGTCATTTATATTTCTTTATATCATGATAAATGTTTATTATTCATGCTAGAATTGTATTAATCGGAAACTTAGTACATGTGTGAATACATAGACAAACAGAGTGTCACTAGTTTGCCTCAACTTGACTAGCTCGTTGAATCAATGATGGTTATGTTTCCTAACCATAGACATGAGTTGTCATTTGATTAACGGGATCACGTCATTAGAGAATGATGTGATTGACTTGACCCATCCATTAGCTTAGCACGATGATCATTTAGTTTGTTGTTATTGCTTTCTCCATAACTTATACATGTTCCCATGACTATGAGATCATGCAACTCCCAAATACCGGAGGAACACTTTGTGTGCTACCAAACATCACAACATAACTGGGTGATTATAAAGGTGCTCTACAAGTGTCTCCGATGGTGTTTGTTGAGTTGTCATATATCAAGATTAGGATTTGTCACTCTGATTGTCGGAGAGGTATCTCTGGCCCTCTCGGTAATGTACATCGCTATAAGCCTTGCAAGCAATGTAGCTAATGAGTTAGTTATGGGATGTAGCATTACGGAACAAGTAAAGAGACTTTCCGGTAACGAGATTGAACTAGGTATTGAGATACCGACGATCAAATCTCGGGAAAGTAACATACCGATGACAAAGGGAACAACGTATGTTGTTATGCGGTTTCACCAATAAAGTCTTCGTAGAATATGTAGGAGCCAATATGAGCATCCAGGTTCCGCTATTGGTTATTGACCGGAGACGTGTCTCGGTCATGTCTACATAGTTCTCGAACCCGTAGGGTCCGCACGCTTAACAATCGGTGACGATCGGTATTATGAGTTTATGTGTTTTGATGTACCGAAGATAGTTCAGAGTCCCGGATATGATCACGGACATGACGAGGAGTCTCGCAATGGTCGAGACATAAATATCGATATATTGGACGGCTATATTCAAACACCTTAAGTGTTCCGGATGATTTCGGAGAAAACCGGAGTGCAGGAGAGGTTACCGGAACCCCCCGGGGAAGTATTGGGCCTTCGTGGGCCTTAGGGGAGAGAGAGTGCAGTAACCCAGGAGGTGGCCCCCCCAAGGTGAGTTCGAATAGGACTAGGGGAGGGGGCGTGGCCCCTCTTTCCCTCTCCCTCTCCCTCTCTTTCCTTCCCACTTTCCCCTTCCTAGTAGGACTAGGAAAGGATGAATCCTACTCCTACTAGGAGGAGGATTCCTCCTCTCCTTGGGCGCCACTAGGGTCGGCCAGCCTCCCCCTTGATCCTTTATATACGGGTGTAGGGGGCACCCTAGAACACACAAGTTGATTGTTCCAAGACGTGTGCAGTGCCCCCCTCCACCATATTCCACCTCGGTCATATCGTTGCAGTGTTTAGGCGAAGCCCTGTGCCGGTAACTTCATCATCACCATCATTACACCGTCGTGCTGACGAAGCTCTCCCTCGAAGGTCTACTGGATCGTGAGTTCGTGGGACGTCACCGAGCCGAACATGTGCAGATCGCGGAGGTGCCGTAGGTTCGGTACTAGGATCGGTCAATCGTGAAGACGTACGACTACATCAACTGTGTTGTCATAACAACTCTCTCCCCTCTCGTTGCTATGCATCACCATGATCTTGCGTGTGCGTAGGAATTTTTTTGAAATTACTACGTTCCCCAACAGAAATTCCTTCAAGTTTCAGAGGGGCGGTCAAGAAAGGAGCTTTGATTTGAGTTCAGGTAACTCTTATGTGTGACACCCAATATGTGAGTTGTTCACTTTCACGCAGGTTAGCGATCAGTGTGTGATGGCTGATACATCCATTTTGCATCATGCTTTTATATCGATATTTATTGCATTATGGGATGTTATTACACATTATGTCACAATACTTATGCCTATTCTCTCTTATTTTACAAGATTTACATGAAGAGGAGAATGCCGGCAGCTGGGATTCTGGGCTACAAAAGGAGCAAATATTAGAGACCTATTCTGCACAGCTCCAAAAGTCCTGAAACTTCACGGAAGTTATTTCCGAAATATATAAAAATACTGAGCGAAGAAATTTCTAGAGGGGGGCCCACACCCTGGCCACGAGGGTGGGGGCGCGCCCTACCCCCCTGGGCACGCCCCCTGCCTCGTGGGCCCCCTGGTGGCCCTCTGATGCCCATCTTTGGCTATATGGAGTCTTTCGTCGAGGGAAAAATCATAAGCAAGCTTTGGGGAAGAAACTCCGCCGCCACAAGGCGGAACCTTGGCGGAACCAATCTAGGGCTCCGACAGAGCTGTTCTGCCGGGGAAACTTCCCTCCGGGAGGGGGAAATCAACACCATCGTCATCACCAACGATCCTCTCATTGGGAGGGGGTCAATCTCCATCAACATATTCACCAGCACCATCTCATCTCAAACTCTAGTTCATCTCGTGTATCCAATCTTTGTATCCAAACCTCAGATTGGTACCTGCGGGTTGCTAGTAGTGTTGATTACTCCTTGTAGTTGATGCTAGTTGGTTTACTTGGTGGAAGATCATATGTTTAGATCCATTATGCATATTAATACCCCTCTGATTATGAACATGAATATGCTTTGTGAGTATTTACGTTTGTTCCTGAGGACATGGGAGAAGTCTTGCTATAAGTAGTCATGTGAATTTGGTATTCGTTCGATATTTTGATGAGATGTATGTTGTCATACCTCTAGTGGTGTCATGTGAACGTCGACTACATGACACTTCACCATTGTTTGGGCCTAGAGGGAGGCATTGGGAAGTAATAAGTAGATGATGGGTTGCTAGAGTGACAGAAGCTTAAACCCTAGTTTATGCCTTGCTTTGTAAGGGGCTGATTTGGATCCATATGTTTCATGCTATGGTTACTGTTGTAGTTGCGGATTCTTGCAATGGGGGTTAATCATAAGTGGGATGCTTGTCCAAGTAAGGGCAGCACCCAAGCACCGGTCCACCCACATATCAAATTATCAAAGTACCGAACGCGAGTCATATGATCGTGATGGAAACTAGCTTGACGATAATTCCCATGTGTCCTCGGGAGCGCTTTCCTTCATATAAGAGTTTGTCCAGGCTTGTCCTTTGCTACAAAAAGGATTGGGCCATCTTGCTGCACCTTATTTACTTTTATTACTTGCTACTCGTTACAAATTACCTTATCACAAAACTATCTGTTACCGATAATTTCATTGCTTGCAGAGAATACCTTACTGAAAACTGCTTATCATTTCCTTTTGTTCCTTGTTGGGTTCGACACTCTTCCTTATCGAAAAGCTATGATAGATACCCTACACTTGTGGGTCATCAAGACTCTTTTCTGGCACCGTTGCCGGGGAGTGAAGCGCCTTTGGTAGGTGGAATTTGGTAAGGAAACATTTACATAGTGTGCTGAAATTTACTACCACTCGTTACTATGGAACATAATCCTTTGAGGGGCTTGTTCAGGGTATCTTCACCCCGACCAGTAGAGCAAAGAGTTGCCCCTTAACCTGCTGAACCTACTCAAAATGTTTACTTTGAAATTCCTTCGGGTATGATAGAGAAACTCCAAGCTAATCCTTTTGCAGGAGATGGAACATTGCATCCCTATTTACACTTAATCTATGTGGATGAAGTTTGTGGATTATTTAAGCTTGCAGGTATGCCCGATGATGTTATCAATAAGAAGGTCTTCCCTTTATCTTTGAAGGGAGATGCATTGACATGGTATAGGCTATGTTGTGATATGGGATCATGGGACTACAACCGATTGAAATTGGAATTTCATCAGAAGTTTTATCCTATGCATCTTGTTCATCGTGATCGTAATTATATATATAATTTTTGGCCTCATGAAGGAGAAAGCATCGCTCAAGCTTCGGGGAGGCTTAAGTCAATGTTATATTCATGCCCCAATCATGAGCTCCCAAGAGAAATGATTATTCAAAAAATTTATGCTCGGCTTTCTCTTAGTAATCGCTCCATGATCGATACTTCTTGTATTGGATCTTTTATGATGAATACTATTGAATTCAAATGGGATTTATTGGAAAGAATTAAATGCAACTCTGAAGATTGGGACCTCGACGAAGGTAAGGAGTCAGGTATAACACCTAAGTTTGATTGTGTTAAATCTTTTATGGATACCGATGCTTTTCGTTAATTTAGCACTAAATATGGACTTGACTCTGAGATAGTAGCTTCTTTCTGTGAATCATTTGCTACTCATGTTGATCTCCCTAAGGAGAAGTGGTTTAAATATAATCCTCTCATTGAAGTAAAAGTAGTTGCACCTATTAAAGTTGAAGAAAAGACTATCACTTATGATGATCCTGTTGTTCCTGCTGCTTATATTGAGAAACCACCTTTCCCTGTTAGAATAAAGGATCATGCTAAAGTTTCAACTATGGTTAACAAAAGTAATATTAAGACACCTAAACCCCCTGAGCAAATTAAAGTTGAACCTAAGATTGCTATGGTAAAAGATCTCTTGGCCGATAATATTGATGGGCATGTTATTTACTTCTGCAATGAAGCTGCTAGAATTGCTAGACCTGATGCTAAAAATAAACATAGACCTATTGTAGGCATGCCTGTTATTTCTGTTAAAATAGGAGATCATTGCTATCATGGCTTATGTGATATGGGTGCTAGTGCAAGTGCAATACTCATTCCTTATACAAAGAAATTATGCATGATATTGCACCTGCTAAGATAGAAGATATCAATGTTACCATTATGCTTGCCAATAGAGATACTATTTCACCAATTGGGATTGTTAGAGGTGTTGAAGTCTTGTGTGGGAAGGTTAAATATCCTGCTGATTTTCTTGTTCTTGGTTCCCCACAATATAGCTTTTGTCCCATTATATTTGGTAGACCCTTCTTGAATACTGTTAATGCTAAGATAGACTGCAATAAGGATATTGTTTCTGTTGGTTTAGGGGATATGTCTCATGAGTTTAATTTTGCTAAGTTCCGTAGACAACCCAGTGATGAGGAATTGCCTAGTAAAGATGAAATTATTGGTCTTGCTTCTATTGTCGTGCCTCCTACTGATCCTTTAGAACAATATTTACTAGACCATGAAAATGATCTGTTCATGAATGAAAGAAGGGAAATAGATGAAGTATTCTTTAAACAGGGACCTATTCTGAAACACAACTTGCTTGTCGAAACCCTAGGGGATCCTCCTCCACCCAAGGGTGATCCCGTGTTTGAGCTTAAACCATTACTTGATACTCTTAAATATGCTTATCTTGATGAAAAGAAGATATATCATGTTATTATTAGTGCTAACCTTTCAGAGAAGGAGGAAGAAAAATTATTGAAAACTCTGAAGAAGCACCGCGCTGCTATTGGATATACTCTTGATGATATTAAAGGCATTAGTCCCACTCTATGTCAACACAAAATAAATTCGGAGAAAGACGCCAAACCAGTTATGGATCACCAACGACGGTTGAATCCTAAGATGAAAGAAGTGGTAAGAAAGGAAATATTAAAGATCCTTGAGGCAGGTATAATTTATCCCGTTGCTGATAGTCAGTGGGTAAGTCCTGTCCATTGTGTCCCTAAGAAGGGAGGTATTACTGTCGTTCCTAATGATAAAGATGAATTGATTCCGCAAAGAATTATTACAGGCTATAGGATGGTAATTGATTTCAGAAAATTAAATAAAGCTACTAAAAAGATCATTACCCTTTGCCTTTTATTGATCAAATGCTAGAAAGATTATCCAAACATACACATTTTTGCTTTCTAGATGGTTACTCTAGTTTCTCTCAAATACCTGTGTCAGCTGATCATCAAGAAAAGACTACTTTTACTTGCCCTTTCGGTACCTTTGCTTATAGACGTATGCCTTTTGGTTTATGTAATGCACCTGCTACCTTTCAAAGATGCATGATGGCGATATTCTCTGACTTTTGTGAAAAGATCTGTGAAGTTTTCATGGATGATTTCTCTGTTTATGGATCCTCTTTTGATGATTTCTTGAGCAACCTTGATCGAGTTTTGCAGAGATGTGAAGAAACTAACCTTGTCTTGAATTGGGAGAAGTGCCACTTTATGGTTAATGAAGGTATTGTCTTGGGGCATAAAATTTCTGAAAGAGGTATTGAAGTTGACAAAGCTAAAGTTGATGCTATTGAAAAGATGTCGTGTCCCAAGGACATCAAAGGTATAAGAAGTTTCCTTGGTCATGCCGGTTTTTATAGGAGGTTCATTAAGGACTTCTCAAAAAATTCCCGGCCTCTTACTAACCTATTACAAAAAGATATTCCTTTTGTCTTTGATGATGATTGTGTAGAGGCATTTGAAATACTTAAGAAAGCTTTGATTTCTGCACCTATTGTTCAGCCACCTGATTGGAATTTACCTTTTGAAATTATGTGTGATGCTAGTGATTATGTTGTAGGGGCTGTTCTAGGACAAAGAGTTGACAAGAAATTAAATGTTATCCAATATGCTAGTAAAACTCTAGACAGTGCCCAAAGGAATTATGCTACTACTAAAAAAGAATTTTTAGCCGTTGTATTTGCTTGTGATAAGTTCAGACCTTATATTGTTGATTCTAAAGTAACTATTCACACTGATCATGCTGCTATTAAATACCTTATGGAAAACAAAGATGCTAAACCTAGACTTATTAGATGGGTTCTCTTCCTACAAGAATTTGATTTGCATATTATTGATAGAAAGGGAGCTGAGAACCCCGTTGCAGACAACTTGTCTAGGTTAGAAAATGTTCTTGATGACCCACTACCTATTGATGATAGCTTTCTTGATGAACAATTAGTTGTCATAAATGCTTCTCGTACTGCTCCTTGGTATGCTGATTATGCTAATTATATTGTTGCTAAATTTATACCACCTAGTTTCACATATCAGCAAAAGAAAAGCTTTTTCTATGATTTGAGACATTACTTTTGGGATGACCCACATCTTTATAAAGAAGGAGTAGATGGTATTATTAGACATTGTGTACCTGAGCATGAACAGGAATAGATCCTACGCAAGTGGCACTCCGAGGCTTATGGAGGGCACCACGCTGGAGATAGAACTGCACATAAGGTATTGCAATCCAGTTTTTATTGGCCTACTCTCTTCAAGGATGCCCGTAAGTTTGTCTTGTCTTGTGATGAATGTCAAAGAATCGGTAATATTAGTAGACGTCAAGAAATGCCTATGAATTATTCACTTGTTATTGAACCATTTGATGTTTGGGGCTTTGATTATATGGGACCTTTTCCTTCCTCTATTGGGTATACACATATTTTAGTTATTGTTGATTACATTACTAAGTGGGTAGAAGCTATTCCACCTAGTAGTGCTGATCATAACACCTCTATTCAGATGCTTAAAGAAGTTATTTTTCCAAGGTTTGGAGTCCCTAGATATTTAATGACTGATGGTGGTTCACATTTTATTCATGGTGCCTTTCGTGAAATGCTTGCTAAGTATGATGTTAATCATAGAATTGCATCTCCTTATCACCCGCAGTCTGGTGATCAAGTAGAATTGAGTAACAGAGATCTCAAATTAATTTTGCAAAAGACTATTAATAGATCTAGAAAGAATTGGTCCAAGAAACTTGATGATGCATTATGGGCCTATAGAACTGCATATAAAAACCCTATGGGTATGTCTCCGTATAAAATGGTTTATGGTAAAGCATGTCACTTACCTCTCGAACTAGAACATAAGGCATATTGGGCTATCAAAGAGCTTGACTATGAGTTCAAACTTTCCGGAGAGAAGAGGTTATTTGACATTAGCTCACTTGATGAATGGAGAACCCATGCCTATGAGAATGCCAAACTGTTTAAAGAAAAAGTTAAAAGATGGCATGACAAAAGGATACAAAAGCGTGAGTTTAATGTAGGTGATTATGTATTGTTATACAACTCTCGTTTAAGATTTTTTGCAGGCAAACTTCTCTCTAAATGGGAAGGTCCTTACGTCATCGAGCAAGTCTATCGTTTCGGTGCCATAAAAATCAACAATTTCGAAGGCACAAATCTGAAGGTGGTGAACGAGCAAAGAATCAAACATTATATCTCAGGTAATCCTATAAATGCTGAAACTAATATTATTGAAACCGTAACCTCGGAGGAATACATAAGGGACACTTTCCGGAACGTTTCAGACTCCGAAAAGGAATAGGTACGTGGTACGGTAAGTAAACCTACTCCAAAACAGTTATAATGGCAATTTTTCTCCGTTTTGGAATATTTAAGAAAATAGGAAAATAAGAAGCAGACCGGAGAGGACACGGGGCTTCCACGAAGGTGGAGGGCGCGCCCTACCCCCCTGGGCGCACCCCCTGCCTCGTGGGCACCTCATGTGCTCTCCGGACTCCGTTTTCTTGCACAATACTTCTTTTGGTCGGTAAAAATTCACTATATAATCTCCCGAAGGTTTTGACCACCATATCACACAAATATCTCTTGTCTTTGTTTCGAGTTGTTTCTGCTGTAGATTTAGAGCAAGATGTCTTCTCAAGAGTCAGTCGGGGAGAGTCGGGTGTCTCATCCGACACCGGGGCCAAGAGCAAACAGCAATGCCGACCACTTTGGTCCATCAACTGAGGAAGAGATGGAGGCCGATTTGAAAAGGATAGATGCCATGGAGGAGGATGAAGAAGTTACTTCCCGTCTTCGAGCAGGATTCACTATGGGGGAACTACAGAGCTCAGCTATTCCAAACTCGGTCATCCCTTCCAATGTTATATTTCTTTCTTACGAAAATATGAAAAAGAGTGTTACTTGTTCTCCTGCAGCTATGCAACATCCTTGGGTGAAGGGAGCCTTAGCCGTCACGGGCAAGCTCCGTAAGGAAATAATGGACCTCAAGCAGCAAGTTAATAAGCACGAAGAAGAGAATCGTATCATGAGGGGCATCAACGTCAAGAATATCACATCACCACCCCTGAAGAAGGAGGCACAAACACATGGGTATGGGCACTCCCCTTGGCAACTGCCAAGCTTGGGGGAGTGCCCTGGTATCGTATCACCATCACTTTTATATTTACCGTTTTTCTTAGTTCAATCCTTTTGATAATATCTTGATCTAGTAGAATAAAGTTTTAGTATGATCTAGTTGTGAGTTTTGCTTTATGATCTTCTTATGTAATCGAGTCCGTGAGCTATATATAATAAATAGTGTTGAGTCAAGGGCTTGATTATTTTGCTATGATCTTGAGAGAATAGAATCAAAGAGAAGAAATAAAAAGAAATAAAGAGATCATATGGATCTTATGGAGAGTAATGAGCTCACATATAAAGAGTATGATGAATAAAAGTTGTTGAGAGTTGACAAACATAGTTTTGGTCATCGTTGCAATTAATAGGAAGTAATAAAGAAAGAGAGGTTCACATATAAATATACTATCTTGGACATCTTTTATGATTGTGAGCACTCATTAAAATATGACATGCTAAATAGTTGATGTTGGACAAGGAAGACGATGTAATGGGTTATGTTCTCTTGCATCTGAGATAAATTATATTGTCATGGATCATCCAACATGTTGAGCTTGCCTTTCCCTCTCATGCTAGCCAATTTCTTTGCACCAATTAGAGATACTACTTGTGCTTCCTAATATCTCTAAACCCAGTTTTGCCATGAGAGTCCACCATATCTACCTATGGACTGAGTAAGATCCATCAAGTAAGATGTCATTGGTGCAAGCAATAAAAATTGCTCTCTAAATATGTATGACTTATTAATGTGGAGAAAATAAGCTTTATACGATCTTGTGATATGGAAGAAATAAAAGCGACGGACTGCATAATAAAGGTCCATATCACAAGTGGCAATATAAAGTGACGTTCTTTTGCATTAAGATTTCATGCATCCAATCATAAAAGCGCATGACAACCTCTGCTTCCCTCTGCAAAGGGCCTATCTTTTATTCTTGTCTTATACTTCATGCAAAGAGTCATGGTGATATTCACCTTTCCTTTTTACATTTTATCCTTTGGCAAGCACAATGTGTTGGAAAGATCCTGATATATATATATAGCTAATTGGATGTGAGTTCTCATGAACTATTATTGTTGACATTACCTTTGAGGTAAAACGTTGGGAGGCAAAACTATAAGCCCCTATCTTTCTCTGTGTCCGATTAAAACTTCATAACCATAAATATCGCATGAGTGTTAGAAATTGTGAAAGACTAAATGATAGTTGAGTATGTGGACTTGCTGAAAAGCTCTTATATTGACTCTTTCCTATGTTATGATAAATTGCAATTGCCTCAATGACTGAGATTAGAGTTTGTTGGTTCTCAATAAATTTTATGATTCATACTTGAAATTGTGATTGAATTGTTACTTTAGCATAAGAGATCATATGACAATATATATATATGTTGTTGTTGTTCTAAGAATGATCATGATGCCCTCATGTCCGTATTTTATTTTTATTGACACATTGATGACCCACAAGTATAGGGGATATATAGTAGTCCTTTCGATAAGTAAGAGTGTCGAACCCAACGAGGAGCAGAAGGAAATGATAAACGGTTTTCAGCAAGGTATTCTCTGCAAGTACTGAAATAAGTGGTAACAGATAGTTTTGTAATGAGATAATTTGTAACGAGCAACAAGTAACAAAAGTAAATAAAGTGCAGCAAGGTGGCCCAATCCTTTTGTAGCAAAGGACAGGCCTGGACAAACTCTTATATAAGGAAAAGCGCTCCCGAGGACACATGGGAATATCGTCAAGCTAGTTTTCATCACGTTCATATGATTCGCGTTCAGTACCTTGATAATTTGATATGTGGGTGGACCGGTGCTTGGGTGCTGTTCTTACTTGAACAAGCATCCCACTTATGATTAACCTCTATTGCAAGCATCCGCAACTACAACAAAAGTATTAAGGTAAACCTAACCATAGCATGAAACATATGGATCCAAATCAGCCCCTTACGAAGCAACGCATAAACTAGGGTTTAAGCTTCTGTCACTCTAGCAACCCATCATCTACTTATTACTTCCCAATGCCTTCCTCTAGGCCCAAATAATGGTGAAGTGTTATGTAGTCGACGTTCACATAACACCACTAGAGGCTAGACAACATACATCTCATCAAAATATCGAACGAATACCAAATTCACATGACTACTAATAGCAAGACTTATCCCTTGTCCTCAGGAACAAACGTAACTACTCACAAAGCATAAACATGTTCATAATCAGAGGGGTATTAATATGCATAAAGGATCTGAACATATGATCTTCCACCAATTAAACCAACTAGCATCAACTACAAGGAGTAATTAACACTACTAGCAACCTACTAGCACCAAACCCGGACTTGAAGACAAGAATAGGATACAAGAGATGAAGTAGGGTTTTGAGATGAGATGGTGCTGATGAAGATGTTGATGGAGATTGCCCTCTCCCGATGAGAGGAGCGTTGGTGATGACGATGGCGATGATTCCCCCCTCTGGGAGGGAAGTTTCCCCAGCGGAACAGCTCTGCCGGAGCTCTAGATTGGATCCGCCAAGGTTCCGCCTCGTGGCGGCAGAGTTTCGTCCTGAAAGGTTGCTTCTTATTTTTTTCTCAACGAAAGACTTCATATAGGAGAAGATGGTCATCAGAGAGCCACCAGGGGGCCCATGAGGCAGGGGGCGCGCCCTAGGGGGGCGCGCCCCCACCCTCGTGAGAAGGGTGTGGGCCCCCTGGTCTTCATCTTTGGCGAGGATTTTTCATTATTTATTATAAGGTGTTCCATGGAGTTTCCGGACTTTTGGAGTTGTGCAGAATAGGTCTCTAATATTTGCTCCTTTTCCAGCCCAGAATTCCAGCTGCCGGTATTCTCCCTCCTTATGTAAACCTTGTAAAATAAGAGAGAATAGCCATAAGTATTGTGACATAATGTGAAATAACAGCCCATAATGCAATAAATATCGATATAAAAGCATGATGCAAAATGGACGTATCAACTCCCCCAAGCTTAGACCTCGCTTGTCCTCAAGCGAAAAGCCGAAATCGAAAAATATGTCCACATGTTTAGAGATGAAGGTGTCGATAAAAATAAAATATGGACATGAGGGCATCATGATCATTCTTATAACAACAACTTATATATTTTTTGTCATATGATCTCTAATGCTAGAGTAATAATTTAATCACAATATCAGGTATGAATCGTAAACTTCATTGAAAACTAACAAACTACAATCTCGGTCATTGAAGCAATTGCAATTCATCATAACATAGGAAAGAGTCAATGTATAAGAGCTTTTCAGCAAGTCCACATACTCAACTATCATATAATCTTTCACAATTGCTGACACTCGCGCAATACTTATGGGTATGGAGTTTTAATCGGACATAGAGAAAGATAGGGGCTTATAGTCTTGCCTCCCAATGTTTTACCTCAAGGGTAATGTCAACAGTAATAGTTCATGAAAACTCATATCCAATTAGCCATATATACCAGGATCTTTCCAACATAGTGTGCTTGCCAAAGGATAAAGTGTAAAAAGGAAGGGCAAACATCACCATGACTCTTGCATAAGGTAGAAGATAATGATAAAAGATAGGCCCTTCGCAGAGGGAAGCAAAGGTTGGCATGCGCTTTTATGGTTGGATGCACAAAATCTTAATGCGAAAGAACGTCACTTTATATTGCCCCTTGTGATATGAACCTTTATTATGTTGTCCGTCGCTTTTATTACTTCCACATCACAAGATCGTATAAAGCTTATTTCTCCCACACCAATCAATCATACATATTTAGATAGCAATTTGTATTGCTTTGCACCGATGACAACTTGAAGGATCTTATTCAATCCATAGGTAGATATGGTGGACTCTCATGGCAAAACTGGTTTAAGGGTATTTGGAAGCACAAGTAGTATCTCTACTTGGTGCAATGAATTTGGCTAGCGTGAGGGGGAAAGGCAAGCTCAACATGTTGGAAGATCCAAGACAATATAATTTATTTCAGATGTAAGAAAACATCACCCATTACATTGTCTTCCTTGTCCAATGTCGACTCTTTAGCATGTCATATTTTAATGAGTGCTCACGATCATAAAAGATGTCCAAGATAGTATATCTATATGTGAATACCTCTCTTTCTTTATTACTTCCTATTAATTGCAACGATGACCAAAACTATGCTTGTCAACTCTCAACAACTTTTATTCATTATACTTTTTCTATGTGAGCTCATTACTCTCCATGAGATCCATATGATCTCTTTGTTTCTTTTTATTTCTTCCTCTTTCTCTTTTATTCACTTAGGATCATGGCAAAACAATCAAGCCCTTGAATCAACACTAATCTTTATTATATAGCTCACGGACTCGATTACATAGAAGGATAATAAAGCAAAACTCACAACTAGATCATACCACAAACTTTATTCTACTAGATCAAAATACTACTAATAAGATCGAACTAAGGAAAACGGTAAAGATAAAAGTGATGGTGATACAATACCGGGGCACTCCCCCAAGCTTGGCAGTTGCCAAGTGGAGTGCCCATACCCAGATACTCAATTCTTCTTTGTTGGAGGAGACGGTGGAGGTGTTGTTGATGATGCGTGCTTGTCATCCATCTTCCAAGGCATAGGTTCACCATCATAGAAAGATGATCGAGTCCCCGGAATCCTCGAATCTGCAGCCAAACTCATTCTTTTGAATCTATATTCATACTCACAGTTTTGGTTTTGCAGGTCATAGATTTGGGCTTGGAGGTGCTCGATCTTCTCATGTAGCTTGAAGATGGCCTCCTCGGTGTTCTTGGCATCCGGCTTGTAGTTGTTAGTGAACTCAGCAAGCATCATGTGGCTAGCGTTGATTCCATGCTCCACCATCCCCTGGCACTTGAAAACTTGTTGCTCCATTGCTTCGAGCCTCATCTCCACGCTTCCGATTCCCTTGGGTCCCTCAGCATCGCGGATGTGCAGCAACCCATCACGCATCTCGATGGTTTGAGGGTGTCGCAGCACCTCCGCAAGGTAAGGGTTGATGACCTTCTCGAAGAACTTGTCCTTGGAAGCACTTGGGGATGTCATGATAATCTAGATCTATCAGAAAAATAGCTCAAAACAAAAATAGGAGATTTTTGCGTGATACGGGAGTCAAAACCCCCGGGAGATTATATAATGAATTTTTACTGACCAAAATATGTATCGTGCAAGAAAACGGAGTCCGGAAGGCACACGAGGAGCTCATGAGGTAGGGGGCGCGCCCTCCACCCTCGTGAGGCCCTCGTGTCCTTCCCGGACTGCTACTTAATTTTCTATTTTTCTAAATATTCCAAAACGGAGAAATATTGCCTTAAAAATTGTTTTGGAGTTGGTGTACTTACCGTACCACATACTTATTCCTTTTCGGAGTCTGAAACGTTCTGGAAAGTGTCCCTAATGTATTCCTCCGGGGTTACGGTTTCAATAATATTGGTTTCAACATTTATGGGATTACCTGAGATATAATGTTTGATTCTTTGACCGTTTACCACCTTCGGATTTGTGCCGAAGTTGTTGATTTTTATGGCATCAGAACGATAGACCTCCTCGATAACATAGGGGCCTTCCCATTTAGAGAGAAGTTTCCCTGCAAAAAATCTTAAACGAGAGTTGTATAGCAATACATAATCACCTACATTGAACTCACGCTTTTGTATCCTTTTGTCATGCCATCTTTTAACCTTTTCTTTAAACAACTTGGCATTTTCATAAGCTTGGGTTCTCCATTCATCAAGTGGGCTAATATCAAATAACCTCTTTTCACCGGCAAGTTTGAAATCTTAGTTGATCTCTTTAATAGCCCAATATGCCTTATGTTCTAGTTCGAGAGGTAAGTGACATGCTTTTCCATATACCATTTTATACGGAGACATACCCATAGAATTTTTATATGCAGTTCTATAGGCCCATAATGCATCATCAAGTTTCTTGGACCAATTCTTTCTAGACCTATTGACAGTCTTTTGCAAAATTAATTTGAGTTCTCTATTACTCAATTCTACTTGACCACTAGACTGTGGGTGATACGGAGATGCAATTCTATGATTGACGTCATATTTAGCAAGCATTTTACGAAAAGCACCATGAATAAAATGTGAACCACCATTGGTCATTAAATATCTAGGGACTCCAAACCTCAGAAAAATAACTTCTTTAAGCATTTCAATAGAAGTGTTATGATCAGCACTACTAGTTGGAATAGCTTCTACACACTTAGTAACGTAATCAACAGCAACTAAAATATGTGTATATCCATTAGAGGTGGGAAAAGGTCCCATATAATCAAAGCCCCAAACATCAAATGGTTCAATAACAAGTGAATAATTCATAGGCATTTCTTGACGTCTACTAATATTACCAATTCTTTGACATTCATCACAATATAGGACAAACTTATGGGCATCCTTGAAGAGAGTAGGCCAATAAAAACCGGGTTTCAATACCTTATGTGCAGTTCTATCTCCCGCGTGGTGTCCTCCATAAGTTTCAGAGTGGCACTTGCGTAGGATCTGTTCCAGTTCATGCTCAGGTACACAACATCTAATAACACCATCTACTCCTTCTTTATAAAGATGTGGGTCATCCCAAAAGTAATGTCTCAAATCATAGAAGAACTTTTTCTTTTGTTGGTATGTGAAGCTAGGTGGTATAAATTTAGCAACTATGTAATTAGCATAATCAGCATACCAAGGGGTACTACGAGAAGTACTTATGAAATTTAATTGTTCATCAGGAAAACTATCATCAATAGGTAGTGGGTCATCAAGAACATTCTCTAAACTAGATAAGTTGTCTGCAACGGGGTTTTCAGCTCCTTTTCTATCAACAATATGCAAATCAAATTCTTGTAGCAAGAGAACCCATCTAATAAGTCTAGGTTTAGCATCTTTCTTTTCCATAAGATATTTAATAGCAGCATGATCAGTGTGGATAGTTACTTTAGAATCAACAATATAAGGTATGAACTTATCACAAGCAAATACAATTGCTAAAAGTTCTTTTTCAGTAGTAGCATAATTTCTTTGAGCATTGTCTAGAGTCTTACTAGCATAATGGATAACATTTAATTTCTTATCAACTCTTTGCCCTAGAACAGCACCTACAGCATAATCACTAGCATCACACATAATTTCAAAGGGTAAATTCCAATCAGGTGGCTGAACAATAGGTGCAGAGACTAATGCTTTCTTAAGTATTTCAAATGCTTCTACACAATCATCATCAAAGACAAATGGTATATCTTTTTGTAATAAATTAGTCAGAGGCCGAGAATTTTTTGAGAAGTCCTTGATGAACCTCCTATAAAATCTGGTGTGACCAAGGAAACTTCTTATACCTTTGATGTCCTTGGGACATGGCATCTTTTTAATAGCATCAACCTTGGCTTTATCAACTTCAATACCTCTTTCAGAAACTTTATGCCCCAAGACAATACTTTCATTAACCATAAAGTGGCACTTTTCCCAATTCAAGACAAGATTAGTTTCTTCACATCTCTGCAAAACTCGATCAAGATTGCTCAAGCAATCATCAAAAGAAGATCCATAGACGGAAAAGTCGTCCATGAAAACCTCACAAATCTTTTCACAAAAGTCAGAGAATATAGCCATCATGCATCTTTGAATGGTAGCAGGTGCATTACATAAACCAAAAGGCATACGTCTATAAGCAAAAGTACCAAAAGGGCATGTAAAAGTAGTCTTTGATTGATCTTTAGCCGACACAGGTATTTGAGAGAAACCAGAATAACCATCTAGAAAGCAGTAATGTGTATGTTTGCATAATCTTTCTAGCATTTGATCGATAAAAGGTAAGGGGTAATGATCTTTCTTAGTAGCCTTATTTAATTTGCGGAAATCAATTACCATCCTATAACCGGTAATAATTCTTTGTGGAATCAATTCATCTTTATCATTAGGAACAACAGTAATACCTCCCTTCTTAGGGACACAATGAACAGGACTTACCCACTGACTATCAGCAACGGGATAAATTATACCTGCCTCTAGAAGCTTTAGTATTTCTTTTCTTACCACTTCTTTCATTTTAGGATTCAGACATCGTTGAGGATCACAAACTGGTTTGGCATCTGCTTCCAAATTTATTTTATGTTGACATAGAGTGGGACTAATGCCCTTAAGATCATCAAGAGTATATCCAATAGCAGCACGGTGCTTCTTCAGAGTTTTCAATAATCTTTCTTCTTCATGCTCTGAAAGGTTAGCACTAATAATAACACGATATATCTTCTTTTCATCAAGATAAGCATATTTAAGATTATCAGGAAATGGTTTAAGCTCAAACACGGGATCACCCTTAGGTGGAGGAGGATCCCCTAGGATTTCAACAGACAAATTGTATTTTAGGATAGGTTCTTGTTTAAAGAATACTTCATCTATTTCCCTTCTTTCATTCATAAACATATCATTCTCATGGTCTAGCAAAAATTGTTCTAAAGGATCATTAGGAGGTACGGCAATAGAAGCAAGACCAATAGTTTCATCCTTACTAGGCAATTCTTCTTCACGGTGTTGTTTACTAAATTTAGAGAAATTGAACTCATGAGTCATATCATCCAAGCCAATAGTAACAACATTCTTTTCGCAGTCTATCCTAGCATTGACTGTATTCAGGAAGGGTCTACCAAATATAATGGGACAAAAGTTGTCTTGCGGAGAAGTAAGAACAAGAAAATCAGCAGGATATTTAGTTTTCCCACACAAGACTTCAACATCTCTAACAATTCCAATTGGTGAAATAGTATCTCTATTGGCAAGTTTAATTGTGACATCAATACCTTCTAACTCAGCAGGTGCAATTTCATTCTTAATTTCTTCGTATAAAGTATGCGGTATAACACTAGCACTCGCACCCATATCACATAAGCCATGATAACAATGATCTCCTATTTTAACAAAAATAACAGGCACGCCTACCACAGGTCTATGTTTATCTTTAGCACAAGGTTTAGCAATTCTAGCAGTTTCACTTCGAACTGAATAACATGCCCATCAATATTATCAGACAAGAGATCTTTAACAATAGCAATATTAGGTTCTACTTTAACTTGCTCAGGAGGTGTATATGTTTTAATATTGCTTTTACGAACAACAGTTGAAGCTTTAGCATGATCCTTTATCCTAACAGGGAAAGGTGGTTTCTCAACATAAGAAGTAGGAACAATAGGATCATTATAAGTGACAGTCTTTTCTTCAACTTTAATAGATGCAGCTACTTTTACTTCTATGGGAGGATGATATTTAAACCACTTCTCCTTAGGGAGATCAACATAAGTAGCAAAAGATTCACAGAAAGAAGCTACTATCTCAGAATCAAGTCCATATTTAGTGCTAAACTTACGGAAAACATCGGTATCCATGAAAGATTTAACACAATCAAACTTAGGTGTCATACCTGACTCCTTACCATTGTCGAGGTCCCAATCTTCAGAGTTGCATTTAATTCTATCCAATAAATCCCATTTGAATTCAATAGTCTTCATCATAAAAGAGCCAGCACAAGAAGTATCAAGCATGGTGCGATTGTTATCAGAAAGCAGAGCATAAATTTTTTGAAGAATTGTTTCTCTTGGAAGCTCATGATTGGGGCATGAATATAACATTGATTTAAGCCTCCCCCAAGCTTGAGCGATGCTTTCTCCTTCGCGAGGCCAAAAATTATATATATAATTGCGATCACGATGAACAAGATGCATAGGGTAATACTTTTGATGAAATTCCAATTTCAATCTTCTATAGTTCCATGATCCCATATCATCACATAGCCTATACCATGTCAATGCGTCTCCCTTCAAAGATAAAGGGAAGACCTTCTTCTTAGCAACATCATCGGAAATACCTGCAAGCTTAAATAATCCACAAACTTCATCCACATATATTAGGTGTTCATCAGGATGCTTTGTTCCATCTCCTGTAAAAGGATTAGCTAGCAGTTTTTCTATTATACTCGAAGGATACTCATAAGGAATTTCATTTTCAATAGGTTCAGTAGGTTGAGGAGCAACTCTTTGCTCTACTGGTCGGGGTGAAGATACCCCGAACAAGCCCCTCAGAGGATTACTTTCCATAGTAACAAGTGACAGTAAATTTCAGCACACTATAAAAATTTTCCTTACCAAATTCCACGTACCAAAGGCGCCTCACTCCCCGGCAACGGCGCCAGAAAAGAGTCTTGATGACCCACAAGTATAGGGGATCTATCGTAGTCCTTTCGATAAGTAAGAGTGTCGAACCCAACGAGGAGCAGAAGGAAATGATAAACGGTTTTCAGCAAGGTATTCTCTGCAAGTACTGAAATAAGTGGTAACAGATAGTTTTGTAATGAGATAATTTGTAACGAGCAACAAGTAACAAAAGTAAATAAAGTGCAGCAAGGTGGCCCAATCCTTTTTGTAGCAAAGGACAAGCCTGGACAAACTCTTATATAAGGAAAAGCGCTCCCGAGGACACATGGGAATATCGTCAAGCTAGTTTTCATCACGTTCATATGATTCGCGTTCGGTACTTTGATAATTTGATATGTGGGTGGACCGGTGCTTGGGTGCTGTTCTTACTTGAACAAGCATCCCACTTATGATTAACCTCTATTGCAAGCATCCGCAACTACAACAAAAGTATTAAGGTAAACCTAACCATAGCATGAAACATATGGATCCAAATCAGCCCCTTACGAAGCAACGCATAAACTAGGGTTTAAGCTTCTGTCACTCTAGCAACCCATCATCTACTTATTACTTCCCAATGCCTTCCTCTAGGCCCAAATAATGGTGAAGTGTTATGTAGTCGACGTTCACATAACACCACTAGAGGCTAGACAACATACATCTCATCAAAATATCGAACGAATACCAAATTCACATGACTACTAATAGCAAGACTTCTCCCTTGTCCTCAGGAACAAACGTAACTACTCACAAAGCATAAACATGTTCATAATCAGAGGGGTATTAATATGCATAAAGGATCTGAACATATGATCTTCCACCAATTAAACCAACTAGCATCAACTACAAGGAGTAATTAACACTACTAGCAACCTACTAGCACCAATCTCGGACTTGAAGACAAGAATCGGATACAAGAGATGAACTAGGGTTTTGAGATGAGATGGTGCTGATGAAGATGTTGATGGAGATTGCCCTCTCCCGATGAGAGGAGCATTGGTGATGATGATGGCGATGATTTCCCCCTCCGGGAGGGAAGTTTCCCCGGCAGAACAGCTCTGCCGGAGCTCTAGATTGGATCCGCCAAGGTTCCGCCTCGTGGCGGCGGAGTTTCGTCCCGAAAGGTTGCTTCTTATTTTTTTATCGACGAAAGACTTCATATAGGAGAAGATGGTCATCGAAGAGCCACCAGGGGGTCCACGAGGCAGGGGGCGCGCCCCCCACCCTCGTGAGAAGGGTGTGGGCCCCCTGGTCTTCATCTTTGGCGAGGATTTTTCATTATTTATTATAAGGTGTTCCGTGGAGTTTCAGGACTTTTGGAGTTGTGCAGAATAGGTCTCTAATATTTTCTCCTTTTCCAGCCCAGAATTCCAGCTGCCGGTATTCTCCCTCCTTATGTAAACCTTGTAAAATAAGAGAGAATAGCCATAAGTATTGTGACATAATGTGAAATAACAGCCCATAATGCAATAAATATCGATATAAAAGCATGATTCAAAATGGACGCATCACACCTCTATCTCCAAACATATGGACATATTTTTCGATTTCGGCTTTCGCTTGAGGACAAGCAAGGTCTAAGCTTGGGGGAGTTGATACGTCCATTTTGCATCATGCTTTTATATCGATATTTATTGCATTATGGGCTGTTATTACACATTATGTCACAATACTTATGTCTATTCTCTCTTAATTTACAAGGTTTACATGAAGAGGGAGAATGCCGGCAGCTGGGATTCTGGGCTGGAAAAGGAGCAAATATTATTAGACCTATTCTGCACAGCTCCAAAAGTCCTGAAAGTTCACGGAAGTTATTTCTAGAATATATAAAAAATACTGAGCGGAGAAAGTTCTAGAGGGGGCCAACACCCTGGCCACGAGGGTAGGGGCGTGCCCTACCCCCTGGGCGTGACCCCTGCCTCGTGGGCCCCCTGGTGGCCCTCTGATGCCCATCTTTGGTTATGTGGAGTCTTTCGTCGAGGGAAAAATCATAAGCAAGCTTTGGGTAAGAAACTCCACCGCCACGAGACGGAACCTTGGCGCAACCAATCTAGGGCTCCGGCAGAGCTGTTCTGCCGGGGAAACTTCCCTCCGGGAGGGGGAAATCATCACCATCGTCATCACCAACGATCCTCTCATTGGGAGGGGGTCAATCTCCATCAACATATTCACCAGCACCATCTCATCTCAAACCCTAGTTCATCTCTTGTATCCAATCTTTGTATCCAAACTTAGATTGGTACCTGTGGGTTGCTAGTAGTGTTGATTACTCCTTGTAGTGATGCTAGTTGGTTTACTTGGTGGAAGATCATATGTTCAGATCCATTATGCATATTAATACCCCTCTGATTATGAACATGAATATGCTTTGTGAGTAGTTACGTTTGTTCCTGAGGACATGGGAGAAGTCTTGCTATAAATAGTCATGTGAATTTGGTATTCGTTCAATATTTTGATGAGATGTATGTTGTCATCCCTCTAGTGGTGTCATGCGAACGTCGACTACATGACACTTCACCGTTGTTTGGGCCTAGAGGGAGGCATTGGGAAGTAATAAGTAGATGATGGGTTGCTAGAGTGACAGAAGCTTAAACCCTAGTTTATGCGTTGCTTCGTAAGGGGCTGATTTGGATCCATATGTTTCATGCTAGGGTTAGGTTTACCTTAATACTTATGTTGTAGTTGCGGATGCTTGCAATGGGGGTTAATCATAAGTGGGATGCTTGTCCGAGTAAGGGCAGCACCCAAGCACCGGTCCACCCACATATCGAATGATCAAAGTACCGAACGCGAGTCATATGATCGTGATGAAAACTAGCTTGACGATAATTCCCATGTGTCCTCGGGAGCGCTTTCCTTCATATAAGAGTTTGTCCAGGCTTGTCCTTTGCTACAAAAAGGATTGGGCCATCTTGATGCACCTTATTTACTTTTATTACTTGCTACTCGTTACAAATTACCTTATCAACAAACTATCTATTACCGATAATTTCAGTGCTTGCAGAGAATACCTTACTGAAAACTGCTTATCATTTCTTTATGCTCCTCATTGGGTTCGACACTCTTACTTATCGAAAATCTACGATAGATCCCCTACACTTGTTGGTCATCAATGGCGTTGGACGAATACTCTAAAAGTCGGGAGAACAAACTAGAGTAACAAGGAACTTAATTTTGCTCGTGTGTTGATTGTGGTCATGAAAAGAAGGGACTACAAGTTGCAGAAGGAGTCATATGGAGTCTTTGGAGTAGCAGCGGTACTCATGGGATAAGCTCAAGTCCAATGTACATGGAAGTTTGACGCATGGACAAATCCAGGGTGGTGGAGTATATTCGCCAAGGTGGAGTTTGTTGGAGTTGTGTTGAATATAGTGTACAAGGTAGGTTACAGTTGGACTTGTAGTTGTATTGTGTTTAGATAGGATATGGAGTCGTGTCCTAGTAGGACACTTGTATCATAGGACTCTCATATATAGTGGGGCTACACACACGATGTAACCTATGCCAACATAATAGCACAGGAATGCAGGGGAAGCCGGCGGCATGTGCCGGCGTCCAGGGCGACCTATTGGTGCGGTATTGTGACGGTGTCACGGGGAGAAGCGCCCGTAGTCAAGCCCCGGGGATGTAGCCATATCGGTGAACCTCGTTAACAAATCTCGATGTCGTGCTCGTGTGATTGCTTGGTCCTCGGTTGATCGACGACATGCCTCGAATTTATTCTAATAGATTTGCTACTCCTGTGATGAAGAGATACACTTTGTGCCTACTCGGTATTATGATGTACATCATCGCTTGTCCAAGCATAGTGGCTACTTGATATTATGATGTACATCATCGCTTGGCCAAGCATAGTGGCTAGGGTGTTAGTCACAGGGACATCTGAATACGATAACGAGAAAAGATTACAAACTCGTAACAAGGATAACTAGGTATTGTGATCATAGTGTTTATCGCGAGAATACTGTAAAAGTCTCGTCTTGGGTCTTGTAAAGTATTGTGAAGCAAAGGGAATGGTATATGATGACATAAGATTCAATCGATAAAGTTCTTCGTTGGTATGCGGGGATTATTATGGGTGTCCAGATCTCGCTAATAATTATTGACCGAAAGGTGTTCCAGACATGTTGATGTATCTCCAATGTATCTATAATTTTTAATTCTTTCATGCTATTATATTAACAATCTTGGATACTTTATATGCAATTTTATATCATTTTTGGGGACTAACCTGTTAACTCAGTGCCCAGTGTCAGTTGCTATTTTTTGCTTGTTTTTGTATTTTCAGAAAATCGGTACCAAACAAAGTCCAAACATGATGAAACTTTACGGTGATTTTTTGTACCAAGAGGGACCCTACAACGTTCAGGAGGAGGCCAAAAGATCAAAGGGAGAGCGACGATCACACACGGCGCCCCCTCGGGGGAGGGGGCACCTGAGCTCGTGGGTCCCATGCAGCTCCATTTGACCTAATTCCAACTCCATAATAATCCCAAACCAAAAGAGAGCCACCCAAAACACTGTTTCCGCTGTCGCAAGCTTCTGTTCTTTTGTGAACCCATTTGGAGGCCTTTTTCGGTACTCTGTCGGAGGGGGGATCGACCACGGAGGGTTTTTGCATCATCCTTGCTGGACCTCCAATGATGTGGGAGTAATTTACCACAGACCTATGGGTCCATAGCTTGTAGCTAGATGGCTTCTTCTTTATCTCTGATCTTCAATACACAGTTCTCCATGATGTCCATGGAGTTTTATCCAATGTAATCTTCTTTTGCAGTGTATTTGTTAGGATCCGATGAATTGTGGCAGATTATTCATTGGAAGTAATTGAGTCTTTTCTGAACTTTACTATGCATGATCGTTATAGCTTTGTGTTTCTTTCTGATCTATCCGTTTGGTTTGTCCTACTAGATTGATTTATCTTCAATGGAAGAGGTGCTTTGTAATGGGTTCAATCTTGCAATGTCCTCACCTCGTGATAGCAGGGGTAGCGAGGCATGCATTTGTATTGTTGCCAAGGGTAAAATGATGGGGTTCAATCATATTTCTTGGTTTTATTCTGTCTACATTATGTCATCATCTTCATGCATTACTCTATTTGTCATGAACTTAATATGTAGAGAGGCAGGCATAGAAGCGCTCTCAAAGTGGAGTAATAGTAGTAGGTGCAGAATCGTTTCGGTCTATTTGTCATGGACGTAATGCCTACATACATGATCATTGCCATAAATAGAATCATAACTATGCACTTTTCTGTCAATTTACCAACAGTAATTTGTCTACAGACTGTATGCTATTTAGTCGAGAGAGAAGCCTCTAGTGAAAACTATAGTCCCCGGGCCTACTTTTAACATATTACAAAAAGCAAAAATACCTTTCTGCAATTTATTATCTTTAATTTTACTTTGCAATTTATATATCTACCACTACCAGATTTAATCCTTGCAAGTAACGAGTTCAAGGGGATTGAAAACCCTCTTGCCCGTGTTGGGTGCAAGCATTTGCTCTTTTGTGTGCAGGTATTGTTCACTGGGATTCGCGTGATTCTCCTATTGGTTCGATAACCTTGGTTCTTACCGAGGGAAATACTTATCAGCTACTATATTACTTCACCCTTCCTCTTCGGGAAAAATCCCAACGCAACTCACAAGTAGCAGAAAGAATTTTTGGCGCCGTTGCCGGGGAGACATCATCAAATACATACAAGTACCTTCATTTACATTATCATTTACTTGCTCTACTTTTTATTTGCTTTTACTAGTCTCGTTACAAAAAAAATCAAAAACACAAAAATATTTTACTTTGTTAGTTTGCTTGTTTGTTTGCTTTGCCATTATGGCTAGTTCTTCTCCTGATATTTCTTCCCCTCCTTACTTAGGAGAGGGCTCTAGGATTTTAAACTTTAAACAGTTAAGTGATGAATCTTTAAAAGAAGCTTGGGATAGATTATTAGAGATACAAATGAGGGCTAATCCCAAGAGTCATGTCAAGTTAGTTCTCAGGAGCTTTTATGTTGGTTCATATCTTTCTCATAGACATGTCTTGGATCAATATTTGAAAAATATTTCCTTAGGAATAATGCTTTTGACACCTATGAAAATATGAAAAGTGTGTCCGTACAACCAAAATAGAAACTATTGAACCCACCGTACTAGTAAGTTATCGCCAAACTGGGTTAATTAAAGAGACCAAAGCTAGTATGGAGACTCACTGTAAAGGGTTGCATAATATTTCCAATAAAATAAATGGTAATGTGGTATGACAAAATAATAGATATGATACTTTGGACCAAAAGATTGATCATATTATTATCTTGAAAGCTGAAATAGAAACTCTCAGTGAAAAACTTGATCACTTGATCCACATTATTGATGATGGCAAGGAGAGTAAATTAGGGAAAAGTAATACTGATAATACCACTAGACCCTTTGGTAAAGAAATGGTTAAGCATGCTTCTAAAGATGAAAATACTTGAGAACAATGCATTATTCCTAATAGTTATCTTAAACTTTTGCTTTTATTTTCTGCTCTTGTGTGATGACATGATTATTGCTACTATAATGATTGTGTTATTATCTTTTAATTAGTGTTTGTACCAAGTAAAGCCTTTGGGATGATTTGGTTGATAGTTGACTTGATTCTGTGAAGAAACAAAAACTTCTTTCGCCCAGTCTAGGAATTACTATATGAAAGGATCGATATGGTTGACTAGAGGGGGGTGAATAGGCAACTAACAATTTTTAGCTTTTATTTAGCAATTTAAACTTTGCATCAAAGTAGGTTGTCTAGATATGCAACTAGGTGAGCAACCTATATGATGCAACGCGGATAGGAACACAAGCAAGCAAGATATATGAAACAAATAAGCTTCCACAAGTAAAGGCACGAGATAACCAAGAGTGGAGACGGTGGAGACGAGGATGTGTTGCCGAAGTTCCTTCCCTTTCAGAGGAAGTACGTCTCCGTTGGAGCGGTGTGGAGGCACAATGCTCCCCAAGAAGCCACTAGGGCCACCGTAATCTCCTCACGCCCTCACACAATGCGAGATGCCGTGATTCCACTATTGGTGCCCTTGGAGGCGGCGACCGAACCTTTACAAACGAGGTTGGGGCAATCTCCACAACTCAATTGGAGGCTCCCAACGACACCACGAAGCTTCACCACAATGGACTATGGCTTCTCGGTGACCTCAACCGTCTAGGATGCTCAAACACCCAAGAGTAACAAGATCCGCAAGGGATTAGTGGGGGAATCAAATATCTCTTGGTGGAAGTGTAGATCGGGGCCTTCTCAACCACTCCCGAGCAAATCAACAAGTTTGGTTGGCTAGGGAGTGAGATCGGGTGAAAATGGAGCTTGGAGCAATAATGGAGCTTGGTGGTGGAAGAGGTGAGTCAACGGGGAAGAAGGGGACCCCTTATATAGTGTGTGGAAAAGATCCAACTGTTACCCACCAACCAGCCCGCGGCCAGCGGTACTACCGCGCCTGGCCAGCGGTACTACTGCAAGGCCGCGCGGTACTACTGCTTGCAACCAAGCGGTACTACCACACGGTTGTGCGGTACTACCGTACTGACCCGCGGTACTGCCGCAACCCCAGCACAGAACCGATAAACAGACGCACAGGAGCTGGGGCGGTACTTCCACACGCGCGGTACTACCACGCCCCCCCCCCCCATGCGGTACTACCGCGAGGCAAAAATCCCAGCCAGGGGAGAAGGGAAACTTTCATGCCTACTTCCGCAAAGAAGCGGAAGTAGCAAAAAACCGACACAGTAGTATTGCCGAGGGGCGGTACTACTGCCTGACTGCATAGCGCGGTACTACCGCTCGGCGAAAGCGGTACTACCGTGGGCACCTGCGGTACTACCGCGCTACCGCGCGGTACTACCGCGAATGCCCACGGTACTACCGTTGACCCGGGAGCAGTACTACCGCAACCAACAACGGCAGCCAGACAAGGGAGGCAAGAAACCGGAGGAAGCTCCAAGGAAGAAGGAGGGGATAAGAAGGAAACGTGTACGTGATGATTCCACCCAAACCTTTCCAACGCGGACCCCCTCTTAATAGTATGGCTTTCCTACGACTGAAATCCACCAAAAAGAAACGTAGAAAAGACGCCATCTTCGTCAGTCTTCGAGGGGCACCCAATCATCTTGTGCCTAGCAAAGAAGTGTCTGGAATACTCATGGCACACGATTAGTCCGCAAACGCGTTGTCATCAATCACCAAAACACTTAGGGATAAATATGTCCTTACAATCTCCCCCTTTTTGGTGGATTGATGACAAAACGGGATTTGCACAAAGAAAATACTATTAAGTAAATGCAAACCCCTCCTCTCTATAATATAGACAGGCTCCCCCTAGATGTGTGCCACCTAGATGAGTGCTATGGACTGCATGGCACATGAATACTAGGAACAGAGCTCCCCCTATATTATAGAGACAAGGCATATCTATCACTAGACAAGATAGCACACATATAAGTTAACTACGATAGATAAAGTGCATATGTCTTACACCATATGAAGGAAAGGACTTGAAAGCACAAACCAAACAAGAGCAACCAAGCACAAACGAGGTCCAAAAGACAAAGCAAATAAACGCAACAAGCACGACACAACGCAAATCCCTACACTCTCTCCCCCTTTGGCATCGAGACGCCAAAAAGGCAGAGAGGACACCTACACACACGGGGTGGCTCAGGCAGAGAAGTCATCCCACTGCTCCTCGTGCTCCTCGTCAGACTCAGCGGCGGGGATAGTCTCCTCGAGGTCATCCTCTGAACTGGTCCACTTGTATCCCTGCTTTGACATCCAGGCAGCCTCAGGTGTGATGACGTCCTCAGACCCGCCAGACACATCCTCTCCAAAGAGCCTCATAACCTTCTTGTCACGGCGGCGACTCTCCTTGTCTGCCACGTGAGCCCTGTACTGTCCCTTCGCCTGCATGCAGAAGAGAGTCTTCATCTTGTCCTTTAGCTTCTTGGCCCATGACGGCTCAGAGGAAGAAGTGGTGGACCTAGCAGCACGGTCCTCAGCAACATTCTCAGCAGCAGCAGCCTCCCCCTCACCAGCAGCCCTCCTAGCAGAAGAGGCCTCAGCACGGGTAGTGGTGTTGGCCCAGTTGGGCTTGACGCGGAGGCTGATGGACTCATGGCGAATCCAGTCTGGAGCAAGGAACTCATCACCCGGGTACATCTTCTCCCAAGTGGTGGAGAGCAGCAGAAACAGGTACGGTCCATAGATAGGTACCTTGCGAGTGAACACCGCAAACCGAAGCTCACACCACATGATGTGTGAGACATCAAGTGGCTGAGTCTGAGAAGAACGTGCCTCTGCACACAAGAGCAACATGTCCACTAGATATGCATGTACCTTGTCCTTGTCGCCAATGCGTGGGAACAGAGTGTTGCGGAAGATGCGATGCATGATATCCAGAAAGGAGTTTAACACCCAAGATGACTTGCCATTGGGGAGTACCTTCTCAACAAGGAAGGGCTGAAGCAGGTTCTTGTTGGCAGACTCAGAGTTGGCATGGGGGCGAACACCAACGGGGGTGTGAAGCCCGTCATCAGGAATGTGCAGCAGATCCATGAACTCTTTCCATGTAGCAGACAGCTGACGGCCATTGGTCATCCAGGTCATCCTCCGCTCCTCCCCGGGATGAAAGTACACTGAGGCAAAGAACTGATAGATGAGCTCAGGGTCATAGTCATGGTGAAAAGAGATCACCGGCTCAATAGCAAACTGCTCCACCAAGTCCAGAGCCTCTCCAAAATAGTCACGAAACTTGTCCTTCCGCATGTGATGCATGTCTATCCACTTGACCTCCACGAATGTATTCTGCTTGCTCTTGATTACATCCAGATAGATGAGAACATGTTGCTTGTTCCAGAACATCTCAGTGCCTCTGAGCACAGCCCGAGGAGTCACATAGGGATTGACCCTCCGGCGTTCGACATACTCAGTAACAGAAAGCTCGTCCATGCCCTTAGCAGGTTCCTTTTGCTTGCTGGCAGTGGTCTTGACATTGCGCTTGGGGGCATTGGAGCCCTCTGGGGCTTCATCTTGGGGGTTGTGCAGACGCTTGGAGCCAGTGTCACGACTGGGATTGGAACAGCGAGAGCCACCACCTGAGGCACGGAACGCAAAAACACCCACAACAGCCAAGAGAGATTAATGCAAAGACCACAACAAAGCAAGTGAAACAAGCAGAAAGCATACATGATCAATGCCTAGAGAGAGATTTGATCCCTACGGTAGTACTGCCAAGTGTTGTGGAGCTAAGATAGTAGTACGGCTCTTAGACGCGGTAGTACCATGCAAGATCACGGTAGTACCGGGTGTAGGAGCGGTAGTACGACCTTAGCGCCGCGGCTGGCGCGGTAGTACTGCACATTAGGCACGATAGTACCGCACCGCGTCAAATCTGAACAGGTTCAAATCTGAAAAAAGCCCGCGAAACCACGGCGGTACTACGGTTGGACAAAGCTACCACAAGACAGCATATCAAGTATGTTTCCTACGCATCACGACTCTCCTACATCCTACTCTTGCACAGATTTGGCCTAAAATCTCAAGAACGACAAGTTTCTCCCCAAAAACCTAGAAGCAAGAGAATAGCCAAGACAAAGAGGGATTTGGGGAAAAACCTTGGTCCATGGCAAGAGGAAGTGGTGGGGAACGATCCCACTGGTCGGAATCCGAGGAGAGTGGCCAGAGACGGAGATCCGGCGAGGGCCTCCGGCGCTGTTCTTGAGAGAGAGAGGCATGGAGAGAGAGACAAAAGAATGGGTATGGGGAGTTGGAACTCCCCTGCCCGAGTCATAACCCCCACGCGCCCTCGACGGCGCGGTAGTACCGTGCCCAGACACGGTAGTACCGCCCGGCGCGGTACTTCCGAAGTATCGCACCAGAGCGGTAGTACCGTGCTGTGGCGCGGTAGTACCATGCCTCCCAAAGCGGTAGTACCGCGGCCAGACGCGGTAGTACCGTGAGCTCAAGAAGATGCACGTTTTGAGCACACGAAAAACTGGATCTTTGCACAAAACACTCCGAGCCAACACGACACCACAAGACCACGCAACACACAAAACCAGAAAGGCACACGACAAACGAACCAACCATGAGACACCACCTCTCCAAAAGAGAAGGCGGTGGCTGTAGCCACCTATGTTTGAGTCAATTGGTATGGCACCGCGAAGAATTATCCTTGGGTCCATGACCAAAACTCGTCTTTGAAGCACAAATACCATCAAACATGGCTAATGTGAAAGACTTGATTGATTTATGCATAATGGGGGGAGGGAGAGTTCATTGAGAGAACATCACTCCCCCTATGTCCATGCCTACATCTAAATAGGACAACACGTTGAGTATGGTGGGGTGTGCAAGGGTTCAAGCAACATTGCTCGAATCGATGATATTTAGCTCATGCCTTAACTCGCGAAATCTTGCTTCATCCAAGGGCTTCGTGAAGATATCTGCAAGGTTATCATGAGTGTTGACGTAGTTGAGCTCGATCTCTCCTCGCCTAATGTGATCCCGGATGAAGTGATACCGAATCTCAATATGCTTCGTCTTGAAGTGTTGCACCGGGTTGAGAGAGATCTTGATGGCACTTTCATTGTCACACCAAAGAGGCACTTTGTCACAAATGACACCGTAATCCTTTAGAGTTTGCCTCATCCATAAGAGTTGTGCACAACAACTACCGGCCGCCACATACTCCGCTTCGGTGGACGAGAGAGACACACAACTTTGCTTTTTGGAGGACCAACTTACCAAAGAGCAACCAAGAAATTGGCACCCTCCGGAAGTGGACTTCCTATCCACTTTGTCTCCCGCCCAATCGGAATCCGAATACCCTACAAGCTTGAAGTTTGCTCCTTTTGGGTACCATAGGCCAAAGTTTGGGGTATGAGCCAAATATCGAAAGATTCGTTTGACCGCCACATAGTGACTTTCCTTAGGTGCAGCTTGAAAACGTGCACAAATTCCCACACTCAACATGATATCCGGTCTAGATGCACAAAGGTAAAGCAATGAACCTATCATGGAGCGATATACCTTTTGATCCACCGCTTTACCATTGGGATCTATGTCAAGTTGGCACTTGGTAGGCATGGGAGTGGAAGCCGGCTTGACATCACTTAGCTTGAATCTTTTGAGCATGTCTTGAGTATATTTGGCTTGATTGATGAAGGTTCCTTCTCTTCTTTGCTTCACTTCGAACCCTAGAAAGAACTTCAACTCTCCCATGGAAGACATCTCGAACTTTGAGGTCATGAGAGCGGCAAATTCCTCATTGAAAGCTTTGTTAGGGGAACCAAAGATAATATCATCAACATATAATTGGCACACAAACAACTCCCCTTTGACCTTCTTAGTAAAAAGAGTGGGGTCGATTAGCCCAACTTCAAAACCACGGTCTTGTAACAACTCGGTAAGGTGGTCATACCACGCACGTGGGGCTTGTTTAAGGCCATAGAGTGCCTTATCGAGTTGATACACATGATCGGGAAAGTAGGGATCCTCGAACCCGGGGGGTTGCTTGACGTAAACCAATTCATTAATAGGACCATTAAGAAAAGCACTCTTCACATCCATTTGTTGTAACTTAAAGTTGTGATGAGAAGCATATGCAATCAACATGCGAATGGATTCAAGACGAGCAACGGGAGCAAAGGTTTCACCGTAGTCGATACCCTCGACTTGGGAGTAGCCTTGTGCTACCAAACGAGCCTTGTTGCGAATGATGATCCCATGGGCATCTTGCTTGTTCTTAAATATCCACTTGGTTCCTATGACATTGTGATTCCCGGTCGGTCTTGGCACCAATCTCCACACTTTGTTGCGCTCGAAGTTGTTGAGTTCTTCATGCATGGCATTGAGCCAATCCGGATCTTCTAGCGCCTCATAGACCTTGTGGGGTTCCACACAAGAGACAAATGCGTGATGCTCACAATAATTTGCTAATTGTCTACGAGTGCTTACCCCCTTTCTTAAGCTTCCAAGCACATTCGTCATGAGATGATCCTTGGTGGAGAGCTTGGAAGCAACCTTGGCGGCACGACGCTCTAATTCCTCCTCGGGGGTGAGACGAGGAGTGGTCACTTGATCATCTTGAGCGTCGTCTTGGGCTTGTTCTTGTTCTTGAACTTGCTCGGAGGATGAGAGAACTTGACCTTGGGCATCACTTGATGTGTCAACACCGTCTTGAGCGTGATCTTGCCCTTGGTCATGTTCTTGAGGATGAGGGCCTTCATGTTGTTCTTCGGAAGCGTGTGGGCCTTGGGTTGGTGATGGCTCCACTTGAGTGGAGCTTTGTCCTTCTCCTTCGGCCACAAGGGGTTCCTCAATGGGTAGGATAAAGCCAACACCCATTCTTCTTATGGCTTGGGGAGGAATTTCATCACCTACATCACAAGTGCCACTTTGCTCCACTTGGGAGCCGTTATTCTCATCAAACTCCACGTTACACGTCTCCTCAATAAGTCCCGTGGATTTATTGAGGACACGGTAAGCATGAGAGTTTGTAGCATAGCCAACAAATATGCCCTCATAAGCTCTAGCCTCAAATTTAGACAACCGAACACCTTTCTTGAGAATGAAACACTTACACCCGAATACCCGGAAGTACTTGAGGTTGGGCTTGTTACCGGTGAGTATCTCATATGGAGTCTTGTTCAAGCCCTTGCGGAGGTAGAGCCGATTGGATGCATGACACGCGGTGTTGATGGCTTCGGCCCAAAAGTTGTACGGAGACTTGAACTCCGCCATCATGGTCCTTGCCGCATCCATCAACGTCCGGTTCTTCCTCTCCGCAACACCGTTTTGTTGAGGGGTGTAGGGTGCGGAATATTGATGCTTGATTCCCTCATCACTAAGAAACTCATCCAAGGTGTAGTTCTTGAACTCGGTGCCGTTGTCACTTCTTATTGTCAAGATCTTTGCATTGTGTTGACGTTGTGCTTCATTTGCAAAGTCAATGACGGTTTGTTGGGTCTCGCTCTTCCTCTTGAAGAAATACACCCACGTGTACCTTGAGTAGTCATCCACAATCACCAAGCAATACTTCCTACCTCCAAGACTATCGAAGGATGGAGGCCCAAAGAGATCCATGTGAAGGAGCTCCAAAGGCCTCTTTGAATAAATGATAGTCGTGGGAGGGTGAGCCTTCTCATGTAGCTTTCCTTCGATACAGGCACTGCAAGCACGATCTTTAGCAAAACTAACATTCGTTAGTCCACGGACATGGTCCCCCTTGAGGAGACTTTGCAAAGATCTCATATTGACATGGGCTAAACGGCGATGCCAAAGCCATCCCACATCAACTTTAGCCATTAGGCATGTCGCGGTCTTAGTGGGTCGCTCCGAAAAGTTAATCACATAGAGACCGTTCTCGACATGCCCAACAAAAGCTACTTTAAGAGTCTTGCTCCACAAGAGGGCCACGGTATCGATATCAAAGAAAGTGGCAAAGCCCATGATAGCAAGTTGACGAACGGAAAGTAAATTGTATGCAAGGGACTCAACAAGCATGACCTTCTCGATCGTGAGATCATGAGAGATGACCACCTTGCCAAGTCCCAATACCTTAGAAGATGAGGCGTCACCCCACTCGACATTGGTGGGCATAGATGGAACCTTGTGCACGTCCACCACCAAGTCCTTGCTTCCGGTCATATGATTTGTAGCTCCGCTATCGAGCAACCATGATCCCCCACCGGAAGCAAACACCTACAAGAGATCAATGCTTGGTTTTAGGTACCCATTTTGTAATGGGTCCTTTGATGTTAGTAACAAGGGTTTTTGGAACCCAAATAGACCATTCAATGTATTCATGAAGATAACCAACAAATTTGGCATAAACATGCCCATCACTAGCACGGCATAACACATAAGAAGGGTTAAAATCGCCGGCTTTGTTGAGAGGGGTGACATTGCCCTTCTTGACATTGTTCTTCTTCTTCTCCTCGGGGGCACTCTCTCCCTCCCTCACAAAGGTTTGCATGAGGGGAGGAGGTCGTTTGGTCTTGTCATTCTTCTTCTTGTTCTTGGAGTCGGGCACGTACCCAACCCCTTCCTTGGCCACACCTCCCTTTTGGTTGATCAAGAGATCGTTGAGGTTCTTCTTGCCTTGTATGCAAGTCGCAAGACCTCTCTCAAGTTGCTCCTTCAACTTAGCATTTTCCTCAACAAGATGTATATGCTCACAACACGGGTTAGTAGCATTTGCATTATCAATTAAAACCATATGAGGAAAAGTTGCTTTCTCCTTAGTTAGCTTCACTTGGAGTTGATCATGAGACTCCTTGAGACTAGCGTGAATACCCTTCAAGGCCTTGTGGGCCTTGTCAAGTATATCAAACTCCTCTTTGAGTCTAGCAAGATCAACCCCGAGTTTGGCCTTCTCGGAATTTAGCACACGAGAAACAATGAGGACATGATCATAATCTTTCTTTAACTTAGCATGATCAACGTTGTGTGACTCCTCAAGAGCCAAACGAAGACCCGCTCTCCCAAGAGCATTGGAAAGATCCGAAATCTCATCGGCATAGTCACGACTATGCCCTTCCATCTTAGAGATGGTGTCTTCGTGAGCCTCGATCATGTCATTGGCTTCACCAAGTTGTTCCAAGAGAGCAACAAAGTGCTTCTTGGATTTTCCCTTGAGTTTGCCCATAAAGGCCTCAAACTCGTTAGCCTCCACATTAGCTCCCTCAAGTTCATTAATGCTATCCGTCGGGGAAGGATGATTAATGATGGTAGTTTTGATGTTGGAGGTTACCTTGTTGGTGGCTTTAGCCATGAGGCACTTGGCGGTGATGCTCTCGTTGGGTGAGTCGAAGAGAGACACCCGTGACGTTGTTGCAATGGCAACGGAGGCCATGGCAACCGACTCACCATCTTCATCATCGTCATCATCCTCATTGTACTCTTCTTGCACAACCAAAGCCTTGGGAGGAGTCTTCTTGGTGAAGTTGTTCTTGTTGGGGAACGACTTGGCCTTGTCCTTTCGGATGAGCTTGCCACCATTGTCTTCCCTCTTCTCATACGGGCATTCCGCAACGAAATGACTCACGTTGCCGCAATTGTAGCAAGTCCTTACACGTTGCTTGCCCCTTGTGCCACTCGAGTTGCTTTTGCTAAAGTTTGGCCTCGAGTTTTTCTTGCTCCAAAATTGCCTTGAAGCAAGTGCCATGTGTTCATGATATGCATACTTCGTATCTTCGGGGTTGCTCTCCTCTTCTTCCTCTTCTTCTTCTTCCACGGTGAGCTTGGCCTTCAATGCAAGGTTAGGCTTCTTTGCCCGTTGAGAACGGAGCACCGCATTGTCGGCGGTCTTGTCCAAAATGTTCATGGCCACAAACTCATCCAACACTTCGCTTGAGGTCAAAGTGTGGAAGTCCGGTCTTTGACGAATGACGGAGGACATGGCCTTGTGATAGGGCATCATTGCCTTGAGGAATTTGCGCTTGATCCAATTGTCATCCGTGTCCTTGCTCCCGTGATCTCGTAGTGAGACCGCGAGTTTGGTTACTCTCCGATAAAGCTCACGAGGTTCTTCATCTTCTTTCATTGCAAACTCATCGGCCTCATCTTGTACCACTTCATAATTGGAGCGTTGAATGCTTGCGCTTCCCCGGTAGAGAGAGACAACACAATGCCATGCATCTTTGGCCAAGGCGAAGGGACGAAGATGAGGTAGGTCTTCGGGTGGAATTGCATCTTGAATGATGAAGAGAGCATTCTCATTGAATTGATTATCCGCGGCTTCTCGAGGAGTGAAGTTGCTTGGATCATGCGGATAAAAACCTTCTTCAATGATTCTCCAAAGGTTAGTGTTCACATGATTTAAATGACGTTTAAAGCGGTAAACCCAAGAATCAAAGTCCTCATTTTTCACAATCTTAGGGGGAGGACCGGCATGATTCAAATGAGTGGAAGGAACCGGTCCACCATAAACAAGTGGTGGTTCCACATGGGCAAAGATGCCGGTGCCATTCTTACCACTAGAAGAAGGAGCCTTTTCACTACTAGCTTCCCCCTTGTCGGGGATAGCATCCGTCACCTTGTTGGCGGGGTCACCCACTTTCAACGGTGCGGTGGATAGTTTAAGCCCCTCAAGAAATTTAGTAAACATGCTTTCAACTTCGGTCGTCATGGAGGTTTTCAATGTCTCCAAGGCCACATTGAACTCCTCACGAGAGACCGAGGTTCCCCCATCGCCCGTAGACGAGATCGGATTCACACCGGAGTGTTCCTCCACACCGTCTACGGTATCAACCATACTCTTTGGACGGTAAAGTCCTTAATAAAGAGACGAGGCTCTGATACCAATTGAAAGGATCGATATGGTTGACTAGAGGGGGGGTGAATAGGCAACTAACAATTTTTAGCTTTTCTTTAGCAATTTAAACTTTGCATCAAAGTAGGTTGTCTAGATATGCAACTAGGTGAGCAACCTATATGATGCAACACGGATAGGAACACAAGCAAGCAAGATATATGAAACAAATAAGCTTCCACAAGTAAAGGCACGAGATAACCAAGAGTGGAGACGGTGGAGACGAGGATGTGTTGCCGAAGTTCCTTCCCTTTGAGAGGAAGTATGTCTCCGTTGGAGCGGTGTGGAGGCACAATGCTCCCCAAGAAGCCACTAGGGCCACCGTAATCTCCTCACGCCCTCACACAATGCGAGATGCCGTGATTCCACTATTGGTGCCCTTGGAGGAGGCGACCGAACCTTTACAAACGAGGTTGGGGCAATCTCCACAACTCAATTGGAGGCTCCCAACGACACCACGAAGCTTCACCACAATGGACTATGGCTTCGCGGTGACCTCAACCGTCTAGGATGCTCAAACACCCAAGAGTAACAAGATCCGCAAGGGATTAGTGGGGGAATCAAATATCTCTTGGTGGAAGTGTAGATCGGGGCCTTCTCAACCACTCCCGAGCAAATCAATAAGTTTGGTTGGCTAGGGAGTGAGATCGGGCGAAAAATGGAGCTTGGAGCAATAATGGAGCTTAGTGGTGGAAGAGGTGAGTCAACGGGGAAGAAGGGGACCCCTTATATAGTGTGTGGAAAAGATCCAACCGTTACCCACCAACCAGCCCGCGGCCAGCGGTACTACCGCGCCTGGCCAGCGGTACTACCGCATGGCCGCGTGGTACTACTGCTTGCAACCAAGCGGTACTACCGCACGGCTGTGCGGTACTACCGTACCGACCCACGGTACTGCCGCAACCCCAGCACAGAACCGATAAACAGACGCACAGGAGCTGGGGGCGGTACTTCCGCACGCGCGGTACTACCGCGCCCCCCCCCATGCGGTACTACCATGAGGCAAAAATCCCAGCCAAGGGAGAAGGGAAACCTCCGTGCCTACTTCCTCAAAGAAGCGGAAGTGGCAAAAACCCGACACAGTAGTACTGCCGAGGGGCGGTACTACTGCCTGACTTCATAGCATGGTACTACCGCTCGGTGAAAGCGGTACTACCGTGGGCACCTGCGGTACTACCGCGCTACCGCGCGGTACTACCGCGAATGCCCACGGTACTACCGTTGACCTGGGAGCAGTACTACCGCAACCAACAACGGCAGCCAGACAAGGGAGGCAAGAAACTAAAGGAAGCTCCAAGGAAGAAGGAGGGGATAAGAAGGAGACGTGTACGTGATGATTCCACCCAAACCTTTCCAACGCGGACCCCCTCTTAATAGTACGGCTTTCCTACGACTCAAATCCACCAAAAAGAAACGTAGAAAAGACGCCGTCTTCGTCAGTCTTCGAGGGGCACCTAATCGTCTTGTGCCTAGCAAAGAAGTGTCTGGAATACTCATGGCACACGATTAGTCCGCAAACGCGTTGTATTCAATCACCAAAACACTTAGAGATAAATATGTCCTTACACTATAATTCACTGGAACGTGATAAAAATCTGAAATTTTTACACATGATTGATATACAGATTTTCCACGTTGTCCTAATGTTTCAGATTTTTTGGAGTTCCAAAAGTATAGTTTTTGTTCAGATCATTACATATTATTCTGTTTTAGATAGATTCTGTTTTTAGTTGCATAGTGTGCTTGGTTTAATGATGCCATGTATTATATCGGGGGGTATAAGTCATGGAGAACTTAGAATACAATAGGTGTTATGCTATAATAATTATGAATGAGTTTATAACAGTACCTAAAGTTTATGACTTGTCTATTATACTAACGGATCTCACGAGGTTTCTGTTGAGTTTTGTGTGCTGAAGTTTTCAAGTTTTGGGTGAGATCATGATGGATGAAGGAATAAGGAGCGAAAATACCCTAAGATTGGGGATGCCCAAGGCACCCCAAGGTAATATTCAAGGAAGACCCAAGCATCTAAGCTTGGGGATGCCCTAGATGGCATCCCCTCTTTCGTCTACAATTCATCGGTACGTTACTTGGAGCTACATTTCTATTCATCACATGATATGAGTTTTACTTGGAGCATCTTGTGCATAGTTTTATTTTGTTTGCTTGTTACTTTGCCACAATCATTGTTTTTTGGACACACCTTTTTGAGAGACACACACATTCATTGTGATTTGTTAGAATACTTTATGAGCTTCACTTATATCTTTTGAGCTATGTAGTTGCTCTTATGCCTCACTTATATCTATTAGAGCACGACGGTGGTTATACTTTATAGAAATGATTGCATTCTCATGCTTCACTTAAATATTTTTGAGAGTCTATTAAATAGGAAGGGGTAATGAGCACGAGTTATAAGACTAGTCCAAAAAGGATAGGTATGTAAGAGTGGTATAATAAAAACTTTCATGTAGATCACAACCATCTTATGCATGTGTACCAAGTTGTCTCGCTCAGTCTACCAACTCACCTTGCAATATCGTTGGTGGATATCTACTTCACGGTATATATCTACTTCACGGTATCACAGATCACCTCTATGTTTGGTACGTCTTAGATATAACCACATTTTTTCTGCTATATTCATGCTACTTTTATATAATTATTTCATAGTTTTGGCATAATTTGTATCATTTTATGGACTAAACTATTAATCCAGTGCCCAGCATGAGTTGTTGTTTTCTACATGTTTTTGAACTTTTCAGAAAACACCATTTCAAGGACATGAAAACTAGAAGAAAAAAGACCACAAAGTTTTGGAACATGATGGAGCCAGAGGATGCAAGAGACAACATAGAGGGACTTTGCAAGTCCCACGTGGCCCGGGCTTGCGGCCTTTGCCTAGGCTACAAGGCGGGAGCACGTTGGTCCCATAGAGCTCCTCTTCGCCACCTCTTGGTGCACCTACCTTTGTATACTCCTAAAAACCCCTAAAACATTTATCAAAGGTTTTTTTACACTACCACCACCTCATGTTCTGCAGCCCAGTCTGGAAGCCTTTTCTGGTACTCTACTGGAGAGGGAAATTATCGTGGAGCTATCTTCATCGACCTTGCTGCCACCATTTGTATGTGTGAGTGGTCCTCCTTGGCCTATGGGTCCATAATAGTACCTGGATGGCATCCTATCTCCCTTGTCTTTCAATACAATGATCAGATGAGCCGCCTAACATGTTTGCGATCCATCTTATGTAATTAATGGGGTGTTTTTTACGGTCAGACGAATTGTCACTTTATGAGAAGATTTATGTATAATTTATTTTGGATTCATATGAGTACTTTGTCGCCTGATTTACGAAGATATATGCTATTTTATCTATTAGTCTTTTGAATAGGCCATGTTTAGATGAATCCCCAAGAGAGAGTTGTGCGTGTGTTAGTTGGGATTAACCTTAAAAAGTTATCTATCTTGGTGACAAAAGGGGGGGTCCTGCACTTTGTTATTGCCACTAAGGATAAAAAGGTAGTTTCCTAGTTGTCTTGGTGATGAGCTATATACTAAGGGTTCGTCCTAGCCAACAAGGGATTTCTAATAATTATAAGATGAAACAACATTATATATCAGCTTGATTATGAGCTAAAGAGAATATACCATCAACATAATGTCACTTTGCTCAATGCATTACTCTTTTTTTTACTTAATACTTAGAGATACATGTTGGATAGTGATTTCGTGTGAAGTATCAGTTGTAGATGCAGTTGGATAATAGTCTCTGGATATAATGACTTAATGCATATATGCAATCATGACATATATAATCAACCATAAAACTATAACTTAATCAATATGCAACTAAAATAATCACCATGTCTATGCTATATTTTCTAGAGAGATGCACTAGTGACGTTATGGGTCTCAATCCTTTATTTCTCATAATCACAACCTCGATTGAATTCTTCTTCTGTTTTTAGTATATGAACCATTTTTTAATTGCTTGCAATCATCACTTCCAACCACATAACATAAATACTTGTAACTAGCAAGGCTAGTGAAGTTGACACCCTCACTAGAGGTGTTGGGGTAAGTGAAGATTTTCAGTTGTGTGCAGGTACTAACCGTTAACTGCAAACCACGACTCCACGGATTGATACCATGGCTCTTAGCTGCATACTATAAACCCTTGCACTTCAGGGCCCAACAACTATGTCCACTAATAGCTAAGGATACCGGTATTAATGATGGACAGAAAATTGTTAAGGCATGCAAATAATATAACATATTAATTTGTTTATTGAATGTACATGAGAAAATCATACCTCGTGCATGACAACGGATGAGTCAATAGTTAGTGTCATTTATATCTCCTAAGCACAAAGCTAACCGTCTGTTTTTTGTGTGTGTAATGCAACTAAAATCGATCTACATGTTGAAGATACGACCAAGTTATTGAACATATAATGCGAGCTAAGTCCAAGTAATAGGTAAACAATACACTTTGCAAAGTCGAAGCAGTTTCCCACTACGAGGAAGTTGAAGTTGGAGCAATTTTCCAGTTATGAGGAAGTCGAGGTTGAAGCTCGAAATAGGCTTTCACCCTGCTTTATATAAATCAATCACGAAATAGTAAACGGCCTAATGATACAAGATGGTGAGGTAGGCCTCATACAATGCTGATCCAAGGATAACCGGAACACATAGAATGCAAGCGACTATGCCACCGAGAAAGAAAATAGGGAGAACTGAGCACAACACCACACTACGCCCTAAACACCTAAGCTCCACGACAACGGTCCCAGAAGGGAAAACGGCGCAAAGCATCGCCTCTGTCGAGTCCAAAAGGGACAAGGGTCTTCACCCGGAACACTGACACGGAGAGGGGCACCATGACGACGTCTTCAGGAAGAGAGCGGCTCACGCGAGTGTCGCCATCGTCGGTGACAAAGTGTGGAGCTTTCGCTTGGCAGCTCCCCAGTGCCACCACGAGGTCTTCAGCACCAGCGCAACAAGTTTAGCTCCCCAAATCCGGATCGGGGCGACGCCACTGTCAATGACAGAGAACACGCCCGGGCCACCCTCTGCTCCACCTCCCACCGCCCACATGACCAAGAGGGAAAGCCGCCACCACCCACATGGTGCCCGCTGGAGAGCCAACCATGCAGACCGCCATCCAGAGCCGCCGCTCCGGCGTCCGAGTCCGAGCCACTGCCATCCGTCCACATCACAGAGCACCAACCACGGAAGGAGGAGCAAAAGGTGCATCCTTTCGCTCCTAGCCCGACATTAGTTACAGAATCTGGGTTGATGCCCCCATGATAGGGGTGTCCACACCTACATCCCCAGCCAGTCCTGGTGGACCGGGGGGAGAGGGATGCAACCCCGTGACTACCGACGGCCGCCACCGAGCCCGCTCGTGCGACGCCTCGACGTGGTCACCGGCTCCGACCTATCCGACAAAATAGCAGGCCTGACCACCAACATTAACCACCGCGTCCACGAGGGGAGACCTCATCGCCCGTGGACACCACCTGGATCGAGCCCTCCATCACCTACCCGGAGCGAGAGCTCCGACCTACCTCGTCCCTATGCTGATTCGGCCGAGCACGAGCCCCAGTTCTTGGCCATCTCTGCGGTGCAAAATCGCGTTGCTGGCCCGGATCTAGGAGAAGAGATGGGCTACCACCACCCGCACCCCACTGCCGAGCACCAACCACCGCCGCCAAGTCGCAGTGGCCGCCTCACCGGCTAGTGCACCCATGCCCCTGGCCGCCCGCAGAGCCACCCGAACCTGTCGGACCAAGCCACCACGAGCCGGCCCAATGGAGCCACCACCACGTCGAAACGGAGCAGCCGCCAATCCGCGCCGCCCACGGCCCTCGCCACGAGGGCCAGCAGTCGTGCAGATCTGGCTGAAGCAGCCCCGCCACCACAGCCGGATCTGGCTTGCCTGCTCCCTTCCCATGCTCCCATCCGTGCTCCCACTCCATCCTACGGCTGTCTTTTCCTCTTTTTTCTTTCTAATCTAATCATCTCCCCCCTGATTTTAAGGGGATGGGGCCGGGCCTTATTTTGTTTCAATCAAATCATGCCACGTATGTGGGAGCATGGATGGGCGCACGCTGGAGGAACAGGCAAGTCTCGTCCACCACAGCCACCCCCGCACGCGGGTCTGGTCCCTATCGCAATTGAGGTTGAAGCAGTTTGCATTTTAACAAAGAAGAGAAGTTACTCATTGAGCTCGCACAAGTTCTATATAATTTGACAGAAGATATCACTATGTACTCCCTCCGTCCCAAAATTCTTGTCTATCTAGACAAATTTAAGACAAGAATTTTAGGACGGAGGGAGTATGGAATTAATATTCTTGTGTTCTTATTCTGTTCATCATATGGTTCTTCAATATTCAGAAATATTTGGTTATAGTAGACATTTGTTTTCCTTACCCCTTTGGACATCACTATGATATAGTATGCTCCGGTGAAAGGCACGAGCAACTTACTACGTACTCCCTCCATTTCAAAATAGATGACTCAACTTTGTACTAACTTTAGTACAAAGTTAATACAAAGTTGGATATCTATTTTAGAACGGAGGGGTAGTTGACAATTAAAACTACAACCATACAAAGGGCGATGAAATTAGGCAGCACGTTGATAGCAACATAATCATGGCACATGATTCGTCATGGTTCTCGATTTTACATGCAAACATACGGTCAAGCTTTGGTTCACGCAGTCAAGATAGTCTGGCTTCGTATATAGGGCACAACTATATAAAACTTGTTGTATTTAGCTGTAGGCGGAGAAGCAAATTTCATGAAAATCACACGTGAAAGTTTTCGGAAAAGATCCAAAACAGTTTGAACTACAGGTAGGCAAGATCTACAGCCATGCAAAAACCATCGAGAACAAACCAAACCCCATCTGTAACATACGAAGTATGACCAGTATGGTTTTTAGAAATTGAACTTATCTGGTGAAAACAGTCCTTGAAGAACGATAGGAAAAATAGTTACTTTCTCAGCAATCAGTTGTACAAATTCAACACTTGAGTACAGTCATGGTACTGAAATCAAGATAACGTAACATCCCATGTTAACTTTTCTCTTATTTGTGAAGATTTAACGCAAGGAAACTTGGCTAGCCTGACAGTTTTTAGCTTTACGCAACTCCTGCCTTGGCTAGCTCCTCCAACTTCTTGTCGATCTGGGCTTCTGTCAAGCCGTCCAAGCGCACGCACCTCTCCACGCCCATATCTGACCAGTAGACACACAGTTATACAACATACCTTATACATTAGCTTCAATTCATTAATCCAATACTGTATGCATGAAACAAAAGAAAGGGTGTATTTGGCAATCAATATTCAGTTATTTGTTGATCATAACATGCCTAGCCCTGTGTTTGCAAAACTACAATAGTTTATCACCTTTTCTCAGTTAGTAACTTAGTATGGGTAGTCCGCTTCCTTCAGTACATGATCTATCTCTATATTGACAGTGCAACACACAAGTGCCGAAACTGAGTAAACGATTTCATAGCCTTCTCTTCATTTATCATTTAGTTCTTGTAATTAACATGTATCCATCTTGAGCATTGTGTACAGAATTTCAAAGCCCAATACATGATCTTAATCTGTGCTTCCTTTCTTTGATAGCTCGAAGCCTGTAGGCATCAACATTCCAGACACACCTTTAACATCAGTAGCATGCCTGCCTAACAGTACTATGTAACTTTTGTAACAGGTTATAAGTTGAGAAGAAAGACAGCTGAGCCTGAGCCCAGGATAAACTACATCAAATAATTACTGGATTCGTTAGAATGAGCTCCAAATCCCAAACCCAGCCGATCGACCTAGATCAGGAGTCGAGATAGCTGCAGACAGGCCGGAGTTTGCGCACCGAGTCGTAGATCTCAAGCGAAACAAAAAATGATAGCACACGCGGCAGCTAACACCAAAAATCAAAATATGTGGCTCCCAAGGGTAACTTACAAATTGAAATGGGCCAATAGATTTTCCAAAAAGAATCTGTTTTCTTCACAATGTCGCTTATCAAGACTTCATTGGCATAGATTTATTGGAGTATATGTTTTGCGGGTCTATGAGATAAAACCCGTTTGACATATTAAGGCCCTACTTCTATAAGCATAATACAGTCATACATATTTCTTTGGATACTTGCATGATAATAACATAGAAGAGTTATGACAAGCAGAACAATAGTAGTCAAAGGCTACAAGAAAATGCTTATTAAGGATATCCTACCTTATATTAGAAAATTTGGCATCAGACCAAACTCTTTCCTGGTTTGTTTCCTACAACAACTTTTCTAGAGGGGCACGAAGCAATTTCATCAAGCTGTTGCATTCAACCACACACAAGTATTCCCAACTTCTGTTTATACGAGAAGACGACTTAAACAATCATGTTGTTTTTTGTTACTGGTGGAGAAGGAAGCTATCCCTTACATAAGCCAGGCTTTTGACTTACACTAGCTAATTGCCTGGCGTTGGAACGGGCATACACATTCTAATGTTTAACATCAATCATGTCTACATATACCTTTAGAATACTCATGTACATTATGCGGTATTATTCATTTGATTTACTGTTAAATAATTTTTGCTCCTCCACCAACCCCTATCTCTTTATCTAAAAAACAGAAACCTGATTAACCTTTAAAAAACAAACCCAGTGTATAGAGGGAATAGAGAGGAGGATGGACGTGCGTGCGTGGGTTGTAGCAGGCTTTCCCCTGATTTTTCTTGGCTTTATAAGCATGGAATGGAGGCAGATGAAGGTTGAGCGAAATGGGAACGCCATGTCTTTTTTAGGTAGTGTAGATGTAGATAATCCCAATTTTCTGACCAAAGAGCTTATTGCAGTTATCCACGTTTATCTGCAGTTTTGGTTCTATCATCTTGTCTGACAAGCTCAAACTTGGTCAAATTTCCAAAGTTATCAAGCATTCCAGATTTTTGGCAATCATAGACTGACCTTCATTTAGTCAATGTGGTAATATGTGTTTATGCCATGTTTTCGATGTATTAACTTCACTGTACTTATGTAACTGCTTCAATTGTATATACATTTGATACTAAATCATCTTAATGTGCTACAGTGTACCTACAGCAAAGAATGACAGAGCAACGGAAAAACAAACAAAATAGATGCACTATGCTGCATGATACAAGTGGTGAGGGCAGCATTTGGGCAACATCAAAATTCTTTTCCACCGATACATAAGGATGAAAATTCCTCCCATCTCACATCCTCAGCCTTTTTAAGTGGGGGTATACCGAAGCAAAACTCTACTTCTGATACTAAATCATCTTAATGCGCTATATAGTTAACCTATAGCAAAGAATGACAGAGCACGGGAAAACCAAACAAAATGGATGCACTATGCTGTGTGATACAAGCGGTGAGGGCAGCATTTGGGCACATCAAAATTCTTTTCCACCCACACATAAAGATGAACATTCCTCCCATGTCACGCGCTCAAAATTTCGAGATGAACAATGGAAATCTCTGTGGAACCGTACAACCTCACATGGATATCTGGACAGGTCCCAAGTCCCCACTTGCCATGTCCCCCAAGATAACAAGATCCGGTAGTTCCAACAGAAACATTTCACACTTGCAAGATGCGAGGGTTCCGAAGATCAATAGACCGGAACAGACCCTCCCGGGAACCATGGCAAGAGCAAGATCTCGGGTTCCCGGGAAAGATGGGATCGAGGGCTGCTTACCGTAGCGCGCCCAGAGCTGAGGCTGGACGCCGGAGCACTCGCGGATGAGGACGGGGAGGGTGGGGTTGCGGGTCTTGATGTCACCGTAGTTCTTCTTCACGAACTCCCTGCGAATCAGATCAGAAATCCAACACCACGACATAAGCGAGCGACGAACCGATTGTAGAGAGAGAGAAATGGGGGAAGAGAAGCGGGTGCGTGGGTGCTACCGGGCGGGGCCGCTGGCAGGGGAAGACTGGCAGAAGAGGAAGCGGATCTCCTTCACGTTCCGGGATAGGCTCGCCCGCCACGCCATCGCCGCCGGCTCGTTCCTTGGATTCTCTTCTCTTCTCCTCTCTTCTCGGACCCCTTCTCTTCTCTCCCTGGGTTGTATCTTCCTCTGCTGGGGAACGAACGAACTGCCCAGCTGCGGCTGTCTCGTTGGATTCACATTCACGCCGTCCGATCCGGAAAACGGTGTATGGCCGTCAGATTAGGGTTCCGTCTCCACAAAAGTATATTTCCCCGGGAAAAAGAAAAAGGGCGTTAACTTTGGGCCGGTCCCGCGTGGGCCATTGGATCTGTCTAACACGAAGCGCGGAACCGCTCGATCATGCACGTATCAAACGGGCTCAATGTAGGCTCGGTCGTCGTCTTCCTCATCTGCCGCACATCGTTGACTCTGGCCGCCGTCGCCATCTACCACACCCCGCGTTCCTCGTGGCTCGCCGCATCGGTGGCTCGCCATGGCTGCCGCTCACCGTCTTCGCTGCAGTAAAAAAGGTACCAACTGCATCAAAAAAGGCGGCAATGGCGGCCGCCAGGTCCAACAATGGCGGGGCCGCCAGTTCCAGCATCTGTCGCAGCACCATTGGTGCATAGAAACAGTCATGTGCATCAACGGCTCGCCGCTGCAGCTTTTTCGTCGTCGGTCTCTGGTTGAACCTTTTGAAATATATGGTTGAAGCTTTTGTGTTAACGATTGTAGCTTTCTGCGTTTTCTATTGCCGGTTGAAGCTTTCTATATCGTCGGTCGAAGCTTTTTTTCTAGCCGGTTGAAGCTTTTTTCGTCGCCGGTTGCAACTTTTCTGATTTCCAGTCACCGGTCACCGCCGTGAATGGTGGTAACAGTTACTGCCTATGGTAGTAGCAAACATTTTGTGTGGTTGCAGCAAAACGTTGTCGTGGCTGTCAAGGGTTGCATCTTCTTCATGGATGATATAGCGAATCCTGTAGTCGGTAGTAGCAAAAATTTGCTCGGTTGCAGCAAAAAAATGTCTTTGTCGTCTGGGTACCATCGCCTTTTCAAATGAATGTAACAAAAATCGCAGTTGGTAGTAGCAATTTATGTCGCTGGTAGTAGCAGAAACACTACGCGGTTGCAACAAAAAAGCGTTGTCACTGTCATCCGGGGCGCATCATAGGCGCATAATGGTTGTAACAAATTCCACCGCTGGTCGCAGCTCCTCCGTCGTCTGGTTCCAGCAACTTGCGCCAACAGTTGCAACATCACCTGTCGCGCGGTCGTAGCAATCCGCCGTCGAGGTCGCGCAGTCGCCATGCGCCGCCGTCGCAACTCCTCGCCGCGCCCGTGCCTCCGTCCTCGTTGTCTTTTGTAGAGAAACGCGGATGGGGTAGGCGCCCGTGCGAAGGAAGAATTGCCTCGGGGGGGGGGGGGGGGGTTAGCAGCCACCTCCGCTGGCAGCTCATCTCCGGCGAGATGCTGTCGGGCCTGGTCGAGGAGGTTGCAGCGAGAAAAAACTGCAGCGCGGCGCGAGGTGGGCTCAGGCGAGAAGATAAGGGAGAAAACAAGACGAGTGGAGAAGAAAACAGGACGATGCAAGTGGTGGTCCCTGCACCTTACGTGTCGCGTTTGGATTCGTTGCAGCGTTCGCGTGTGGGACGCGACCAGCCGAAGCTTCGGCCGGCGCACCGTCCCCAAATGTTTACCAAAGAAAAATGATTCCTCGGTCGCCTCACGCAGCGCACACTCTTTTACCATCGCACATCCACGCGTCTAATGGGTGAGCCCCAAGCACCCTAAGCACAGTCAATCTCTCGACCACTAATTTCTCCCCTCATCCTAGGGCCTGTTCGGATCGACTCTGCTCCCGAGCTCTGCTCCCGGAGCGGGCGGAGCGGTGCCGAATGCTACGACTCCTACTCTACATCTCGAGTCCATCTATGTCTTCTGTACTACTTCATGTCCATCTGCTCGCCATGGATGGGCTCCTACTCTACTTCGATCTCACACGCAGGGCTACAAATCCCCCAATGGCGCTGCAAGAGAGATAGAGAGCCATGGGTGCAACCATGACCTCATTCCCTTTTTTTCTCCTACCCCACCAAGCTATTGTCCCCCACAGTCCTGCTCCCTGCCCTGATAGTGCTACAGTCATATGGCGTTGTGATGGGCCATGTTTGGGTCGGCCCATATCTTGTCAAACCCTGTGGCGCGCCGACCTCCTTATAAGCGTTGGTGGTAGGTTCGAAGAGGGGACAAGCCATTCAAGATAGGGTTTCCTGCTGCTCCACGAGACATCAGGAGGTGGGGGCGAAGTGCTCGATTCATTTCGATGGCGGTGGCACCAGAGTTGGTGGCGAAGGCGAGGCGGGTGCAGAAGGAGAGGAGGTTGCATGCGCACAACCAAAACAAGCGACCTCAGGAGGAGTCGCCGGTAACGGCGGGGGAGCTGGCACGGGAGCAGGACCTCCGGGCGCAGTTCTCGACTCGCATGGAGTCGTGGTCGAGAGAGCGGCCCGGTGGCATCGATGCACGTGGATCCGTGTCCCCTCGGCGGTCGGCATCTGATAACCCACAAGTATAGGGGATCACAACAGTTTTCAAGGGTAGAGTATTTAACCCAAATTTATAGATTCGACACAAGGGGAGCCAAAAGAATATTTGAAGGTATTAGCAGCTGAGTTGTCAATTCAACCATACCTGGAGATTAATTATCTGCAACAAGTGGTCAATAGCAAAGTAATATGATAGTTTTGATAATAGTGGCAACAGTAACGGTAACGGTAACAGTGATAGCAGTAGTTTTGTAGCAAGTGTAACAGTGATGATAGCAGTAGTAACTTAGCAAGAACACTATAGGATAAATTCGTAGGCATTGGATCGGTGGCTTGTTGGATGATATTCATCATGAGACAGTTATAACCTAGGGCGATATGGCACTAGCTCCAGTTCATCAATATAATGTAGGCATGTATTCCGTAAATAGTCATACGTGCTTATGGAAAGAACTTGCATGACATCTTTTGTCCCACCCTCCCGTGGCAGCGGGGTCCATATTGGAAACTAAGGGATATTAATGCCTCCTTTTAATAGAGAACCGGAACAAAGCATTAACACATAGTGAATACATGAACTCCTCAAACTACGATCATCGCCACGAGTGGTCCCGGCTATTGCCCCTCCGGGGTTGCCGGATCATAACACGTAGTAGGTGACTATAACTTGCAAGATCGGATCTAGAACATGGATGTAATGGTGATAACATAAACGGTTCAGATCTGAAATCATGGCACCCAGGCCCAAAGTGACAAGCATTAAGCATGGCAAAGTCATAGCAACATCAATCTTAGAACATAGTAGATACTAGGGATCAAGCCCTAACAAAACTAACTCGATTACATGATGAATCTCATCCAACTCCTCACCGACCAACGAGCCTATGGAGGAATTACTCACTCCCGGTGGGGAGCACCATGGAATTGGCGATGGAGAAGGGTTGGTGATGATGAAGAATGAAGATCCCCCTCTCCGGAGCCCCAAACGGACTCCAGATCTGGCCTCCCGATGAAGAACAGGAGGTGATGGCGGCTCCATCTCGTGGATCGCGATAATTCTTTTTCCCTGATTTTTTTCTGGAAAAATAGGATTTTATAGCGTTGGTTTCAGGGTCTGCGGGGCCACCAGGTGGGAAAAACCCACCTGGGCATGCTAGGAGAGGGGGGCGCACCCTGGTGGGTTGTGCCCACCTAGGTGCCCCTATCCGGTAGGTCTTGGCTCCAGAAATTCTTATATATTATATAAAAATTCCTCACAAAGTTTCGTTCCATTCCGAGAACTTTTATTTCTGCACAAAAACAACACCATCGTAGTTCTGCTGAAAACAGCGTCAGTCCGGGGTTAGTTTCATTCAAATCATGCAAATTAGAGTTCAAAACAAGTGGAAAAGCGCTAGGAAAAGTAGATACGTTGGATACGTATCAACTCCCCAAGCTTAAACCTTTGCTTGTCCTTAAGCAATTCAGTTGATAAACTGAAAGTGAAAAAAGAGAAACTTTTATGAACTCTTTTGCTCTTGTTTGCATAAATAAGTTTAAACAGCACCCATGTTTTCAGCCAACATTATAACTAACCATGCCGAAAATAACTCTTAAAGATTATATTAACTCATATCAATGACACAATCAGCTAGCGAGCAATAATAAGACATCTCAAATGGCAACATGTTGTCAAAACAACCATGCTATAATATAACAATAATGGTATCTCGCTAGCCCTTTCTGAGACCACAAAACATAAATGCAGAGCACCTCCAAAGTCCGAGTAGCGACTAAACATTGTAATTCATGATAGAAAAGATTCAGTCATGATGCACCCAACATTAGCTACACACAATGCATAAGTCATGACAGTTGTGCTCTCAGGTTCTAGCGCTTGTTTTAGAAGGTGATGACACAACATAAAAGTAAATAGATAGTCCCTTCGCAGAGGGAAGCAGTGATTTGCAGAGGTGCCAGAGCTCAAGTTTTAAAACAGAGATAAATGATATTTTGAGACATGCACCCTTCTCATTTACTTCACGACTATCAGTTATCAATATCTCCCATGCTAAACAAGCTAGTGGCGGTTCCCAAGCGATAAAAAGTAAAGGTTTTGACTTCATTGGGAGTCTTTGTTTGATTATTCAAGCGATTAACTCTTTTTATATTTTGCAGTTTGGGACTGGGCATCCCTATTACCGCCCTTTTCTCGTGCGATGGTGGGTGAATAAACACTCGACCTGAGAATAACCCGCTTAGCATGGAAGATACGAACTACCTCCTATTGGTCCATGAACGATCTAGGCACACAAAATAGATATTTTTTAGAAGTTTTTAGAGCTGGCACATGCAAATTTACTTAGGACGGCAGGGTAATACCGCATATAGGTAGATATGGTGGACTCATCCGGAATAACTTTTGGTTCAAGGTTTTTGATGTACAAGCAAAATCCCCACTTAGTACAGGCGAAGGCTAGCAATTAGATTGAGAAGCGGCCAGCTAGAGAGCAACAACGATTGTGATCATGCATTATACATAAGTAACATTGGACACTAGCATGAGTAGGATATGAACACCATGAACATAAATATCATAGAGGCTATTTTGGTTTTGATTCAATTACATGCATGAACATGTGCCAAGTCAACCCACTCGAACATTCATAGGAGGATAGCATATCATCATACTACATCACAATCATTTTAACGCAATGTTGATATTCAAGATAAACCATTATTCACTCCCAGCTACTTATGCATGGTATGAGAAACTATAATCTCTAATTGTCATTGCAAACATGTTTAATCATAATGGGATGAATCATGGATACTAGGTTAAACATATTTACACAGACATAACAAGTCAAGTTCATACCAGTTTCTCTCTGCCACGGCCAATTCATCAAATATCGTCATTATTGTCTTTCACTTGCACGACCGAACGATATGAAAATAATAATAGTGAAAGAGTGACATGGACTAAGCTAGAATCTGCAAAACATTTTATTCAATAGGAGAAGACAAGGTAAAATGGGCTCTTTATTAGTTCAACAGTTATTCATATGAGAGCCACTCAACATTTTCATCGTGGTCTTCTCCTTGGTACAACTCGAATAAAAGAAAAGAAATTCAGAGAAACACACCGAAATATTTTTGGAGTTTTCAGTTTTCTTGAACAAGCAAATAAAAGGGAAAAACAAAAACGAGAAAAACTATTTACACAGGAAAGCTCCTAACAAGCAAAAAGAAGAACAAGGAAATCTTTTTGGATTTTCTTTTTAATATTACTACTAAGCATGCATGGAAAGTAAACTAGCTACAACTATTTTTATTGGTTTTTCTATAGTTTTTCAAACACACAAGAAGAAAGCAAGAAAAATAAAATTTAAACATGGATGATACAATGAAAAAGTGTGAACACCGACAAGATGAATAAGTGGACATGAATGTAATGTCGGTGAGAACACGTACTCCCCCAAGCTTAGGCTTTTGGCCTAACTTGGTAGTCGATCAGTAATCTGGATAGTAGTTGGCGTGGTAGCTCATGGAGGCTCTCGGTACTGATGCCTCGGCCTGCCATGCTGCCTCCACTGATGCGTTATGAGCTCGGTCCTCGCTCTCAAGAACAAAATATCTTCCTTTGTTATGATAATCAAAAAGAGCAGGCATAGACAAATATGGGTGCACAACAGATTTTTGGTTAAACAATAGATTATAAGTGAAGTTGTCAACCTTTCCCTTGAGAATCTTATGTTCTTTTAAAGTGTCAAAATCTAAATACTGCATGGGTAGGATAGGATCAAAGGGCAAAGGTGCAACACCCAGCCCTCGTGCTAAACGCGTGGCATATATTCCACCATAGAAATAGCCACTGATAGCGTTGTGCTCAAGTTTGCGTGCAATAATCACTCCATGGTTATAATTCCTTTCACCGGTGAGAGCGGTGTGGATGAGGCTCAAGTCCGGAGCACAAAGTGTACTATAGTCTTGTTTGCCTACTATACATTTCCCGTTAAATAATGCAAAGTACTGAATTGCGGGAAAATGAATGCTCTTTATTCTACCTTGTGTCACTCCCCTCGTCTCACAGTAACAAAGATTAGACAAGAATGTTTGATACTCAGCGCTTGGCGTTCATCAAGCGAACCCCAGAATGGGAGTTTGCAGTGGTAAGCAAAATTCTCTAGTGATATGGTAAATGGGTTATCATAAAGCATAAACGACACCCTAGACTCACGGGGGAGGAATTTAAATCCTTTGACAAATGATTCAGTGAGAAGGTGGCGTTGTTCACACTTATCTGAAATGTAGGGACCGATATCGGCATTGTGAACATATTGCTCAAATTCCTCTTTAATACCCACACGCACCATATATTCATCGCAATGCCATAAGCATGTTTTGGTGACGGCATCTCGAGTGGAACTTTCACTTGGTTCAACATATGACTGGCGAGCAGAGCTGTCACTAGAAGATGCCCTCGAGGATCGCCTCCTCGAAGAACTCCTTCCAAACAAGTTCATCATGTTCGCATAAATTTTTTTGAAAATTTTTGGGTGACAAAAATTTATCAACAAAACTTTATAAGATTGATAGCAACTACTCATAGGGATACATAGAGGCCATAACAAGCATTCAAACTACTTAGAACACTAAGAATTCAACATGCAAGCTCATCTATAGCAGCACCAAGAGTAACTAATTATTCAAAATATAAACCACTAAAACAAAAACTAATTGGACAAACGGTGGAGTCACATACCAAGCAACAATCCCCCGAAACAGTTTCCAAAACGGAGCTTCGAGCAAAGAGGTCGAAATCCACGGGTTTGAGAGCAAGAACACGGGAGAGGGAGCAATGGAGATTTTTTTCTAGAGGTAGGTGATGATGTGGTATGAAGAGATAAGTGAGGGGGCCATGTGGGGACCACAACCCACCAGGGCGTGCCTGGGGGTCCTGGCGCGCACAGGTGGGTTGTGCCCACCTGGTGCACCTCCCTCTGATGTTATTTGCACCAAAAAATCTTAAATATTCAGAAAAAACGTATTAAATTTTCAGGGCATTATGAGAACTTTTATTTTTGGGTCATTTTTTATTGCACGGGGAAATCAAAAAACTGACAAAACATGGAACTTTATTTTATTTAACTAATAAAAACATAAAATTAAAAGTAGGGACAGAAAGTAGTGCTTACTAAATTCATCAACTTCATACCGTTCAAAAATGATCCATTAATAAGGTTGATCAAGTCTTATTAACAACCACTTTCGATTAGCATGAAACGAAGAACTTCCATAAATTACTAAGTTACCTCAATGGGGATATGAATGTCTCCAACAATAAGTATTTGAAAACTTCCAATAGTGATTGTCGGAGATTTTTCAATAACATTAATACAATCACTTGGAATTGTTTCTTCGGAAAGTGCATAATATGCTCATTACCATTAATATGAAAAGTGACCTTGCTTTTATTGCAATCAATGACAGCCCCTGCAGTATTCAAGAATGGTCTACGAAGGATAATCAACATGTTGTTGTCCTCGGGCATCTCAAGTATAACAAAGTCAGTCAAAATAGTAACATTAGCAACAACAACGGGCACATCCTCACAAATACCGATAGGTATGGCAGTTGATTTATCAACCATTTGCAAAGATATTTTAGTAGGTGTGAGTTTATTCAAATCAAGTCTTTTATATAAAGAGAAAGGCATAACACTAACACCAGCTCATAAATCACACAAAGCAGTTTTCACATAATTCTTTTTTATAGAGCAAGGTATAGTTGGTATTCCCGGATCTCCAAGTTTTTTAGGTACTTCATCAGTATAATTAGCAAGTATAGTGGAGATTTCAGCTTCTGGTATTTTTCTCTTATTTGTGATGATGTCTTTCATATACTTTGCATAAAGAGGCATTTTCAAGATATCCGTCAAGCGAGTACGCAGAAAGACTGGCCTCAGCATTTCAGCAAAGCGTTCAAATTCTTCATCATCATTCTTTTTAGTTGACTTAGGTGGAAAAGGCATAGGTTTTTGAACCCACGGTTCTCTTTCTTTACCGTGTTTTCTAGCAATGAAGTCTCTTTTATCATACCTTTTATTCTTAGGTTGTGGGTTATCAAGATCAACAGGTGGTTCTATCTCAACATCATTGTCTTGGTTCTTTATTATTTGGTTGAGAGTCTTCATGAACATCAGGATTGTGTTTTTCGTTATCATTAGGTGAATGTTCATTACCAGACTGAGTTTCAACATCAGAGATAGAAACTTCATTATCTATGTCAGGAGGTTTTTCTATTTCAGGTTCACCAGGAGCATGCAAAGTCCTATCATTTTTCTTTTTCTTTTTCTTTTTAGAAGAACTAGGTGCACTGGTGTTAGCTCTTTGCGAATCTTGTTCAATTCTTTTTGGGTGTCCCTCAGGATAAAGTAGTTCCTGAGTCATTTTACCTCCTCTAGTTGCAACTCTAACAGCAAAGTCATGCATATTGTTATTCATCTCATCAAGCAATTATCTTTGGGATTTAGCAACTTGTTCTAACTGGGTTTGAACCATAGAAGCATGTTTTCCAACACCTCTAACATCATTTGATATTCTAAATAACAAGTCACTCAAGCAAGCAATCATATCAGAATTGTATTTCAATTGTTTCATAACATTTGCATTGAAGTGATCTTATTTTCTAATATAATTTTCAAAATCATAAAGGCATTGGCTAGGATGCATATTGTGAGGATTGTCATTATCATTGAACTTCATAAGAGAATTTACCTCTACCACCTTAGGCAGTGGTGGTGTATTAAGCTCATGTATTTCTTCAATAGGAGGTGTCGTGGATTTGTCACGGCAGATGTCCTTAGTGTGAGGACTTAGTCGTGAGGCCAACACATCTATGTGGTAGCTTGAGAGGGGTTGAGTGGGACGAGAGACGCAAGGTTTTACCCAGGTTCGGCCCCTCTCGGTGGAGGTAAAAGCCTACATCCTGCTTCATTGATATTGATGATGATGATGAACATGATTACATGGGTGCTCTATCTCGAGAGCTATAGATTTGTTTGTCTAACCCTAATCTGTCCAACTTGTGGAACTTGTCTATTGAGACGTCTAGAAAAACTTGACCCTCTTGGGGTGCCCCGCCCCTCCTTATATAAGTTGAAGGGGTGGGTTACATGTAGAGTCCTAATCGGATTAAGACTTAAACTATTCTGACTTCTCATCTCGGGCTTCTCTCCATGGGCTTCTTAACGTCTTGGGCTTCTTAACGTCTCGGGCTTATTAACGTCTCGGGCTTATTAACCCTAGGCGACTCTGTCTGCCGGGTTATAACTATCTCTGGGTCATAACTGTCTGTCGGGTTATAACTATCTGCCCGCTTACCACTGTCTGCCGGGTTATAGCTGTTTGTCGGGTTATAACTGTCTGCCGGCTTACCACTGTCTGCCGGCTTACCACTGAAATACCAAGTCCCAGCCAAGTCATAACTCCGACTGGGTCATACTGCGGGGTATATCCCCGACATTAGCCCCCAGTTTAATTTGGATTTATCCATGTTAAACTGATCATGCAAAGAAAACCAAGAACAAATTTGACAGGTTGTGCTCCGGGTTAAAAATTGTAAGCCGACACCTGATCATCCTTATTTCCTTGTCATTTCCTTCTTCTAGAAAATCCGAGTCAATAGGCCAGCTTCATCCCCAATTTGCTGACGTTGGTTTCTCACGGAGAAATATTGTGAAGAATAATTCATTTGACTCAGCTCCCAATGCTTAACAAAAATATTGGTCTTTGAAATACTCATCTGATCTTCAGTCGGATTAAAGATGTAAAACTTGCTAGTTTATCATTGCCAAAATTGCCGGCTTGTAAATATTGATGGCACTGGGTCATAATTGTTGCTAACATCAAGCTTGAAAGTGTACCTCCCTTATGTGCGTATCACTTGTGCCCCCAAGTCTTAAGAAGGGAGCATAGTAACAGCTTAAGACTTGCTTCAATATAAATGTTGCAACCTTGAAGAAATCCAGGCTGTTCATCTCAATCACTAGTCAAAACTGAATATTCCACATGTGTAGCCTCCAAGTGCCGTGTTGTCATGCTTGCAGCAACCTGGGACTTGTAATTGCCTTATACTTAGGAAAACTTCAACCAGTGTAGCCCCCAAAGGCCGACTCAGTAAGATAATACTGATCTGGGACTTTACATATACTCTATTGAAAATAACATCATATGATGTAGCTTCTATCATAGGGCTTGACCCCACGTCCATGAGGTTAAGAGCCTTGTACTTTACCAACTAAGCAATGGACCCTTTAATATAATGGATTTAGCTTGTGTACTTTGAATTATTGACAGGAGCAATTAGTAGCCCCCAAGGGCCGGCTCATTACAATGTGATGAGTTGGGTCTTCAACGAGGCAAGTAAGAAATGACCTTGCATTAGCCCCCAAGTGTCATGGTGCATGCTTGCAGCGACTTGGGACTTCCATATTGGATATAATCATGATCTGAATAATGTAGCCCCCAAGTGTCGGGTCATAAGCCTGCAACGACTCGAGACTATTCCTTCCATTGTAGAATAAATCATATCCATTGACAAAATAATAGCCATTGCGCTGAAGCGACTTTGAAAATCTCAATCATAATACTGGTTATTGATAGCCATAATAAAAATCCAGCCATATTGGCTATTCAAGATTTGAATAATATGATCCGGTATGAAAACCTTAATCATTCAATATCATCATGAAAATCCAGCCAGTTTTGGCTATTAAAGATTTGAATACCTTATCAGTTGACAAGTAAATCCGGAGTTTAAATACTCAATGGCTCTTGGCCGATGACGACTTAATGCGCATCCATTGTAATCCAGGAATTTTGTAACCCGATGGCTTATAGCCTTTGTGAAAATCAATAATTGATAACCCCTTTGAAACACCAATTTCAATTTTTGATGATGGGATTGAACTTAATCATTTATGTAAGTCATAGCTCTGCAAATCCTGCACAGAGTTTAAACAACATATGCCCTGGCGATTTAACGTCAAAAGCCAAAGCGGGTAACAACCCAAACATAATATAGCTTTATGCAATTATGGAAAAGACTAGCATTAAGTCCATTCAAGCCTAAACATACTGGCGACGTAAAGTTAAAATCCAGGGCCGGTTTAGAAAAACCTTATATAATCATAACAAAAAAATATCATACCTGTGATATTTGGTAACACTGCTGACTCATCTTATGTCGTGCAGTAAGGGTTACAACCCAAATATTGAGAGAACAACGCCCTAATCAATTTGTTTATACCGCCGGCTTACAACGCCAAATGGTAATAAGGGGTAACATCCCAAAGCTTAGAGCCAGAACTCCAAGTGCATAATCATCACACACTGGCAACTTTAATGTCCAAAACCAAGCCGGGTTAATAAACATCGGGTAATTTCATATATGAACCATAAGGCATCATAGCTCTCATCGGTTTTCAACAATGTATTAACATGTCATAAAAGATGAACCTCAAAAAACTTTCAAATATAAATCAAAAGATAAAACCAAGGCTTTTCATAGGCCGCCAAGCCTTAAAATCAAGTGCTTTCAAAGGGCTGCACAACCGCTGAGTTAAACCTTCATGCAAACCTTATAAGCGGGGCCTCACATGACCAATCATCGGTTTACTTTGACAAGTTTAGGGTATATATAAGATTGACTTGTCAAAAGTACGGCGAGTCATTCCAGTCAATCTGGGCGGAGTGGTAGACTTAAAATGGCAGGATAACCTGGGTTTTTAGGTGAGTACACCTGGCTTCCAGGCCTGGCTTCCAAGCCCATTACAAGGGTCATAAAACTCTTATCCGTTGAACAAAGAGCCCCCAAGTAATATTTTATTCCAACCATACAAGCCGGATCAATAGGGTAATCATAGCTATGCTCAATGAGCAGGAAGCCCCCAAGTATTTTGTAATTATGGCGTACAAGCCAGATCAAAAGGGTAGTCATAGCTATGCTCGATGAGTAGGAAGCCCCCAAGTGACCATAATAAGATAAGCCCATGAAGCAGGATACCCATGTTTGAACCGCGCATCATGGCAGCAAGTTCTCTTTGGCAACCTTTAATTTTTCTAAGAACTCGAACTTGCGAGAGATTAATTCTTTTTGAACCGGAAATTCTTTAAACCGGACATTGAGAGCTTCAAATCTTGGGGAAAGACAGATTTCCCTTGAACCATATTTTAAGCCGGCATTCTTCATTTTGAGCCAGAAATTTTCTGACGGCCTTTAAATTTTCATCAATATAGCAGTAACCTCCGGGACCAGGTTATCTTCCCTCCAATGACCCGGAGTTCTTGAATCTGCTCAAACATTTACTGAGTCATGTCATCATAGCCCCCGAGTCTTAAGACTACTCGAGAAGTTGGCTTGAGACTCTCCATACTTGACCATGATATGAACCGGCATATAGTTGAACAGCGGATTGCTGAAGTATGTTGAATCTCGACGGGTTATAAATGACCTTGTCCATTGATCCACCCAACGTAGGCAAGGGCCATAATTTGATGGTCTCCTTTGCAATTATGATTTCTGCATAAGAATTTGCACGTTCTCGAAGAAAATAAAAATGTATCAATAGAAACTTGACAGGATGGATTTTACTTGATATGTTTGACCGAAAATTATCAGCCGTAGGGTTGCAGCAATGATGACAGAGGTGGAGGCTAAAATCGCAGCATCGGGCGGCTCAAAAGTGATCCTCCGGGTCATGTTGACCCCTTTTTTCGGCCTCTGAGGTTTCTCTTTACCCCACCGGGTCAACCTCTTCTTTGATAATGTTTGAGGCCAGGGCTAGCTCAATCTAGCAACTTGTGGCAGTAGAAGACGCGTCATGGATTTGTCACGGCAGATGTCCTTAGTGTGAGGACTTAGTCGTGAGGCTAACGCATCTATGTGGTAGCTTGAGAGGGGTTGAGTGGGACGAGAGACGCGAGGTTTTACCAAGGTTCGGCCCCTCTCGGTGGAGGTAAAAGCCTACATCCTGCTTCATTGATATTGATGATGATGAACATGATTACAAGTGTGCTCTATCTCGAGAGCTTTAGATTTGTTTGTCTAACCCTAATTTGTCCAACTCACGGAACTTGTCTATTGAGACGTCTAGAAAAACTTGACTCTCTTGGGGCGCCCCACCCCTCCTTATATAAGTTGAAGGGGCGGGTTACATGTAGAGTCCTAGTCGGATTAAGACTTAAACTATTTTGACTTCTCATCACGGGCTTTTCTCCATGGGCTTATTAATATCTTGGGCTTCTTAACGTCTCAGACTTATTAACCCTAGGCGACTCTGTCTGCCAGGTTATAACTATCTCCAGGTCATAACTGTCTGCTGGGTTATAACCGTTTGCCGGCTTACCACTGTCTACCGGCTTATAACTATCTGCCGGGTTATAATTGTCTGCCGGCTCACCACTATCTGCCAGCTTACCACTGTCTGCCGACTTACCATTGTCTGCCGGCTTACCACTGAAATACCAAGTCCCAACCGAGTCACAACTCCGGCCGGGTCATACCGCGGGGTATATCCCCGAGGAGGCAAAATTTTAACATCCTCAGCTTTAATACCTTTTTCCTTCATAGATTTGTTTGCCTCTTGCATATCTTCAGGACTGAGATATAATATACCCCTCTTCTTCGGAGTGGGTTTAGCCGGTGGTTCAGGAAGAGTCCAATCATCATAATTGTCCAATATGTTATTCAATAATTCTTCAGCTTGTCCAACAGTTCGTTCCTAAAAACACAACTGGCACAACTATCTAGGAAGTCCCTAGAAGCATCGGTTAGTCCATTATAGAAGATATCAAGCATTTCATTTTTCTTAAGAGGATGATCAGGCAAAGCATTAAATAATTGGCAAAGCCTCCCCCAAGCTTGTGGGAGACTCTCTTCTTTAATTTGAACAAAGTTAAATATTTCCTGCAAGGCAGCTTGTTTCTTATGAGCAGGGAAATATTTTTCAGAGAAGTAATAAATCATATCCTGGGGACTACGCACACAACCAGGAGCAAGAGTATTGTACCAAGCTTTAGCATCACCCTTCAATGAGAAAGGAAATAATATGAGAATAAAGTAATAGCAAGTTTTCGCATCTTGAGTAAAAAGGGTGGCTATGTCATTCAACTTAGTAAGGTGTGCCACAACAGTTTCAGTTTCATAACCATGGAAAGGATCAGATTCAACCAAAGTAATTAACTCTGGGTCGACAAAGAATTCATAATCCTTATCATGAATAAAGATATGTGAAGTAGCAAACTTAGGATCACATTTCATTCTAGCATTCAGAGAATTTTCCTTATACTTGCATAATAATTTCTCTAGATCATCTCTATCTCTGCAAGCAAGAATATCTCTAGTTGTTTCTTCACTCATAACATAACCTTCCGGTACCTTAGGCAATTCATATCTAGGAGGGCTAGTTCTAGCAGGTGTTTCAGGAGTTTCAGTTTCAAGCTCATCATCAGATTCAACAACATCATGTTGTATTACTCTAGCAATTTGTTTATCAAGAAAATCACCAAGTGGCATATCATCATTAAGCAAGGTACTAGCATCATCATAAGCATTATCCATAGCAGAGGTAGCACCATCAATAACTTGCGACATATTGGAAGTAATAGCATGTGGTGGTGTTGCAAGTTTACTTATAACAGAAGGTGAATCTAAAGCAGAACTGAATGACAGTTCCTTACCTCCCCTCATCTTGAGGGAAACATCTTAGTCTTAGCATCCTTCAGATTCTTCATAGTGATAAATTGATAATAATCCCAAGTGACTCAACAAATATAGCTATGCTCCCCGGCAAAGGCGCCAGAAAATGGTCTTGATAACCCACAAGTATAGGGGATCGCAACAGTTTTCGAGGGTAGAGTATTCAACCCAAATTTATAGATTCGACACAAGGGGAGCCAAAACAATATTTGAAGGTATTAGCAGCCGAGTTGATAATTCAACCACACCTGGAGATTAATTATCTACAGCAAGTGATCAGTAGCAAAGTAATATGATAGTTTTGATAATAGTGGCAACAATAATGGTAACGGTAACAGTGATAGCAGTAGTTTTGTAGCAAGTGTAACAATGATGATAGCAGTAGTAACTTAGCAAGAACACTATAGGATAAATTTGTAGGCATTGGTCAGTGACTTGTTGGATGATATTCATCATGAGACAGTTATAACCTAGGGTGATACGACACTAGCTCCAGTTCATCAATATAATGTAGGCATGTATTCCGTAAATAGTCATACATCCTTATGGAAAGAACTTGCATGCCATCTTTTGTCCTACCCTCCCATGGCAGTGGGGTCCATATTGGAAACTAAGGGATATTAAGGCCTCCTTTTAATAGAGAACCGGAACAAAGCATTAACACATAGTGAATACATGAACTCCTGAAACTACGATCATCACCGGGAGTGTTATGAGTGAAGAAACAACTAGAGATATGGGTTGATGAACTAACAATCGTGTGCCCAGATATGGGTGGGCCACAGGGTGCTCCTATGATCTGGTGCAGGGACCCGACCAAGATCAATGGGCTGTTTGAAATCTTCTGTGGCCTCAGCGGCTTCATGATGAGGGTGGATCTTGAGATGCGTGGTCCATTGGTTCCACTGCCCCCATCTCCCCCTCCACCGCGCCCCCTACTGATGACAACCAAGATGTTGAGGAGGAGGAATCAAGCCCTAGCCTCAACACTGCTGAGTGGGATGCGGCGGGCGGCAAATCGAAGGCAGCGACTACTGGTGGTGCTTCCTCAGTGGTGGTGGTGTCTTCGGGTCCGACTGGGCATGCGGCGTCGTTGGTGGTCGAAGATGCAGTTGCTACCTTCGACGTGCTAGTGTAGGGGCCGACCATCGCCTTGCCGCTTTGGATACACCACAGATGTTGTGGTGCGAGTCCATTCCTCCTCTAATGGACGTGGACCAGTATGGGTCCAATCTCTCGCGGGCTGACATGGCGCGCAGTGCATCCTCATCCCCCAGCTTGAAGAGGTTGTGCATCTACCGTTCTCCAGGAGGGAAGATGGAGAACGGGGGAGGGCACCCCATGGGGTCTGGCATCACTGTGGCCGAGTCACCTATCCCGAGCGCGACCTCGACTCCCCGATCAGCCACCCCTTGCTCATCTCCGCCGGTTCGATCTGCGGCCTCCATGTCAAAACAGGCGGCGGCTATGCTCTCGGCTCGAGCGATTGCAAATTTTCTAGGGCATTATTTTCTGTATATACTATGTCAATAAGTTCAACATGGCAACTTTAGTGATAAAAATTTAAAGTCATCGCAAATTGTATAACAAAAAATTGATCACCCACATGGCAAACTCTATGATGTTTTGTTCTCAAGTCACCGGGGATTTTTTTGAAAAATAATTATATAGTAACTTGGCATTTTTCATAACACTTTTCTTGAAACACGACAAAATTTAGTACATATTTTCATGCTCACATGGCAACTCTACGGAATTTTTGTTGTACTCACATTGGTTACTTTAAAAATGTTTTCTACGGTCACATGTAGCTCCAATTATTTTCCTTTTTTGAGAAATAGTGGCAATTAAAAATTAATGCTCACCTTTGGAAACTGTATGACTTTATTTTTAGGAGTGGCTACCTATCAATCGACTGATTTCAGAAACATGTCAGTCGATTTGTAAACACAAAGGATACAGAACCGGACAGAACAAACTGACTGGCCTAAAGTTATGGTCAATCGAAAAAGCCCAGCAGACAAACAGGCTAAAAAAGAGTTCTGAGTTTATATTTCTGCCATCTGTCTACATCCCAAAACTAAAACGGGCCTGAACCCTCTAAGAAACTAACCCACTCCACATAATCCACCTAATGCACAGAGCACTAGGTCTTCTTCCTCCTCTTTCTTCCCCGACACCGCAAGCCTTAGCCACCGCCATGGACGGTGTAACTAACCTGAGATGTGGTGATCTCTTCTGACCTCTCTGTAGATCTTGTGCTAACATTTCTTATTTGCAAAGTCCTTCTCCTCCAATCGCCCAAAGATCCACAACCTCATGAGCTCTATCAGAGGGTAACCAAACTCGCGGTCTCGCTCCGAGATCATGGAAGCAAGGACACGGATGACAATTGGATCAAGCGCAAATTCCTTAAGGCAATGATGCCCTACCACAAAGCCATGTCCTCCGTCATTCGTCAAAGGCCGGACTTCCACACATTGTCCTCAAGCGATGTGTTGGATGAGTTTGTTGCTATGAGCATCTTGGACAAGACCGCCGACAATGCGGTACTTCGCTCTCAAAGAGTAAATAAACCCAACCTTGCTCTAAAGGCCAAGGTGAGTATGGAGGAAGAGGATGAAGAGGAAGAAGAGGAGAGCAACCTCGAAGATACGAAGTATGCCTATTATGAACACATGGCCCTTGCTTCAAGGCAATTTTGGAGCAAGAAGAACTCAAGGCACAACTTCAACAAGAACAATTCAAGTGGCGCAAAGGGAAAGCAACGAGCTTGTTTAAATTGTGGCAATGTAAGCCACTTTGTTGCGGAGTGCCCTTATGAGAAGAGGGAAGACAATGGTGGCAAGCTCATCCGAAAGGACAAGGCCAAGTCGTTCCCCAACAAGAGCAACTTCACCAAGAAGACTCCTCAGAAGGCATTGGTGGTACAAGAAGAGTACAATGAGGATGATGACGACGATGAAGATGGCGAGTCGATTGCCATGGCCTCCGTTGCCATTGCAACGACTCCACGGGTGTCTCTCTTCGACTCACCCAACGAGAGCATCACCGCCAAGTGCCTCATGGCTAAAGCCACCAACAAGGTAACCCCCAACATCAAAACTACCATCATTAATCATCCTTCTTCGACGGATAGCATTGATGAACATGAGGGAACTAATGTGGAGGTGAATGAGTTTGAGGCCTTTATGGGTAAACTCAAGGGTAAATCCAAGAAGCACTTTGTTTCTCTCTTGGAACAACTTGGTGAAGCCAATGACATGAACAAGGCTCACGAAGATACCATCTCTAAGATGGAGGGGCATAGTCGTGACTATGCCGATGAGATTTCGGATCTTTCCAATGCTCTTGAGGAAGAGTGTGTTCTTCGTTTAGCTCTTGAGGAGTCTCACAATGATGATCATGCTAAATTAAAGAAAGATCTTGATCATGCTCTTGTTGTTTCTCGTGTGCTAAACTCCGAGAAGGCAAAGCTTGGGGTTGATCTTGCTAGACTCAAAGAGGAGTTTGACATTCTCGACAAGGCTCACAAAGTCTTGAAGGGTGTTCATGCTACCCTCAAGGAGTCTCATGATCAACTCCAAGTGAAGCTAACCAAGGAGAAAGCCACATTTCCTTGTATGGTGTTAATTGATAATGCAAATGCTACTAACCCTTGTTGTGAGCATGTGCATCTTATTGAGGAGAATGTTAAGTTGAAGGAGCAACTTGAGAAAGGCCTTGTGTCATGCATACAAGGTGAGAAGAACCTAAACGACCTTTTGAGAAATCAAAAGGAAGTTGTGGCCAAGGAGGGGATTGGGTTCGCACCCAATCCCAAGAACAAGAAGAAGGATAATAAGACCAAATGACCTCCTCCTCTCAAGCAAACTTTTGTGAAGGAGGGAGAGAGTGCTTCCAAGGAGAATAAGAACAATGCGAAGGGTGGCGGTGTCAAAAAGGACAATGCCACCCCTCCCAACAAAGCCGGTGACTTTAATCCTTCTTATGTGTTATGTCGTGCTAGTGATGGGCATGTTTATGCCAAAATTGTTGGTTCTCCTCATGAGTACATTGAATTGTCTATTTGGGTCCTAAGACCCTTGTTACTAACATCAAAGGACCCATTACGAAATGGGTACCTAAAACCAAGCATTGATCTCTTGTAGGTGTTTGCTTCCGGTGGGGGATCATGGTTGCTCGATAGTGGAGCTACAAATCATATGACCGGAAGCAAGGACTTGGTGGTGCACGTGCACAAGATTCCATCTATTCCCACCAATGTTGAGTGGGGTGATGCCTCATCTTCTAAGGTATTGGGACTTGGCAAGGTTGTCATCTCTCATGATCTCATGATCGAGAAGGTCATGCTTATTGAGTCCCTTGCATACAATTTACTTTCCGTTCGTCAACTTGCAATCATGGGCTTTGCCACTTTCTTTGATATTTATACCGTGGCCCTCTTGTGGAGCAAGACTCTTAAAGTAGCCTTTTTTGGGCATGTCGAGAATGGTCTATATGTGATTAACTTTTCGGAGCGACCCACTAAGACCGCGACATGCCTAATGGCTAAAGTTGATGTGGGATGGCTTTGGCATCGCCGTTTAGCCCATGTCAATATGAGATCTTTGCAAAGTCTTCTCAAGGGGAACCATGTCCGTGGACTAACAAACGTTAGTTTTGCTAAAGATCGTGCTTGCAGTGCTTGTATCGAAGGAGAGCTTCATGAGAAGGCTCACCCTCCCACGACTATCATTTACTCGAAGAGGCCTTTGGAGCTCCTTCACTTGGATCTCTTTGGGCCTCCATACTTTGATAGTCTTGGGGGTAGGAAGTATTGCTTGGTGATTGTGGATGACTATTCAAGATATAATTGGGTGTATTTCTTCAAGAGGAAGAGCGAGACCCAACAAACCGTCATTGACTTTGCAAATGAAGCACAACGTCAACACAATGCAAAGATCTTGATAATAAGAAGTGACAATGGCATCGAGTTCAAGAACTACACCTTTGATGAGTTTCTTAGTGATGAGGGGATCAAGCATCAATATTCCACACCCTACACCCCTCAACAAAACGGTGTTGCGGAGAGGAAGAACCGGACGTTGATGGATGCGGCAATGACCATGATGGCGGAGTTCAAGTCTCCATACAACTTTTGGGCCGAAGCCCTCAACACCACGTGTCATGCATCCAATCGGCTCTACCTCCGCAAGGGCTTGAACAAGACTCCATATGAGATACTCACCGGTAACAAGCCCAACCTCAAGTACTTTCGGGTGTTCGGGTGTAAGTGTTTCATTCTCAAGAAAGGTGTTCGGTTGTCTAAATTTGAGGCTAGAGCTTATAAGGGCATATTTGTTGGTTATGCTAAAAACTCTCATGCTTACCGTGTCCTCAATAAATCCACAGGACTTATTGAGGAGACGTGTAACATGGAGTTTGATGAGAATAACGGCTCCCAAGTGGAGCAAAGTTGCACTTGTGATGTAGGTGATGAAATTCCTCCTCAAGCCTAAGAAGAATGGGTGTTGGTTTTATCCTACCCATTGAGGAACCCCTTGTGGCCGAAGGAGAAGGACAATTCTCCACTCAAGTGGAGCCATCACCAACCCAAGGCCCACACACTTCCGAAGAACAAAGTGAAGGCCCTCATCCTCATGAACAAGACCAAGGGCAAGATCATGCTCAAGACGGTGTTGACACACCAAGTGATGCCCAAGGTCAAGTTCTCTCCTCTGAGCAAGTTCAAGATCAAGAACAAGCTCAAGACGTCGCTCAATATGATCAAGTGACCGCTCCTCAGCTCACCACCGAGGAGGAATTGGAGCATCGTGCCGCCAAGATTGCTTCCAAGCTCTCCACCAAGGGTCATCTCATGAAGAATGTACTTGGAAGCATTCAAAAGGGGGTAAGCACTCGTAGACAATTGGCAAACTATTGTGAACATCACGCTTTTGTCTCTTGTGTTGGACCCCAAAAGGTATATGAAGCACTCAAAGATCCGGATTGGCTTAATGCCATGCATGAAGAACTCAACAACTTCGAGTACAACAAGGTGTGGAGATTGGTGCCAAGGCCAACGGGGAACCACAATGTCATTGGAACCCCCATCTCATCCTCCGAGCAAGTTCAAGAACAAGAACAAGCCCAAGACGACGCTCAAGATGATCAAGTGACCACTCCTCGTCTCACCCCCGAGGAGGAATTAGAGCGTCGTGCCGCCAAGGTTGCTTCCAAGCTCTCCACCAAGGATCATCTCATGACGAATGTGCTTGGAAGCTTAAGAAAGGGGGTAAGCACTCGTAGACAATTAGCAAATTATTGTGAGCATCACGCATTTGTATCTTGTGTGGAACCCCACAAGGTCTATGAGGCGCTAGAAGATCCGGATTGGCTCAATGCCATGCATGAAGAACTCAACAACTTCGAGCGCAACAAAGTGTGGAGATTGGTGCCAAGACTGACCGGGAATCACAATGTCATAGGAACCAAGTGGATATTTAAGAACAAGTAAGATGCTCATGGGACCATCATTCGCAACAAGGCAAGATTGGTGGCACAAGGCTACTCCCAAGTTGAGGGTATCGAGTACGGTGAAACCTTTGCTCCCTTTGCTCGCCTTGAATCCATTCGTTTGTTGATTGCTTATGCTTCTCATCACAACTTTAAGTTGCAACAAATGGATGTGAAGAGTGCTTTTCTTAATAGTCCTATTAATGAGTTGGTCTATGTCAAGCAACCCCCCGGGTTCGAAGGATCCCTACTTTCCCGATCATGTGTATCAACTCGATAAGGCACTCTATGGGCTTAAACAAGCCCCACGTGCGTGGTATGACCACCTTACCGAGTTGTTACAAGATCGTGGGTTTGAAGTTGGGCTAATCGACCCCACTCTTTTTACTAAGAAGGTCAAAGGGGAGTTGTTTGTATGCCAACTATATGTTGATGACATTATCTTTGGTTCCCCTAACAAAGCTTTCAATGAGGAATTCGCGGCTCTCATGACCTCAAAGTTCAAGATGTCTTCCATGGGAGAGTTGAAGTTCTTTCTAGGGTTCGAAGTGAAGCAAAGAAGAGAAGGAACCTTCATCAACCAAGCCAAATACACTCAAGTCATGCTCAAGAGATTCAAGCTAAGTGATGTCAAGCCGGCTTCCACTCCAATGCCCACCAAGTGACAACTTGACATCGATCCCAATGGTAAAGCGGTGGATCAAAAGGTATATCACTCCATGATCGGATCCTTGCTTTACCTTTGTGCATCTAGACCGGATATCATGTTGAGTGTGGGAATTTGTGCACGGTTTCAAGCCGCACCTAAGGAAAGTCACTTTGTGGCGGTCAAGCGAATCTTTTGATATTTGGCTCATACCCCAAACTTTGGCTTATGGTACCCAAGAGGAGCAAACTTCAAGCTTGTAGGGTATTCGGACTTCGATTGGGCGGGAGACAAAGTGGATAGGAAGTCCACTTCTGGAGGGTGCCAATTCCTTGGTTGCTCTTTGGTAAGTTGGTCTTCCAAAAAAGCAAAGTTGTGTGTCTCTCTCGTCCACCAAAGCGGAGTATGTAGTGGCCGGTAGTTGTTGTGCACAACTCTTATGGATGAGGCAAACTTTAAAGGATTACGGTGTCATTTGTGATAAAGTGCCTCTTTGGTGTGACAATGAAAGTGCCATCAAGATTTCTCTCAACACGGTGCAACACTTCAAGACAAAGCATATTGAGATTCAGTATCACTTCATCCGGGATCACATTAGGCGAGGGGAGATCGAGCTCAACTACTCAACACTCATGATAACCATGTAGATATTTTCACGAAGCCGTTGAATGAAGCAAGATTTCGCGAGTTAAGGCATGAGCTAAATATCATTGATTCGAGCAATGTTGCTTGAACCCTTGCACGCCCCACCATACGCATCTTGTTGTCTTGTTTAGATGTAGGCATGGACATAGGGGGAGTGTTGTTCTCTCAATGAACTCTCCCTCCCCCCATTATGCATAAATTGATCAACTCTTCCACATTAGCCATTTTTGATGGTACTTGTGCTTCAAAGACGAGTTTTGGTCATGGGCCCAAGGATAGTTCTTCGCGGTGCCATACCAATTGACTCAAACATAGGTGGCTCCGGCCACCGCCCTCTCTTTGGAGAGGTTGTGTCTTGAGGTTGTTTCTTGTCGTCTCTTGCCTTTCTTTCTTTGTGTTGAGCGTGTTCTTGTGGTGTCTTGTTGGCTTGAAGATTCGGTGTGAAGACCTCTTTTTCTTGTTTGAAATGTGCAACTTCTTGAGCCCGCGGTACTACCGCGGCCAGCCATGGTACTACCGCATATGGAGTGCACGGTACTACTGCACCTAGCGCGACAGTAATATTTTACTATTGCCTGGGAGAGCGGTACTACCGCTCAGGTGCGGTACTTCCACCGAGCGGTACTACCGCAATGAAGCGCAATACTACCGCGCTGACGAGTGCGTGGGGGGTTATGACTCGGGCAGGTGAGTTCCAACTCCCCATACCCATTCACTTGTCTCTCTCCCCACCATCTCTCTCTCTCTCTCTCTCTCGCTCAAGAACGGCGCCGGAGGTCCTCGTCGGATCTTCGTCTCTGGCCACTCTCGTCAGATTCCGACCGGTGGGATCATTCCCCACCACTTCCTCTTGCCATGGAACAAGGTTTCTCCCAAATCCCTCTCTTCCTTGGTTGTTCTTTCACTTCTAGGTTTTTGGGGAGATGCATGTTGTTCTTGAGATTTTAGGCCAAATCTTTGCAAGAGTAGGATGTAGGAGAGTCATGTTGCGTAGAAATTATACTTGATATATTGTCCCGTGGTAGATTTGATCAACCGTAGTACCGCCGTGGTTTCGCGGTTCTTCTCATATTAAAAAGTGGTTCGGATCTGATGATGGGGTCATGTACCTAGGGTAGGGCCACAGACCTGATCTAAGTACCCTGCCCAAGGACACCCTTAGAAGAGGTCACCTTCCAGTCAACTGACGAGAGACACACTCGACTGCCTTGAAGGACTCGACCACGAAGACTCACTCGACCACCAGAAGGTCAAGAGACACTCTGCACTGCAACGGCCTGTAATTAAGTAGACTTTATGATAGTAAAGACACTTTATGTGGGGCGTTACCAGTAACACCCCGGACTTAACTCACCTTAAACCCTCTCCTACATGGGCTGGCTGGGGTCCTGGCGCACTCTATATAAGCCACCCCCCTCCATAGGTAGAGGGGTTCGGCACCCTGTAACTCTTATACATATAATCCACTCGACCGCCTCCGGGCTCCGAGACGTAGGGCTTTTACTTCCTCCGAGAAGGGCCTGAACTCGTACATCTCTTGCGTTTACAACCTCTCCATAGCTAGGACCTTGCCTCTCCATACCTACCCCCCACTCTACTGTCAGGCTTAGAACCACGACAGTTGGCGCCCACCGTGGGGCCGGTGTTCTAGCAATTTTGTGGAGAAGTTGCGATTCTTCCGAGTACTTTCATCATGGTGGCTGCTGGAGTTTTGGTCGAGGGTCGAGAGATCCGTCTCGGCGCTCTCACCTTCATCGCCGACGACTCCGCCTGGCTCCAGGAGGCTCCACTCAACGTTGATGCGCTCCCCGTCCGCGGTGCGACACATTTTCGCGCATGTGTCCGCGGCGTTCTGCTGCGGCAACCGTCGACCCCGTATTGGTCGACATCCCCATCGACCACCCTCCCGGTCTCCCGTCAGCGCAAGCGCTCGGGCCGGTCGAGGATTCAGCGGTGGGTGAGGCACGCGGTGGCTCGCCAGACGGCCACCACCCAAGTTGCGGCAATCGAGCCCGACGAATCTCTCTACGGCCTGTTCGATCTGTCGACTGGCTCCGTAGAGACCGCATCCGAGTGCGATAGCAGTGATCCACTAGCGGAAATTCTGATGGTCGACAGACCCCGCAGTCCCCCTGGCTTCGCCCGTGATGGTGGAGCAGGCGACGGAGGCGACCCCGCACGAGACCACGAAGAGTACCAGCCCGAGCCACTCGACTCTCTGCAAAGAGAAGAACTTCGCCGCAGGAACATGGATGTCCTACGTACTCCCATCGCAGGAGAAACCCCCGAGGCTCGCGCCTTGGAGGAGGCACGTTTGGCCAATTTGGCCGAACGCACTCGACTGGAGAATCTTCAGCGAGCACTCGACGAGCACGCGCGGCAAAGAATTCCCGACACCAATCGACGTCAACTCTTCCCGCCGACTCAGGTATATCGAACCCCAATCCAGAATTTAGCAGCTGCGACCCGTATAGCAGAGTCCATCCAACCCTCTCAGTCGGAAGCTGGCAGAGGCTTGATGCAGATCAGGGATCTGCTCCGGGCAGCAGGAGATCAGAATTCAGCCGTGTCGCAGTCGCGCAACAGAATTCACAGTCGATCCGTCGCTGCGAATACGGTTCAGTCGGCTCACAGCCCCAGATCGCCTCCGCGGCGCGAAGGGCGCGAGAATCGGCGAGACCAATATGGTGACCGACTCGACCGAGATGATAGGCGTCGAGTGCCCAATTCCCCTCCGAGGGGTGGGTCTTACCCTCCTCGGCAGCAAGATAACACACGTCAGTTCAGTACGGGGTGAAGAGTTCCGGTCGACCCCAGAGAACCAGGCTTCGACGCGCGATCCATTATCGTGCAAGGTTTGGTCGACCAGAACAGAGCCCATCGAGGCGGACTCGACAGAGATGCGCCCACAAGCAGTCAAGTGCATGTTTCTGGTCCTGAATGTTTCAGCAGAGCTATCAGAGCCGCAGTTATCCCTCCCAATTTCAGGTTGGCAACAGGAGTCAGCAAGTTCACTGGTGAGTCTAAGCCTGAAACTTGGCTTGAGGACTACCGAGTGGCGGTTCAGATTGGTGGTGGGAACGACGAGGTGGCCATGAAGCATTTGCCCCTCATGCTGGAAGGTTCTGCCAGGGCATGGTTGACTCAATTACCTCATAGCAGCATTTACACTTGGGAAGATTTGTCCCGAGTGTTCATCAGAACGTTTGAAGGAACTTGCAAGCGACCGGCTGGACTGACGGAGTTGCAAGTCTGCGTGCAGAAGACCAATGAGACTCTCAGAGAGTATATTTAGAGATGGATCACTTTGCACCATACTGTGGAGAATGTGTCTGATCATCAGGCAGTCTGCGCCTTTAAAGATGGCGTCAAGAACAAAGAATTGAGCTTGAAGTTTGGTCGAACCGGTGACATGACCTTGAGTCGGATGATGGAGATTGCTACCAAGTACGCCAACGGCGAAGAAGAAGACCGACTCCGAAGCGGCAAGCACAAGCCGAGTCAGTCGGAAAAGGGAAACACCAGTCGGAAACAGAAGCGGAAGGCTGAACCGGCAGCTCCTGGAGAGGCTCTGGCCGTGACTCAGGGAAAGTTTAAAGGGAAACCAAAAGGATCCTGGAACCCTAAGAAGGTAAAGGATAAAGAAGGGAACGATGTGATGGATATGCCATGTCACATCCACACGAAGAAAGACGAAGAGGGGAATATCATCTACCCGAAGCACACCACTCGCCAATGTCGACTCTTGATCCAGCAGTTTCAGGGAAAACAGTCTAATAACAAGGAGAAGGAGTCGGACAAGGTCGAAGACAAGGAGGACAGTGAGGAAAGATATCCTCATATCAACTCTACTCTAATGATCTTTGCAGATGTGGAGAGCAAGAGTCGATTGAAAGTTATTAACCGTGAGGTGAACATGGTTGCCCCAGCAAAAGCAAACTATCTGAAATGGTCCCAAACACCCATCACCTTCGACCAATCCGATCACCCGACTCATATTGCCACCCCTGGGAGGCAAGCTTTGGTGGTCGATCCAGTTGTTGAAGGCACTCGACTGACAAAAGTGCTTATGGACGGTGGTAGTGGGTTGAATTTGCTGTATGCAGACACAATGAAAGGAATGGGCATTCCGATGTCCCGACTGAGCACCAGTAACATGAGCTTTCATGGAGTTATACCAGGAAAGAAAGCCGAGTCACTCGGCCAAATAGCTCTGGACGTGGTGTTTGGCGATTCGAAACATTTTCGCAAAGAGAAGTTGACGTTCGAGGTCGTGGATTTTCAGAGTGCATATCATGCCATTTTGGGAAGACCAGCTTATGCACGGTTCATGGCTCGACCATGTTATGTGTACCTCAAATTGAAGATGCCCGGCCCCAAAGGAGTGATCACTGTCACCGGTGATCGGAAAAAGGCAGAAGAGTGCTTCCAGAAAGGCTCAAAGATTGCTGATTCCCAGGTGACAGCGGTCGAGTTCGAAGAGTACAAGCAAAACGCAGATCCGAGTGACTTGCTGCGATCCAAGAAACCCGCCACAGAGTCTGCATTTCAGTCGTCCGGTGAGACGAAGCCTGTTCACATTCACCCGACCGATCCCGATGCAGCTCCAACCCGCATCTCCACAACACTCGACCCAAAATAGGAAGAAGCGCTCATCCAGTTCCTCCGTGAGAACTGGGACATTTTTGCATGGAAGCCCGCTGACATGCCAGGTGTTCCCAGAGGACTGGCTGAGCATCGCCTAAGAGTCGACTCATCTGCAAAACCAGTTAAAGAGCATCTTCGCCGGTCCGCCGTCCAGAAGAGAAAAGCCATTGGTGAGGAAGTGGCTCGACTGTTGGCGGTAGGATTTATCCGAGAGATATACCACTCCGAGTGGCTCGCTAATGTCGTCATGGTTCCTAAGAAAGACAAATCACTCCGAATGTGCATTGATTTCAAGCACATCAACCGGGCCTGCCCGAAAGATCATTTTCCTCTCCCTCGCATAGATCAAATTGTTGACTCGACCACGGGATGCGAGAGACTGTCTTTTCTAGACGCCTACTCCGGGTACCACCAGATCCGTCTGTACGGACCTGACAAGATAAAAACAGCTTTCATCACTCCATTCGGGTGCTTCTGCTATATCACCATGCCATTCGGCCTCAAGAATGCCGGAGCCACATTTATGCGAATGATTCAGAAGTGTCTACTCACTCAAATCAGTCGGAATGTGGAAGCATATATGGATGATATCGTTGTCAAGTCACGAAAAGGTTCCGACCTGCTCGCTGATCTCGCCGAAACATTTGCCAACCTCAGAAGGTATGATATCAAGCTCAATCCATCAAAGTGCACATTTGGAGTTCCTGGTGGCAAGTTACTCGGTTTTCTCATTTCCGAACGAGGAATCGACGCTAATCCAGAGAAGATCGGCACTATTCTCCGAATGAAACGCCCTGTGCGAGTGCACGATGTCCAGAAGCTTACTGGATGCTTGGCCGCATTAAGTCGATTCATCTCACGACTCGGTGAAAAGGCATTGCCTCTTTACCGACTGATGAAGAAGGTAGACAAGTTCGAGTGGACTCCAGAAGCTGATGCAGCGTTTGCCGAGCTAAAAGCTCTGCTCTCCACCCAGCCGGTGTTTGCTGCTCCAATCAGCAAAGAGCCTCTGTTGCTCTATATCGCAGCCACAGGACAAGTCGTCAGTACTGTGCTTACAGTCGAGCGGGAAGAAGAAGGAAAAGCTCTCAAAGTTCAGCGCCCAGTGTATTATTTGTCTGAAGTCTTGACTCCATCCAAGCAGAGATATCCTCATTATCAGAAGCTTGTGTATGGAATATACATGACCACAAAGAAGGTTGCTCATTATTTCTCTCATCATTCCATCACAGTCGTCAGCGACGCTCCACTATCAGAGATTTTGCACAACAGAGATGCAACTGGTCGAGTGGCCAAATGGGCGATTGAACTTCTTCCCCTTGATATCAAGTTTGAGGCAAAGAAAGCCATTAAGTCCCAGGCAATAGCAGATTTCCTCGCCGAGTGGATTGAACAGCAGCAGCCGACTGAAGTTCACTCGGAGCATTGGACCATGTTCTTTGATGGCTCTAAGATGTTGAATGGTTCCGGTGCTGGGGTTGTCCTGGTTTCCCCCAGAGGAGATAAGCTCAGATATGTGCTCCAGATTCACTTTGATTCCTCCAACAATGAGGCAGAATATGAGGCCCTCTTATATGGGTTGCGCATGGCCATTTCACTCGGCGTCCGTCGCCTGATGTTCTATGGCGACTCGGATTTAGTGGTCAATCAAGTGATGAAGGAGTGGGACGTGAGAAGCCCAGCCATGACTGGATACTGCAGTGCAGTGAGGAAGCTGGAAAAGAAGTTCGAGGGGTTGGAGCTCCATCATATACCCCGACTGAAAAATCAAGCAGCTGATGATCTAGCAAAGATAGGTTCCAAGAGAGAAGCCATTCCGAGTGGTGTGTTCTTGGAGCATGTACACACTCCGTCAGTCAAAGAAGATCCTTTCACCGAAGAAGCTCCACAGCCCAAGAGTGCCACAGATCCGACTAAGGTTGAAGTCCCAGCAGTGGTCGACTTGGTCATGGAGATCTTGGTGGTCATTCCCGATTGGACAGTTCCATATATCGCGTATATCCTGAGAAAAGAGCTCTCGGAGGATGAGGAAGAGGCTCGACAGATCGTCCGCCGATCTAAGGCCTTTACCGTAATCAAAGGACAGTTATACAGAGAAAGCGCGACTGGAGTCGGTCAGAAGTGCATAACGCCGGAAGAAGGTCGAATCATCCTTAATGATATTCACTCGGGGACCTGTGGTCATCACGCATCCTCTTGGACCATCGTGGCCAAAGCATACCGAGCCGGATTTTACTGGCCAAAGGCGAATGAGATGGCAAAGGAGATAGTGGATAAGTGCGAGGGATGTCAGTTTTACTCGAATATGTCGCACAAGCCTGCATCAGCCCTGAAGACCATTCCACTCGTCTGGCCTTTCGCAGTATGGGGGTTAGACATGGTCGGTCCTTTGAGAACAGGGCGAAGTGGCTTCACGCATGTACTGGTGGCAGTCGACAAGTTCACCAAGTGGATTGAGGCTAAACCAATCAAGAACCTTGACGCTGGTACTGCTGTTAGCTTCATCAGGGAACTAATATTCAGATATGGAGTCCCGCACAGCATCATTACGGATAATGGGTCGAACTTTGACTCGGAGGAATTCAGAGATTTCTGTAACTCTCAAGGCACACGGGTCGACTACGCTTCAGTCGCCCATCCGCAGTCGGATGGACAAGCAGAGCGAGCCAATGGCGTGATTCTCAAGGGATTGAAACCCCGACTGATGCATGATCTCAAGCATGCAGCTGGAGCTTGGGTCGATGAACTTCCCTCAGTGCTTTGGGGACTGCGGACCACACCTAATCGGTCGACCGGAAGAACTCCATTCTTCTTGGTCTACGGAGCTGAAGCAGTCTTGCCGAGTGATCTTCTCCACAATGCTCCTCGAGTTGAAGTCTACAACGAAGCAGAAGCTGAACAAGCGCGGCAGGACGCAGTCGACCTTTTAGAGGAAGAAAGGGAGATGGCTCTGATCCGGTCGACCATCTACCAACAAGATTTGCGTCGTTTCCACGCCAGAAATGTGAGAGGTCGAGCCTTCCAGGAAGGAGATTTGGTTCTCCGAGTGGATCAGCACAAACCACACAAGCTTGCTCCTTCTTGGGAAGGTCCCTTCATCGTCACCAAGGTCCTCCACAACGGGGCGTACCGTCTTTACAACGTCGAGCATAATATCGACGAGCCCCGAGCTTGGAACGCGGAACTACTCCTCCCATTTTACACTTAAGTTTTATCACTCGGATGAGTTGGAATAAAGTACTTCTGTAGTTCATGGACCTCAAAATAATAGTGTCATAGTTCCTCCATAATTTTTGTCACTTTTATTTTGTCTAATAAATTCCCCCTCAGTGGGTGACTTAGCCGCGAATCCGTTTCCGCCTAAGTTTGTAAAAAATCCTACCGAGTGGTGACCCAGACTTCTCACTCGGAGGCTTAGCTGCGAATCCGTTTCGCCTAAGTTATGAAAATCCTACCGAGTGAAGAGCAAACCTCTCACTCGGAGGCTTAGCTGCGAATCCGTTTCGCCTAAGTTATGAAAATCCTACCGAGTGAAGAGCAAACCTCTCACTCGGGGGCTTAGCTGCAGTCCAAGTACTCGGCCTAAGTTATAAAAATCCTACCGAGTGGTAAGCCAGACTTCCACTCGGGGGGCTTAGCTGCAGTCCAAGTACTCGCCTAAGTAATCAAAAATCCTACCGAGTGGTAAGCCAGACTTCCACTTGGGGGCTTAGCTGCAGTCCAAGTACTCGCCTAAGTAATCAAGAATCCTACCGAGTGAAGAGCAAACCTCTCACTCGGGGGCTTAGCTGCAGTCCAAAGTACTCGCCTAAGTTATAAAAATCCTACCGAGTGAAGAGCAAACCTCTCACTCGGGGGCTTAGCTGCAGTCCAAGTACTCGCCTAAGTAATCAAAATCCTTACCGAGTGGTAAGCCAGACTTCCACTCGGGGCTTAGCTGCAGTCCAAGTACTCGCCTAAGTAATCAAGAATCCTACCGAGTGAAGAGCAAACCTCTCACTCGGGGGTTTAGCTGCAGTCCAAGTACTCGCCTAAGTTATAAAAATCCTACCGAGTGAAGAGCAAACCTCTCACTCGGGGGCTTTGCTGCAGTCCAAGTACTCGCCTAAGTTATAAAAAATCCTACCGAGTGGTAAGCCAGACTTCCACTCGGAGGCTTTGCTGCAGTCCAAGTACTCGCTAAGTAATCAAAAATCCTACCGAGTGGTAAGCCAGACTTCCACTCGGGGGCTTTAGCTGCAGTCCAAGTACTCGCCTAAGTTATAAAAATCCTACCGAGTGGTAAGCAGACTTCCACTCGGAGGCTTAGCTGCAGTCCAAGTACTCGCCTAAGTAATCAAAAATCCTACCGAGTGGTAAGTCAGACTTCCACTCGGAGGCTTAGCTGGCAGTCCAAGTACTCGCCTAAGTTATAAAATCCTGCCGAGTGGTAAGCCAGACTTCCACTCGGGGGCTTAGCTGCAGCCCAGCGCTCACCTAAGTGGACTAAGGAATAAGTCGATTGCAGTAAGCGCCCTGCTTTGAACCTACAAAAGACATTTTGAGCCAAGAGCAATCATATTCAAACGACAAATTCAAGTTCGGATCGATACCTAAAGGAACCGAAAGTGCTCGGGTGCTAAGCCCGTTAAGGTTTATCGGTTACAACTCCACTCGGCATACCGAGGCAAATTTAAAGCGTCGAGCTTAGAAGAAGTTTTTACCCCTCCTATGGAGGGCTGGAAGGTGCAACGAACTCATCAAGATCAATTCCATCTGCGATCCGAGTGGCAGCCGCAAGGAAAGTTTCCATAAAGGACCTGAAGTCATGTTTCTTGGTGTTGGCCACCCGGAGGGCCGCCAGCTTCTCTTCTCGCGCATCTTTGCAGTGGACTCGGGCCAGACACAGAGCGACATCTGCACCGCATCGAGCCGAGGACTTCTTCCACTCCTGCACTCGACCAGGGATCGTGTTCAAGCGAGCCATCAGCGACTCAAGGTCATTTTGAAGTGTCTCCCCGGGCCAGAGCGTCGAGTCGATGCGAGATGTGGCGACCTTCAGCCTTGCAAGATAGTCCACGGCAGCTGCAACACAGGACTCCAGTCGGAAAACATTCATGGCAACTTCGTCGTTCACCGGAGAATTGACGGGGTCGAGGTTTGGTTCCAGCCGGCTAGTTTCTTCTTCAAAGTTTTGACAAAATTCTGCAAGGACGATCACCGAGTCAAGGCGATGGTCGAATGGAAAAACCATGATTGGAAATGATTGCCGAGCATAGAGGTTTACCTTCAAGCATAAGAAACAGCTTCTTAGCAAGACCACTCAGGAAGGCCTCCAGATCATTTTTCTTCCCAGTCAACTTACTGACTTGGTCGGTCAGGGCAGTTTTATCAGTTTTCAGTCGACTGACTTCTTTGTTGGCGATCCCAAGAGCAGTTTTCAGATTGGTATTGTCTTGTTCAAGCTTGGTGACTGAAGCTAACTTCTCGTCAGCAAGCTTGATCTTCTCAGCTAGTTCAAGGTCTTTTTTCTGTTGGGCCTCCCTTACCTTACCTGCAAGTTACAGCAAGATCAAATTTTGAAACAAACGAAGGGAAAAATCAGTCGTCAAGGTCTCACCAAACATACCTTCGGTCTCCTCCTTTGCCTTCGTCAGTTTCTCCTGAACCAGCTTCAAATTCAGCTCGAGCTGAACGTGCTTGTTTTCCAGCTCAGAGTAGGGAGCCACAAGATCACAGGAGTTCTGCGAAGAACCAATCGACTAAATGTCAAATATAATTCACTTCCGAGTGAAAAAGGAAAAATCACACGTTTCTAAGACTACAGCCGAATACAAGCATTCGACCGTAGTCTCGGGGACTACACCCAGTGGGTGCACTCAGCGTGCCCCACTAATTCTATCGAAGATAGAGTCGACCAGTCGACCTCAAAAAAAAGAAAAAAAAGAAAAAGGAGAGATGTATTCTTTAAGACTGTAATCGACTGCCAGCAGTCGACCACAGTCTCGGGGACTACACCCAGTGGGTGCACTCAGCGTGCCCCCACCGGTTTGCGAAATCCATTTGACATAGTCGAATGACGGAAAGACTGAAATTATAAAACCTAAAGCCGACTGCCAGCAGTCGACCTTAGCCTTGGAGACTACACCTAGTGGGTGCACTCAGCGTGCCCCCACTAATCCTATTGAAGACAGAGTCGACCAGTCGACCAGTTTGCGAAATCCAGTCGACATAGTCGAATGACGCAAAGACTGAAATTATAAAGCCTAAGGCCGACTGCCAGCAGTCGACCTTAGCCTCGGGGACTACACCCAGCGGGTGCACTCAGCGTGCCCCCGCTAACACGGAGTCTAAGTCGACACACCCACTGGGTGACTACCGTAGATGTTGGAAAGAAAAGTTTTTGATAGCATATCCTAACAGAACAGACGATGGTCGACTGACCTGAACATTGCTTTGAAGCGCAGAACTGGCGTCGTAAGCTGCCTGGCTCGCATCCCGGATGGTCCTCAACTGCTCCATCATGATCCCTGCCTGGCATATCGCCTCCTTCGTGGCGCCAGCTTGGTCCTCTGGGACGTGGTGCGTCGTGAAGAGGGAGGGCTGCTGAGCACTCGTCAGTGGATCTGCGAAGGACACAGTGTGTCGAGTGGTGTTCTCCTCCTCCGCAACCAGAGTCTCATGCGACGTCACATCCTGGGGCACCCTGCTGGCAGACGTTTTCCTACTCCTTCTGTGCTTCAACGGTTCCTCATCTTCATCATCATCTGGGAGAGTAATAACAACATTGGGTGGAGCTACAGAGAAGAATCAGGATTATAGGTCATAAGTCAGTCGACTAAAAACGACGTTAAGAGTATAGTACCTGGCTTTGAGGTTGCTGCGTCCTCCATCTCATGGTCATCAGCCCGGGCTGAGGTCTCGGAAGTAGCAGCACTGCAACTCCAAAGAATCAGTCGACTAATCCCAGCGCCAGCCAGAGATAAAGTTCGTACAAAATAAGAAGACTTAAGCAGTACGATTACCCTGATATGGTGGGGATGGACACCTTCATCTTCGGCAGGAGCTTGGTCGGCTTTGACGGAGCCGCCCTGGGCTGCTTCGACGCCTTTTCAGTCGGCGCCGGAGAGGTGGTCCGAGGGCGCTTGGTCGAGTGTGCAACGGTCGCAACCCCTTTGCCACGTTCAGTCGCAGGGTCGTGGACAAGCTTCGACCGCCTTTCTGAGCATGGTGGTATGACCTCCTCCTCCTCTTCTTCCTCGTCTTCAGCATCATCTTCATCACCGTCATCGTCGTCATCGTCATCATCATCCTCAGCAATGTCCGAGTCCCACTCCTCCTCCTGGCTCTCGCCCCCACTCGCCTCACCCTCCTCAGTCGGAGCCTGTGCTCCATTGGGCATCGAGTACAGCTTGGTGAGGGCCTGATAGACATCAAGACAAAAATCAATCGACCGATTGGCAGAATAAACAGAAATGAATATGACAAGAACACAGTGGAGAGCAGAGCAGGCATACTTTGTTTGGATCACTGTGGTGGTCGAGTGGAGGAATCCTTCTGGCTCCGCGTGGGTTATCCTTGTTTCCGGTAACGGCGGCCATCCACCTTTCCAGAGTGACATCGTCGACTGCTTCTGGATGGACCCGAGTCTCGTCCTCAGTCCCACAGTACAACCACATACAGTGGCTCCGAAACTGAAGGGGCTGGATACGACGCCTAAGGAAAACCTCCAGGAGATCCATGCCCGTCACTCCCTCCCGAACCAACTGTACTACGCGCTCCATCAACATCTTCACGTCAGCTTTCTCCTCCGGAATCAACTTCAGAGAGGAGGGCTTGTTCACTCGGTCCATGGTAAACTGAGGGAGTCCACTCGACTGCCCCGGCGTCGAATGATCCTGGCAGTAGAACCAGGTCGACTGCCAGCCTCTGACTGACTCGGTAAAAGTCATGGCCTGGAAGGTGCTCTTATTCCTCACCTGGATCCCCAGGCCCCCACACATTTGGACAACTCGGGTCCTTTCGTCGCCTGGGCTCGCCTTCTTCACGGTCTGAGAGCGACACGTGAATATATGCTTGAACAAGCCCCAGTGCGGTCGACAGCCCAGAAAACCCTCACACATGGACACGAACGCGGCAAGATAGGCGATATAATTTGGGGTAAAATGATGGAGTTGCGCTCCAAAGAAGTTCAAGAACCCACGAAAGAAAATACTCGGCGGCAAAGAAAATCCACGGTCGACATGGGTAGCCAGGAGCACGCACTCACCCTCTTCTGGCTGGGGCTGCCACTCCTTCCCCGGTAGCCTCGCAGCTCCATGAGGGATCAGACCCTCGTTGGCCATGTCGAGGAGATCTTTCTCCGTGATGGTCGACTGGATCCAATCTCCTTGGACCCAGCCCTTCGGCAGGCGGGATCTAGACGAAGACCCGCCGCGGCTGGTGGATCTCCCCTTCGCCTTCTCCGTCGCCGACGCCTTCTTCGCGCGTTCCAGCGCCGCCGTCTTCTCCTTGGCCATGGTTGCCGGTGAGACGCGCGAGGAGAAGTTGTGTGGAGGCGAGAGCGAGCGCGCTGGACGGAGACGAAGGGAGCAGAGAAAGAGAATGCTCAGGCACTGTACAAAAAACCCTCGCCAGGCGTATTTATAAGGTCCCTTCCGAGTGGATGACAGGTGGGCCCGGTCGATCTAATCATATCCAGGAACAGTTATGCAGGCGGGATACGTGGCGAAGAAAGCGGCGCGAGGATAGAGGCCTCTATGTCCCGTCCCATCCGAACGCCGCGGTCCGCTCCGCTTCACGCGCTTCCCCAAATTTCGCATCCCGCGGAATCCGCGAACGGCAGATCGGTCTGTCAGACGCGGGATTTCCTGCGATCCGTCGCTCGGAAATCGTCGAAGCCCGAAAGATCACTCGACGAAAGAAGAGAATGGATCGAGTCGACTGAAGACCGGTTGCTCACTACCAACGAAGAGATTCTTTGGTCCAGAACAACGCACGACCAGTGTGCAAAAGCTAATCGGAAACAACATCAACTCCTTCCTCACTCGAAGCCTCAATCCATTCGGGGGCTAATGATGGGGTCATGTACCTAGGGTAGGGCCACAGATCTGATCTAAGTACCCTGCCCAAGGACACCCTTAGAAGAGGTCACCTTCCAGTCGACTGACGAGAGACACACTCGACTGCCTTGAAGGACTCGACCACGAAGACTCACTCGACCACCAAAAGGTCAAGAGACACTCTGCACTGCAACGGCCTGTAATTAAGTAGACTTTATGATAGTAAAGACACTTTATGTGGGGCGTTACCAGTAACACCCCGGACTTAACTCACCTTAAACCCTCTCCTACGTGGGCTGGCTGGGGTCCTGGCGCACTCTATATAAGCCACCCCCTCCACAGGTGGAGGGGTTCGGCACCCTGTAACTCTTATACATATAATCCACTTGACCGCCTCCGGGCTCCGAGACGTAGGGATTTTACTTCCTCCGAGAAGGGCCTGAACTCGTACATCTCTTGCGTTTACAACCTCTCCATAGCTAGGACCTTGCCTCTCCATACCTACCCCCCACTCTACTGTCAGGCTTAGAACCACGACATCTGACGCGGTGCGGTACTACCGCTCCTCTTGTGCGGTATTACCGCTAGTCCGGTACTACCGCCCATTCGGTGCGGTACTACTGCACGTGTTGTGGCACTAAGCTCTTACTACCGCTCCAAGCCATGGTACTACCATGACCTCACACGGTACTACCGCGACTAGGAGCGGTACTAAAATTTTAGTACCGCACGACCTGGCAGTACTACCGTTGGTGTCCAATCTCTCTCGTGGCAATTACCACATATGCTTTCTACTTGTTTCTCTTGTTTTGCTATGGTCTTTGCATTGATTCTTCTCGCTCTTTGTGTGTGCTTTCTCTTGTTTCTTAGGTGGTGGCTCTCGCCCTTCCAATCCCAGTCGTGACACTGGCTCCAAGCGACCGCGCAATCATCAAGATGAAGCACCAAAGGGCTCCAGTGCCCCCAAGCGCAATGTCAAGACCACCGCTAGCAAGAACAAGGAACCCGCTAAGGGCATGGACGAGATTCCCCTCGCTGAGTACATCGAACGCCGGAAGATCAACCCTTATGTGAATGCTCGTGCTATCCTCAGAGGCAGTGAATTGTTTTGGACCAAGCAGCAGACTCTCGTTTATCTGGATGTAATCAAGAACAAGCAAAACACCTACGTGGATGTCAAGTGGATAGACATGAATCACTTGAGGAAGGACAAGTTTCATGAGTACTTTGGAGAAGCTCTAGATTTGGTGGAGTATTTCGGTATTGAACATGTGATCTCTTTCCACCTTGACTATGACCCTGAGCTTATCTGTCAGTTCTTTGCCTCAGTTTACTTTCACCCCGGGGAGGAGCGAAGGATGACCTGGATGACCAATGGCCGTAAGTTGACTGCTACCTGGAAGGAGTTCATGGATCTGCTCCATGTTCCTAATGATGGGCTCACCACACCCGTTGGTGTTCACCCCCATGCCAATCCCGAGTCTGCTAGCAAGAACAAGTTACAACCATTCTATGTTGAGAAGGTGCTTCCCAGTGGCAAGTCGACATGGGTGTTGAACTCCTTTCTGGATATCATGCATCGCATCTTCCACAACTCTCCGTTCCCTCGCATTGGTGACAAGGACAAGGTTCATGCCTATCTGGTGGATATGATGCTCCTGTGCAAGGAGGCACGTGTGTCTCAGACTCAGCCACTTGATGTCTCACACGTCATGTGGTGTGAGCTTCGGTTTGTGGTGTTCACCCAAAAGATACCTATCTATGGACCATACCTGTTTCTGTTGATCTCCACGACTTGGGAGAAGCTGTACCCTGGTGATGAGTTCCTTGCTCCAAACTAGATTCAGCATGAGCCCATCAGTCTCCGTATCAAGCCCAACTGGGCCAACACTACTACTCGTGCTGAGGCGTCTGCTGCTAGGAGGGCTGTTGATGAGGAGGAGGCTGGAGCAGAGGATGTTGCTGAGGACCGTGCTGCTAGGTATTCCCATCCTTCCTTTGAGCCCTCGTGGGCCAAGAAGGTGAAGGACCAGACGAAGACTCTTTTCTGCATGCAAGCAAAGGGGCAGTACAGGACTCACGTGGCATCCAAGGAGAGTCGCCGCCGTGACAAGAAGATTATGAGGGTCTTTGGAGAGGACGTCTCTGGCGGTTATGAGGAGGTCATGACGCCAGAGGCTGCATGGATGGCGAAGCAAGGCTACAAGTGGACCGATTCTAAGGAGGACATCGAGGAGACCATCCCCGCCGCCGAGTCTGACGAGGAGCACGAGGAGAGTTGGGATGATTTCTCTGCCCGAGCCACCCCTTGAGTGTAGGTGTCCTCTCTGCCTTTTTGGCGTCTTGATGCCAAAGGGGGAGAGAGTGTAGGGATTTGCGTGCTTGCGAGTCGTGTGTCATGTTTGGTGTGTTTGTTTTGTCGTTTGGACCTCGTTTGCTTTGGTTTGGTTTGCACCTTTGAGACTTATCCTTCATATGGTGTAAGACATATGCTCTCTATCCTATCTTAGTGACCTTATGATTATGCTACTTACATGCACTCTATCCTATCTTAGTGAGCTTATGATTGTGCTACTTATGTTATGCTCGTATTTGCTATCTTGTCTAGTGTTAGCCTTACTATTGCAAGATATGCCTTGTCTCTAAAATATAGGGGGAGTTTTGATCCTAGTATGTGTGTTGTGCAGTCCAAAGCACCCATCTAGTTTCCACACATCTAGGGGGAACCCGTCTATACTCTAGAGAGGAGGGGTTTGCGTTTGCTCAATATTATTTCCCTTTGTGCAAATCCCGTATTGTCATCAATCCACCAAAAAGGGGGAGATTGTAAGGGCATATTTATCCCTAAGGTGTTTTGGTGATTGATGACAATGCTTTTGCGGACTAATCGTGTGCCTTGAGTTTCCCAGACGTTTCATCGCTAGGCACAAGACGGTTTGGTGCCCGTCGAAGACTATTGAAGACGGTGTTTTTCTATGTTTCTTTTTGGTGGATTTGAGTCATAGGAAAGCCGTACTATTAAGAGGGGGTCCGTGTCGGAAAGGTTCGGGTGGAATCATCACGCACACGTTTTCTTCATTGTCTCCTCCTTTCCCATTCGCATTGGAGCATCCTCCGTTTATCCTCTTTGCTTTGTCCTGGTTGCTGATGATGGGCTTGCGGTAGTACTGCTCCCTGGAGCGGTAGTACCACAGGCACCTGCGGTAGTACCATACTTCGGCGTGGTAGTACCGCAGGAGCCCACGGTAGTACCGCTCCTCCGGAGCCATAGTACCGTGGCCCTAGGCCAAGTGCCGCTTCATCGCGGTAGTAGGGGCGGATGTAATTTTTTACACCCGCGCCTCTGCGGTAGTTCCGCACCCCGTGCGCGGTAGTACCGCGCGCGGACTGTCCCAGCTGCCAAGCGGTAGTACCGCTCCTCAGCGGTAGTACCGTGTCGGATTTTTGCATCGTCTGTTTTCCAACGGAAGTAGGCACGGATGTATTTTTTATTCATCCACGCTCTTCCCAGGCTAGGAGTTTCCTGCCTTGCGGTAGTACCGCAAGGGGGAGCGGTAGTACCGCGCCTGCGGCAGTACCGCCCTTAGCCCTTGTGCTACAGGTCTGCCCTAGCTCCTGCTGCTGCTGCGATAGTACCGTGGTCCCTCATGGTAGTGCCGCATGGCCTTGCGGTAGTACCGCTGGTCAGGGGCGGAAGTACCGCATGGCCTTACGGTAGTACCGCTGGTCAGGGGCGGTAGTACCGCATGTCGCGGGTTGGTTAGGTGGATAACAGTTGGATTTTGTCTACAGCTATTTAAGGGGTGTCTTCTTCCTCTAGTTGACTACCTCTTCCAACCTTAAGCTCCATTGTTGCTCCAAGCTCCATTTTCGCCCGATCTCACTCCCTAGCCAATCAAACTTGTTGATTTGCTCGGGAGTGGTTGAGAAGGCCCCGATCTACACTTCCACCAAGAGAAATTTGATTCCCCCCACTAATCCCTTGCGGATCTTGTTACTCTTGGGTGTTTGAGCACCCTAGACGGCTGAGGTCACCACGGAGCCATAGTCCATTGTGGTGAAGCTTTGTGGTGTCGTTGGGAGCCTCCAATTAAGTTGTGGAGATTGCCCCAACCTTGTTTGTAAAGGTTCAGTCGCCGCCTCCAAGGGCACCAATAGTGGAATCACGGCATCTCGCATTGTGTGAGGGCGTGAGGAGAATACGGTGGCCCTAGTGGCATCTTGGGGAGCATTGTGCCTCCACACCGCTCCAACGGAGACGTACTTCCCTTCAAAGGGAAGGAACTTCGGTAACACATCCTCGTCTCCACCGGCTCCACTCTTGGTTATCTCGTGCCTTTACTTGTGCAAGCTTATTTGTGATATATCTCTTACTTGCTTGTGTACTTATCATTGTTGCATCATATAGGTTGCTCACTTAGTTGCATATCTAGACAACCTACTTTGATGCAAAGTTTAAATTGTTAAAGAAAAGCTAAAAATTGTTAGTTGCCTATTCACCTCCCCCCTCTAGTCAACTATATCGATCCTTTCACAAGGTAAATGATAATGCCCCACCACCTCTTCCTTTAATCAGGCTTCATGTCACCTTCTGGTTGATTTTTGTCAGCTATCTACATTTAGCATCTTGCATATTCGGAGAAGTAACCTTGCTGTTGATCACTAGAAAGAGCAACATTGAAAAAATTTGCTAGCATGATTATGTATGCACAAAAAATATGAATCTACTTGTAGTACAATTATACCTAAATCCAGAACACCTAACAGATATCAGAAACTACTTTATTTCCAACAATCAAGAGAAGTTGCATATTCAAAAAACTAAAGTTGCTCAAGTAGGCAAAAAGTAAAAATTACATTGTCACAGGTAAACAGAAATCAATACTAAAAATGTTGTTGTATTGTATCCATGGATGTAGTTGTGCCAATTTAGATCCATTCCTGCAATAGTTTTACTAGTTTGGATTACTGCAGTGTACAAAATAGAACTAAAAACCACCATGGGTGGATATTTGAGATTAAAAAAAGCTTGCAGTTCTTGACTAGCAAAGGAACATTGAACAAAAAACATTGCCAACACCTCTATGAAAATATTTAACTACAGTTAAACCAGACCACCTCCCAGAAATCGGAAACTTATATAAATGCAACTCAGATTAATTTTGAAAACAACATACTAAATTTTGAAAAGCATAATAAAGAGACTAACAAATCCATGCTCGCACTACATTTCCATTTTGAAGGAACTAAACTTGTAGTTCTAGTACACAAATCAACATAGAAAAATAAAAGTATAGTACCTGAATTTTCTACTGCAAATGTACAAGAACTGTTAATTTTGAACTACAAGTTCCAGAAATAAGCTCATGGTGAAAACTGAATTTCCACTTTCAGGCGAATGTACTTGCACCAGATATTTAGCAGCAAGGACATTATCACAATGTAGAAAGATGGGAAGATAAAATGGTTAGCAAAAGTTTCACAAAAATATTTCTAAAAACACTTGTTTGTTTAAATTATGAAAATTTTGAAGCAGTTATAAATACAAATTTAATTGGTATAATTTTTTTAGGTGCTAAAAAATTCAAAACAACATAATCAACATCTACACTCAGATATAAATTCAATTCATGTGACTCATAATGAGGCTAGTTTGTTATTTTTCAAATTGTTCTAGAATTCTAGAAGCATGGGAACAAAGAAAAGAACTAACCTCTGGCTGAATCTTTTTTGTAGGACACACTAGTTGCCCAGAGATATATATGGAGGACAAGAAGAGCAACTCTACACAGGAAAACAAAAAGAGTTGAGTAAAGAGGTGAAGTATAACCGTAAAGCATAAAGCACACGAGCTAAAAAAATGCATACACAATTTTGCAAGGTCTCTGAAACATGTTTTGCAGGAATTAATTGAAGTTCAGTATGGAATGCAAAGTTGCCAAATGATTAATGAGCCGCTAGCACCAGAAGGAGTCACACAGTCGTACACACAACTCATGCAAACAGATGACTCTCATGAGTCATCTTCAAAGTGACAACATGGCGATCCCTTTAACAAGTTTCACTTCACTCCTGACAGCAGGCTTGGATGCTCAGGTATGTCTTATTAATAGAACCTATATTAATTATTTTGCATGAAGTTAAATGCTACAGAATCAGTACATGACATGAATTATCTTGCAGGATCAACACGTAATAGCAGAACCAATAACAAGCAACCATCAAATTTAAGAAGAAGATGAACAAGAAGATGAAGATGAAGCAAATGAGTATAATTCTGAATGCAACAGTGAAGATGAAACTCATCCAAACCAAGATTAACTGGATTGTAGAAGTGATCAGAATGAAACTGATGTAGAGGAAGATTGCACGTACCAAAATACATTAACTTGTGATCAGTTGTGTGCAGATGATGAGTATTGAGAGTTGCAGCAAATAGAGAAGAGTTGGCACAACCCTGTTTCAGATGTTGTGCATGAAATGTTGATAAAACAAACATAAGAGTTATCACATATCAATGAGGCAACATTGCAAAGTCATGATTATGCAGAAACAACTGATACAGATGGCACAAGTGGGAGTGATGAATCAGAGTTTGAAACAGAGCAACAACAATATGGAGAAGCACATAAAAACAACTCTGATCTTGATAGCAATGCTAAGTTGCCAGAGTCAGACCAACAAGATGAGAGCATACATGTATCAGGCAATCATAACATTACATGCCAACAGGATGAGACCAAAAAGAAAGCTAACAAAGATGAAAATAAGTTATCTCATGAAGATATTGAATTTTTCCTTGAGAATGAGAGCATAGAAAAGGCATTGAAACTAAGCCAAGAAGATGAGAAGAATCACATGCCAGCACTAAACATGTCATTCGAAAGTGATGCTAATGCACACTCATTCTATAATGAATATGCAGCTATCACCGGGTTCTCTATACAGAAAGCTGCAAGCTATCACTGCCAAAAGAAAGATGCTCACAACAACAAAATAACTAGATTTGCTTTGAAGTGTAATAGGTCTGGAAAACTTAGAAACAGGACAAAACCGACAACAACAGGAGGAAAAGGAGAAAGTACAAAGGTGATAAGAATGCACCTACTATGCTTGAGAATACAACAGACAGAAGAAGGAATTATACAATCAAAACGGTTTGTCAAGCTCAAATGGTTGTTACCTGGAAATTTGAGCTTGAACAATGGGTGGTGACAAGGCTGATCATTCAGCATAATCATGAACTACATCCACCAGGGGAAGTGAGGTTCCTAAAATCACACATGTATATCACTGAACAAGAGAAAGACTTGATCAGGACTTGCAAAAGAGTGAATATACCAACTAGAAAGATAATGGCAATTATGTCATTCTTTCGAGGAAAAGGACTATCTTCATTGCCTTACATAGCAAAACAGATTAGCAACATGGGCACAAAAATGAGAAGAGAAAATGGTCTGAATGATATGATGCAAGTGGTTTCATTTTTTGAACAGAAAAAAAAATCAGAAGATTCAGTGTTTTTCTACTCATTCAAAACGGACCCAGAGAAGAATGTGATGCATATATTTTGGGCTGATGGCACTGGAATAAGGAACTATCAATGGTACGGTGATCTGCTCAGTTTTGACACAACCTACAAGACCAAAAAATATAATCTGAAGGTTGCTCCATTTGTGGGAATAAATGGTCATGGAGATAACTGCCTCTTTGCATGTGGTTTCATTCAAGATGAGAAAAAAGAAACTTTTGAGTGGCTATTCAATACATTTCTGAAATGCATGGAGGGAAAGGTCCTAAATCTGTCATAACGGATCAAGATGATGCTATGAAGAAAGCAGTGCCTAAATGCTTTCCAAATTGCAAGCACAGGAATTGTTTGTTCCACATTCTCATGAAAGCTCAAAATAAAGCTAAAAGGACATTTGGAAGAAACCAACACTTGAACGCTCAGTTTCATGACATAATCCTAAACTCCTAAATAGTGAAAGAATTTGAGCAACTATGGCCAGAAATGATTCAGCAGCACAATGTTCAGCATATCAAGTACTTTGCAATTATGTGGAAAAACATAAAGAGATTTGTGCTTGTCTACTTCAAGAGTCACTTCTATCCATTCATCCAGACACCAGCTAGAAGCGAAGGCATAAATGCTATATTCAAAGCAAATGTAGCTTCAAGTCACAGTGTGATTGCTTTCATGACAGAGTATGATAGAATATCACAAAGCATTGAAGAAAAAAGAAAAGAAAATGATTATGTAACTAGAAGAACTTCTATAACTACATGGAGTGGCCGGGCATTGGAAAAGCAGGCAACAAGACTCTATAATAGAGGCATTTTCTACAAATTTCAGCAAGAGTTAATGAATTCAACTAAGTTTCACATGGTCGAAGTTGAAAGAAACAAGCAACACAAGGTGTCCAAGTTACCAACTCAAGCACTGTTTGAATATAACCCCAGAACATTCATAGTCATGGTAGACAAAGACTCTGAAACTTTCACATGCATATGTGGAAAATTTGAAAAAGACGACATACTATACTGTCATGCACTCAAAATCATGTAGACATTGAACATTGATGAGGTAGCATAAAACTATTTCATTGATAGATGGAGACCTAAAGAAAAGAAAGCACATCAAGTCAATGAAGAATTCACAAACCTAGAAGATTTGGATGATCATATGGCATTCTTCTCATCTCAAGAAGGCTGGCTGAGTTAGCTTCTCAAGCATAAAAAAATCCTGCAAGGAGGAAAGTTCTCAATGACCAGATAACCAATTTAGAAAAATTAATTTTGTCCATACCTTTGCATGCCAAAAGGTGAGGAATTAAAATGTTCTACCTCAGATGTAACAACTGTGACTGGAGGAGTTATGAGTTTGGGGAGCAGATCTGAAAACACGCTAAAGGATCCAGTAGACACAAAACCAAAAGGAAGGAATGAAGAAAACAAGAAGGCAAAAAGCATAGTTGAGGAAATTCTAGCAAAATAAAAAATGACTTGCTCTGGGTGTGGCAAACAAGGTCACAAGATAACTGGATGTAAGCAAACACAAGAGGAGGCACCACAGAAAATTAAGAAGAGAGGTAAGATATAACATTCTTCAGAATTTTAGAGTTGAGCAACAGAAAATATATAAAACCTAAAAATGTTTCTAATTTATTTTCTTGATTCTAAAATTACAGCTAGAAAGGAGAACAATGCAATAGATAAAGAGGAGGAGACAACGAAGAAAACTAAATGCAGAGGTTTAAAAAAATTAAAATAATCTTTCAATAAAAATTCAGAAATATACAATGACTAATTGCTAGTTGTATTTTTGTGCTACAATTTAGAAAGAAAATTAAGCAATGCAAAGTCCAAGAAGAAGGTTACACCCTTGTAAAGAAGTTGGGAATTGAAGAGCTAGCATAAAGAATATAAAACAAAGCTGAGGCAGACGAAAAAATAGATATTGTAATGAGAATTTGCTAGCTTTGGACCTTATTTACTTTATGCAATGATGCTTGATGTAATTTATGTATTGCAACTTGAGATGCAAAGTTATTGCTTAATGACAATTTATTAATAGTAGCTTGCAACATATCATTTTTTATTGTCTATGGTACTATATTACCATTTATCATTCAGTAGTATGGAAGAACGAGAACAAAATCAAGCAAAAGCATCCCTGATATTAATAACATTGATAATACAATACTAATATCATGACAAAATTCACAAGAAGATGAAAAAGCTAAATTTACACTGTTACAACGACGTGCTAAACAAATGGTTTTTAACCCCTTTCCGCGACGGCACTTGGAACCGTCGCCAAGTGAGTGCGGGCGATAGGGGGTGATACGTCTCCGTCATATCTACTTTTCCAAACACTTTTGCCCTTGTTTTGGACTCTAAATTGCATGATTTGAATGGAACTAACCCGGACTGACGCTGTTTTCAGCAGAATTGCCATGGTGTTATTTTTGTGCAGAAATAAAAGTTCTCGGAATGACTTGAAAATCAACGGAGAATTATTTTGGAATATATAAAAATACTGGAAGAAAGATCCACGTCAGGGGGGCCTCCACCTGTCCACGAGGGTGGGGGGCGCGCCCTACCCCCTGGGCGTGCCCCTACCTCGTGGGCCCCCTGATGCTCCACCGACCTCAACCCTGACTCCATATATTCACTTTTGGGGAGAAAAAATCACAGAGAAGGATTCATCACGTTTTATGATACGGAGCCGCCGCCAAGCCCTAAACTCTCTCGGGAGGGCTGATCCGGATTCCGTTCAGGGCTCCGGAGAGGGGAATCCGTCGCCATCGTCATCATCAACCTTCCTCCATCACCAATTTCATGATGCTCACCGCCGTGTGTGAGTAATTCCATCATAGGCTTGCTGGAAGGTGATGGGTTGGATGAGATTTATCATGTAATCGAGTTAGTTTTGTTAGGGTTTGATCCCTAGTATCCACTATGTTCTGGGATTGATGTTGCTATGACTTTGCTATGCTTAATGCTTGTCACTAGGGCCCGAGTGCCATGATTTCAGATCTGAACCTATTATGTTTTCATCAATATATGAGAGTTCTTGATCCTATCTTGCAAGTCTATAGTCACCTACTATGTGTTATGATCCGGCAACCCCGAAGTGACAATAATCGTGACCACTCCCGGTGATGACCGTAGTTTGAGGAGTTCATGTATTCACTATGTGTTAATGCTTTGGTCCGGCACTCTATTAAAAGGAGGCCTTAATATCCCTTAGCTTCCAATAGGACCCCGCTGCCACGGGAAGGTAGGAAAAAAGATGTCATGCAAGTTCTTTTCCATAAGCACGTATGACTATATTCGGAATACATGCCTACATTACATTGATGAATTGGAGCTAGTTCTGTGTCACCCTAGGTTATGACTGTTACATGATCGATTGCATCCGGCATAATTCTCCATCACTGATCCATTGCCTACAAGCTTTCCATATATTGTTCTTCGCTTAGTTACATTCCCACTGCTACTGTTACAATCACTACAAAACCCAAAAATATTACTTTTGCTACCGTTACCTTTTGCCACCGTTACCACTACTATCATATGAATTTGCTACTAAACACTTTGCTACAGAAATTAAGTTATCCAGGTGTGGTTGAATTGACAACTCAGCTTCTAATACTTGAGAATATTCTTTGGCTCCCCTTGTGTCGAATCAATAAATTTGGGTTGAATACTCTACCCTCGAAAACTATTGCGACCCCTTATACTTGTGGGTTATCAAGAACATTTTCTGGCGCCGTTGCCGGGGAGCATAGCTCTATTCTTTGAGTCACTTGGGATTTATATCTACTTATCATTATGAAGAATTTGAAAGATCCAAGAACCAAGATCTATCCCTCAACTACGAGGGGAGGTAAGGAACTGCCATCTAGCTCTGCACTTGATTCACCTTCTATTTTGAGTAAGCTTGCGACACCTAAACCTGCTTCTGCTATTGATTCTGATATGTCGCATGTTATTGATGATGCCACTTCTGCTTTACATGATACTTATGATGAAACTACTTCTATGCTTGATACTATTGTGACACTAGGTGAATTTCTTGATGAACAACTTGCTAGGGCTAGAGAGAATGAAATTATTGAAACTGATAATATTGATGAAAGTGATGATGAAGATTCTACCCCTATATATGAATTACCTGTTGTTCCTGAGGGTTATGTTATGGATGAGGAAACTGCTAGAGACTTTCTTGCTTGCAATGATAGAAGTGATCTTAAGAAACTTTTAGCTAAGCTGAAACAAAAAACTTCGAATTCTAGAATGAAATATTATCCTGCTTATGCTACTTCACCTATCTTTGTTATTGATAAGGATTATGATTTCTCTATTGATCCTGAGTTAATTACTTTGGTTGAATCTGATCCTTTCTATTTCTATGAATCTGAAACTGTTGTGGCACATCTTACTAAATTAAATGATATAGCTACCATGTTCACTAATGATGAGAAAACTCGCTACTATTATATCCTTAAATTATTTCCGTTCTCATTAAACGGTGATGCTAAGATATGGTTTAATTCTTTTGATCCTGGTTGTGTGCGTAGTCCCCAGGATATGATTTACTACTTCTCTGCTAAATATTTCCCCGCTCATAAGAAACAAGCTGCTTTAAGGGAGATATATAACTTTGTGAAAATTGAAGAAGAGAGTCTCCCACAAGCTTGGGGGAGGCTTCTCCGATTACTTAATGCTTTGCTTGATCATCCTCTCAAGAAAAATGAAATACTTGATATCTTTTATAATGGACTAACCGATGCTTCCAGAGATTACCTGGACAGTTGTGCTGGTTGTGTTTTCAGGGAAAGAACTGTTGATCAAGCTGAAATTCTATTGAATAATATGTTGACCAATGAAAATAATTGGACACTTCCTGAACCAACTCCTGAGCCAACTCTGAAGAAAAGGGGTATTCTATTTCTCAGTGCTGAAGATATGCAAGAGGCAAAGAAATCTATGAAAGAAAAAGGTATTAAAGCTGAAGATGTTAAGAATTTACCTCCTATTGAAGAAATACATGGTCTTAATTTTCCGCATGTTGAAGAAACACATGGTCTCGATAACCCGGCACAGGTAGTAAAGGTAAATTCTCTCTATTGATATGATAAAGCTGAAATCCCTCCTGCTAAGTTTGCTAGCCAATGGTTGGATGAATTTGATAATTTATGGTTAAGCAAGAAGATTTTAATGCTTATGTTGGTAGACAATTGAAACATAATGCTTACATGATTGAACACTTGAGTGATTATATGGCTAATGTTAAAGGTGAACTTAAACTTATTAGTAAACAAGCTTCTATGGTTACCACTCAAGTAGAACAAGTACTTAAAGCTCAGAATGATTTGCTCAATAAATTGAATAGTAAGAATAATGACTTTGTTGTTAGAGTTGCAACTAGAGGAGGTAAAGTGACTCAGGAACCTTTCTATCCTAAGGGCCACCCTAAGAGAATGGAGCAAGATTCTCAGAGAGGTAATGTAGATGCACCTAGTCCTTCTAAAAGGAAGAAAAAGAAAAATGATAGGACTTTGCATGCTTCTAGTGAACCTATTGTTGACACACCTGAGAATCCCAATGATATTTTATTTCTGATGCTGAAACACAATCTAGTAATGAACATGAACCTAGTGATAATGTTTATGTTGATGCTCAACCTAGTAATGACAATGATGTAGAGATTGAACCTGCTGTTGATCTTGATAACCCACAATCAAAGAATCAACGTTATGATAAGAGAGACTTTGTTGCTAGGAAGCACGGTAAAGAAAGAGAACCATGGGTTCAGAAACCCATGCCTTTTCCTCCTAAACCATCCAAGAAAAAGGATGATGAGGATTTTGAGCGCTTTGCTGAAATGATTAGACCTATCTTTTTGTGTATGCGTTTGACTGATATGCTTAAAATGAATCCTTATGCTAAATATATGAAGGAAATAGTTACTAATAAAAGAAAGATACTAGAAGCTAAAATTTCCACCATGCTTGCTAATTATACTTTTAAGGGTGGAATACTAAAGAAACTTGGAGATCCAGGAGTACCAACTATACCATGCTCCATTAAAAGAAACTATGTTAAAACTGCTTTATGTGATCTTGGAGCCGGTGTTAGTGTTATGCCTCTCTCTTTATATCATAGACTTGATTTGAATAAGTTGACACCTACTGAAATATCCTTGCAAATGGTTGATAAATCAACTGCTATACCTGTCGGTATTTGTGAGGATGTGCCTGTTGTGGTTGCAAACGTTACTATTTTAACGGACTTTGTTATTCTTGATATTCCCGAGGACGATAGTATGTCTATTATTCTTGGAAGACCCTTTTTGAATACTGCAGGGGCTGTTAATGATTGCACCAAAGGCAATGCCGCTTTTCATGTTAATGGTAATCAGCATAAGGTACACTTTCTGAGGAAACAACCTCAAGTCCATAGTATCAATTCTATTGGAAAAAATTCAACAATTACTATTGGAGGTTTTGAATTTCCTCTTCCTACTGTCAAGAAGAAATATGATATTCTTACTGTTGGGGGCATGCATATCCCCGTTGAGGTAACCTAGTGTTATTCGAAAATTCTTTGGTTTCATGCAATTCGGAATATGTTGGTTAACAAGACTTGATCAACCTTGTTAGTGGATTCATTTTGATGAGCATGAGATGGATGAAGTTAGAAAACACAACTCTCTGTACCCTCTTTTTACTTTCTATTATTTATATTAAGTAAAGCAAAAATAGTGTATTCTGTCAGTTTTCTGAATTATCCAAGCAATAAAAAAATACCCCAAAAATAAAAGTTCTCCGAATGCCCTGAAATTTAAATATGTTTTTTCTAGAATATTTGAGAATATCTGGTACTGAGAACACAACAGGGGGAGCAAGCACCTGGCCACGAGGGTCCAGGGTGCGCCTGAAGGAAATATGCCCTAGAGGCAATAATAAAGTTATTATTTATTTCCTTATTTCATGATAAATGTTTATTATTCATGCTAGAATTGTATTATCCGGAAACATAATACTTGTGTGAATACATAGACAAACCAAACTTCACTAGTATGCCTCTACTTGACTAGCTCGTTAATCAAAGATGGTTATGTTTCCTAACCATAGACATGTGATGTCATTTGATTAACGAGATCACATTATTAGGAGAATGATGTGATTGACATGACCCATTCCATTAGCTTAGCACCCGATCGTTTAGTATGTTGCTATTGCTTTCTTCATGACTTATACATGTTCCTATGACTATGAGATTATGCAACTCCCATTTGCCGGAGGAACACTTTGTGTGCTACCAAACGTCACAACATAACTGGGTGATTATAAAGGAGCTCTACAGGTGTCTCCAAAGGTAAATGTTGGGTTGGCGTATTTCGAGATTAGGATTTGTCACTCCGATTGTCGGAGAGGTATCTCTGGGCCCTCTCGGTAATGCACATCACATAAGCCTTGCAAGCATTGCAACTAATGAGTTAGTTGCGAGATGATATATTACGAAACAAGTAAAGATACTTGCCGGTAACGAGATTGAACTAGGTATTGAGATACCGACGATCGAATCTCGGGCAAGTAACATACCGATGACAAAGGGAACAACATATGTTGTTATGCGGTCTGACCGATAAAGATCTTCGTAGAATATGTGGGAGCCAATATGAGCATCTAGGTTCCGCTATTGGTTATTGACCAGAGACGTGTCTCGGTCATGTCTACATTGTTCTCGAACCCGTAGGGTCCGCACGCTTAAGGTTTCGATGACAGTTATATTATGAGTTTATGCATTTTGATTTACCGAAGTTTGTTCGGAGTCCCGTATGTGATCACGGACATGACGAGGAGTCTCAAAATGGTCGAGACATAAATATTGATATATTGGAAGCCTAAATTTGGATATCGGAAGTGTTCCGGGTGAAATCGGGATTTTACCGGAGTACCGGGAGGTTACGGGAACCCCCGGGGAGGTATATGGGCCTTAGTGGGCTTTAGTGGAAGAGAGGAGAGGTTGCCAGGGCTGGGCCGCGCGCCCCTCCCCCCTAGTCCGAATAGGACAAGGAGAGGGGGGCGATGCCCCCCTTCCTTCTCTCTCTCCTCTTTCCCACTCCCGAATCCTATTCCAACAAGGAAAGGGGGGGCGGAATCCTACTCCCAGGACTCCTCCTGGCGCGCCCTCCTCCTGGCCGGCCGCACCCCCCCTTTGAACCTTTATATACGGGGGCAGGGGGCACCCCTAGAGACACAAGTTGATCCACGTGATCATATTCTTAGCCGTGTGCGGTGCCCCCTTCCACCATAATCCTCGATAATATTGTAGCGGTGCTTAGGCGAAGCCCTGCGACGGTAGAGCATCAAGATCGTCACCACGCCGTCGTGCTGACGGAACTTTTCCCCGACACTTTGCTGGATCGGAGTCCGGGGATCGTCATCGAGCTGAACGTGTGCTAGAACTCGGAGGTGCCGTAGTTTCGATGCTTGAACGGTCGGGCCGTGAAGACGTACGACTACATCAACCGCGTTGTGCTAACGCTTCCGCGTGTGCCTAGGATTTTTTTTGAAATTACTACATTCCCCAACAGCGCCCACCCCCTGGGCACGCCCCCGTGCCTCGTGGGCCCATGGTGGCTCCCCTCCACTTATTGCAGCTACCACACACTCTTTCTTCCTCCCACAAACATCACTAGCCAGCTCAAACCCGAGTCCAAGCTAATCTTTCTGCCATTTTCGATCTCCTTGCTGAAGCTCCATTCACAAAACTGCTTTGGGGATTGTTCCTTGGTATGTGACTCCTCCAATGGTCCAAATAGTTTTTGTCCTAGTGCTTTATTCATTGCAAATTTTTGTTGCTTAGGTGACCCCATTCTTGAGCTTGCATGTCCAATTTATATGGTCAAAAGTAGTTTTAATGCATGATATATCCTCTAGGCACTTGTGGGAGTAGTTGCTATCAATATTGTTGAGTTTGGTTCACTTTTATTTTGAAGTTACTAAAAATTTCAGAAATTTTTCAGAGGAAGAAATATGTTTAGGAAAATGTACCAAGGTGGTTCTTCAAGGAAGCAAGCACCCAGACTCGCAATACGTGATGCGGACGAGGGACCACCAAGGGATGCTCAAGTGCGGCCCTGTGAATGGCCTTCAGAGGACTTCATGATTCGAGCAGGAATCAAGGAGGAATTTGATGCATATGTGTGTAATGCTGATCTTGACGAATCTATAGATGCACCTATCACGTCTCCCTCTGTCGGTGTCAAAACCGGCGGATCTCGGGTAGGGGGTCCCGAACTGTGCGTCTAGGCCCGATGGTAACAGGAGGCAAGGGACACGATGTTTTACCCAGGTTCGGGCCCTCTTGATGGAGGTAAAACCCTACGTCCTGCTTGATTAATATTGATGATATGGATAGTACAAGAGTAGATCTACCACGAGATCAAGGAGGCTAAACCCTAAAAGCTAGCCTATGGTATGATTGATGTATGATGAAGTTGTCCTACGGACTAAAACCCTCTGGTTTATATAGACACCGGAGAGGGTTAGGGTTACACAAAGTCGGTTACAATGGTAGGAGATCTTGAATATCCGTGTCGCCAAGCCTGCCTTCCACGCCAAGGAAAGTCCCATCCGGACACGGGACGAAGTCTTCAATCTTGTATCTTCATAGTCCTGGAGTCCGGCTGAAGGTATAGTCCGGCTACCCGAACACCCCCTAATCCAGGACTCCCTCAGTAGCCCCTGAACCAGGCTTCAATGACGACGAGTCCGGCGCGTAGATTGTCTTCGGCATTGCAAGGCGAGTTCCTCCTCCAAATTCTTCATAAAAGTTTGTAAACACCAAGAGTAGTGTCCGACTCTGCAAAATAAGTTTCCACGTATTGCCACAGAGAGAATAATATTAACACAAATCTAATCTGCTGACGTATTCCGCAGCGTGACATCACACTATGGCCAAGCCTTTATTAGAATCGTTTTCACTTTTCCACCTCAGCGTGTTTTGCGAGGCGGTTTCCTTGGCATGTCTTGTCAAAGCAGAGATCGTGTCCCCCATTTACGGGATTCTCATCAATACAGACGTGGGTAACCCAACCGCACCATTTATCATGGCGCTTGGGAGGCAAGCGAGTTTTACTAGGCTGGTGGGACGCATAGTCGCATCCGCTCATATAAGGGGATAAGGATCCACCTTTTTACCTACGCCTTCTTCCTCCTTTGCCTATCCATCTTCTGCGCACCCGAGCTCCAGCGCCCAAGCCCGCACTTCCTACCTCAACCTTCTCCAACAATGTCCGGAGCGGGAGGCAAGTGGATGGTCTCCTCCATCACGGAGGGCCATGTCAAAAGGCTAAGGAAGGCCGGATACCTGTCCAAAGACATCGCGCACCGGCTTCCTGAGGAGGGGCAGCTTCTCCCCACCCCAAGGCCCCATGAGAGGGTAGTATTTCTTCCCCACTTCCTCCGCGGACTGGGTTTTCCTCTCCACCCATTTGTCCGCGGGCTCATGTTCTACTATGGCCTAGATTTCCATGATCTGGCCCCGAACTTCATCCTCAATATCTCGGCGTTTATCGTCGTGTGCGAGGCTTTCCTCTGCATCCACCCCCATTTTTGCCTCTGGCTCAAGACCTTCAACGTCAAGACAAAGGTGGTGCGCGACAACCAGGCGGAGTGTGGAGGTGCCATGGCGGGCAAAATAGCCAACGTCCTATGGCTCGAGTGCTCCTTTGTGGAGACCTTGAAGGGGTGGCAGTCAGGGTGGTTTTACATCACCAAGCCACGCGATCCGAAGTGGATCGCAGCCCCTGAATTCCGATCCGGACCCCCTACGCGGCTCACGTCCTGGAAGGAGACGGGCTTGTCGTGGGGCGACGAAGAAGAGGTGACCGGACTGCAAAAATGCATCCAGTCCCTGGTGAACAAGCAGCTCAAGCTTGTCAACGTAGTCCAGCTCATGCTCGTGCACCGGATCCTTCCATGTCAAGAACGGGACTTCAATTTGTGGGAGTTCAACCCGGCGCGGCACCGAACTCTAAGCAGGCTCTTCGACACGACGTACGAAGATGTCTAGAAGGGGCTAACCAAAGGCGCTGAGGCTCCCACATCCGCCTCCGAAGACCGTGGATTCAACTCGCAGCGTCCTGCTGGCGAGGTAAAATATTTTCATCTTTTACAGGATGTTAAGTTTTCTTCATAGTTTGACTCTATGCGGGATCTAAACTCCCTCACCTTTGACAGGATTGGCAGGCGAAGTCCGGACTGATTAACTGTCCGGCTCCCTTGCCCGAAGACCCAGCCCCTGCTCTCCTAGTGAAGCTGCTGGTTCCGGCACCTTATGTGGTGCCGGAGAAGAAGGCCAAGAAGAAGAAGGCCACGGGGACTCGAAAGAGTTCCCGGCATATGGTGGTGTCGGACTCGTCGTCCGACGAGTCCGAGACGCACTCCTACCGTGAAGACGACGAGGAGGAAGAAGAAACCTCTCCCCCTCCAGCGAGGGGAGGAAAGAAGAGGAAGGCCGCCCTAGTAGGGGGGCCGAAGGGTCCAAGAAGAGGAAAACCCCTCCGCCGGACTACGCCCCGACACCGACGAGGACGAAGAGGAGTGGCCGGAAAGGGCCAAGCGTCCGGCGAAATCGTAAGTGTTCGGATACCAGAGTAACTCGTGATATTCCTTTTGTTGCACAACTTTCCCTGATGTCGAATATAATCATCCAGCCCGCCCAAGGACGGGCTCGACGAGTCGTTGAGTGGCTCCCTGGATTCATCGGATGTGAATTCAGTTCCGCCCGCTGCCTCCCCCTGTGCTGCGGATGACGCCGAAGTGGCATCGCGACAAGCTCCGGGGCAAGAGGAGGTGGTCCAGGAGGAGCCGCGAGGCAACCTCCCGGACTCCAGGAGTAAAGGGGACAAGACCCCCCAGGGCTCCAAGTCCGGCTTTAAGCCGGACACCGCGCCGGAATCATCAACGGTTCCGGACCGCGGCAGGCGAACTCCTGCCAAGAGGAGCAAGCCTATTGAGCCAGTGTCCTCCGCCCAACCGGAGGCGCCGGACAATCTGCTGGAGGTGCTTAAGGGCGCCTCCATCGACGAGGAGCACCGTACCATTATGAGTACGGTGGTCCAGAAGGTTCAGTCCGCCAAAAGCGGACTGACTGAAGCTTGTGCTAGGCTTCTAACAGGCTTCGAGGTAAGTAAAAATATGTAAAAATATTACCGCATAGACAGTAGCCCCTGATGCTCTGTTTGGCGTTCGGAAAGAAAAGCCGAATAGAGGATCTATTAAATATCGCAGGAGTCTAACTAAGAGAGGAGTCAATATACGTATGCAGGCTTCGCTGCTGGCCACCGCTGCACAGACTGCGGAGGTGGATGCCCTAAAGCAGGGCCTCGAGCGGACCGAGCAAGAGCTCCGCCTTGCCAAACGGCAGCTCGAGGAGAAAGAAGGTAAGAGATACCTTATAGAAAAAATGCCTATAAGAAGACGTGATTGCAAAAAATGACAGGAGTATACTACTTATTGTAGGGATCACAGTTGAGGTGGCGACCCTCAAGCAGGCGCTGTCCGAGGCCAAGAAGAGAGCGGCCACAGAGCGCACCGAGCGGGAGAAATTTGAGGCGCAGGTCGGTGAGGTGCAGCAAGAGCTTCAGGCTCTCATGAAAAAACATGAGAGTTTGGAGCTCGACTCGAAGACGCGACCATCCGAGCTTGCTGCGGCCCTTAAAACTGCCAAATCTGCCAAGGCCGAAGCCCAGAAGGCCCTCCAGGAATTGGATGCGGCGAAAAAGATAGCGGCTGGTAAGGCATTCTCTATGCAAAGCAGACATATAAAAGTAAACTACTTGTTACTTACCCGAATCCGGAGCTCTCGAGGGGCATTCACAGATCTTCCCCACAGTGTATCCGATGCCGCCGCATTCTACCGAGCCAAGGAACGCAGCTCGATGGAGAAGGTGTTCTGGTCTCAGTATGCTGAGGCCGGACACCCTGTGCCCTTGAGCGACCAGCTGAAGCAGCTGGTCGAGCTCCACAAGGCAGACGAACAGGCCCTTAAGGGCTTCATAGTTTGTCTGTGGCCTAGAGAGGCCCTGCCTGGGAGTTACTTCGGACTGGTGCGGCGGCTGGTGGAGGCTTGTCCAAGGCTCGAGGTCATCAAGCGCTCCGTCTACATCGAAGGTGCCCGTAGGGCCCTTGCCCGTGCAAAGGTGCACTGGGGTAAGCTGGACAGTGAGAAGCTTGTGAGGGACGGGCCGCCGCCGGGGAAGGAGCATCGCAAGCCCGAGAACTATTACAAGGATGTTCTGGCCGGTGCCCGCCTTATGGCGGATGAATGCACCAAGGATGTAATTTTTGAATGAACTCGCTCGTGTTATCCTGTGCGCTGAAAACTTGTTCATATGCGCTAAGCAATGCTTGAATTTAAAATATTACTTTCTGTGCGGCTGTTTATCAAAAAATTGAGAGATGGCTAGTCGTCGGCTTCTGCCCCCATGCCACTAGTGCTGGGGTGTTCGGGATAAACCTGAGCGCTCTTTTTCCCATGATTGGGTCCGTCGAGGGAGGTGCTCAGCACAACGAACAAGGCAATCGGACTATAATGCTTGAACACTCTCACTTAGCCATAGAACTCTATAATTTTAAATTTCGGGGAAGCCCCTAGTATTCGGAAGACCGAGTTCGGGGTGCTATGCACGCCTTGGCCGGACAAAGCCGGTTCCTCGCTCAAAGCGGCATAAGTCTTTAAGGACTCGAAAAACCTCTCGAACAGCGATCGGTCTCTCGCCCCATCATGACAGTCAGTTTTAGCTTTCTCTACTGAGGTGCTCAGCCCAGCTCAACTAGGGCACAATCGCAGTAGTTCTCCTAGTGCTAGCTTAGCCGATATAGCGGAACGTAAGGCACCAAAACATAGGAGCTGGGCAAACCCAACTATTAACCCAAATCATGATTCGGAGCCGATGCATATAGTGCTATAAGTTCGGGGTGCCGCACTTGTGAAAGTGTACGGACTTCTAACGCCATATTGATGGGTACTGAAGCCCCTGGCGTATTTTTGCCGTACCACAGTGTACGGACGCAACATGTTATTAATAAACATATATATAAAAAGAGGATAATGCAAAAAATAGACAAAAAGCTATGCATTGTTTATAGAAAGGTTGCTATGAAAGCGGAACGATACAAATAGTGCGATAAGCAAAAGAAATTGGACTATTTAACATGTCCTGGCCAGGGGCAGGCCGCGGAATTGTATTAAAAAACAGGTATACTGCTCGCAATAGAGACCACCTGGAAGTTCCATAATGCGGCGTGGCTTGTCTGCGTTCCTGGATCTTGCATCGTTTGTGCGGCAGTTGAAATGCCGAACGGGTTGTTCGAAGTATGAAGTCCTGAGAGTAAGAGAAAAAAAAGGAATCCGGCAGCCCCTGGTGCGGTTTAAGCCGTATTTCGGGCGTGCCGTGATAGTGCCCCTTCCCCTGTGCCCATGGTATTTCAAGAGCGTAGTTATGTACACGAAGTACTGGTTTCGCTATATCGCGAGGGCTAGGGTTAGGGACGCATTGCTATGCTAGCTCAGAACGTGCCAGGCAGTCTTGTTGTAGGGTACTCCGGGCGCGCTTGATAGTGTCCGGCTTTTTGAAGGCCGAACTAGAGAACTGCCTAGAGAGGCTGCTTTGTACTTCTGCTGCGAGCGCTGCCGTGTGCTCCTCCGTTCGGAGGGAGCGTTCAGTGTTCCCATTGACCGTGATTACTCCTCTAGGGCCTCGCATCTTGAGCTTGAGGTATGCATAGTGCGGTACCGCGTTGAATTTTGCGAATGCGGTTCGCCCGAGCAGTGCGTGATAGCCGCTACGGAACGGGACTATGTCGAAGATTAACTCCTCGCTTCGGAAGTTATCCGGAGATCCGAAGACCACTTCCAGTGTGACTGAGCCTGTACAGTTGGCTTCTACACCTGGTATGACACCTTTAAAGGTCGTTTTGGTGGGCTTGATCCTTGAGGGATCTATGCCCATTTTTCGCATTGTATCCTGGTAAAGTAGGTTCAGGCTCCTGCCGCTGTCCATGAGGACTCTTGTGAGATGAAATCTATCAATGATTGGGTCTAGAACCAATGCGGCGAAGCTGCCGTGACGGATGCTAGTGGGGTGGTCCCTTCGATCAAAGGTGATCGGGCAGGAGGACCATGGGTTGAACTTTGGGGCGACTGGCTCCATCGCATATACGTCCCGTAACGCACGCTTCCGCTCCCTCTTGGGGATGTGGGTTGCGTATATCATGTTCACCGTCCACACTTGCGGGGGAAATCCCTTCTGTCCACTGTTGTTCGGCGGCCTGGGCTCCTCCTCATCGTTGCTATGCAGCCCCTTGTCTTTGTTTTCGGCTCTTAACTTGCCTGCCTGCTTGAACACCCAACAATCCTTGTTGGTGTGATTGGCTGGCTTTTCGGGGGTGCCATGTATCTGGCACAAGCGGTCGAGTATCCGGTCCAAACTGGACGGGCCCTGAGTATTTCTTTTGAATGGCTTTTTCTGTTGACCGGATTTGTGGCTTCGGAATCCAGCATTTACTGCTGTATCCTCGTTGCTGTCGCTGTTAACGCGGCGCTTTTGTTTGTTCCGACGCGACCTGTCGCTTTTGTCCTTGGTATTCGAATTACCAGGGTTCTTGGTTAAATTGTTGCTGTGAACTAGCCAGCTGTCTTCTCCCGTGCAAAAGCGGCTCATGAGTGTCGTGAGGGCTGCCATAGATTTCGGCTTTTCCTGTCCCAGGTGCCGGGCAAGCCACTCGTCACGAATATTATGCTTGAAGGCCGCTAAGGCCTCTGCGTCCGGATAGTCGACTATCTGGTTTTTCTTTGTTAGGAACCATGTCCAGAATTGCCTGGCCGATTCCTCTGGCTGTTGGATTATGTGGCTTAGGTCATCGGCGTCCGGTGGTCGCACATAAGTGCCCTGGAAGTTGTCAAGGAATGCGGCTTCCAGGTCCTCCCAAGAACCGATTGAGTCTGCTGGCAAGCTGTTAAGCCAATACCGGGCCAGTCCCTTAAGTTTGAGTGGGAGGTATTTGATGGCGTGTAGATCATCACCGCGGGCCATGTGGATATGAAGGAGATAATCCTCGATCCATACCGCAGGATCTGTTGTGCCATCGTACGACTCGATGTTTACGGGTTTGAAGCCCTCAGGGATTTTATGATCCATTACTTCATCTGTAGCATAGTGGGTGTGTGGCGCCTCTGTATTGGGCTATATCAGGACGCAGCTCGAAGGAGCTTTGTCTGTTGAGTTCGGCCCGGCCGGATTTATTGCATCCGGAGTGACGATCACCGTCACATGTCGTGGGGCGCCTGCGCGATCCGTAGATCGATCTTGTTTGCCTTGCCTTGTCCTCCAGTATGTCGTGCAGGTCGGGCGCATTTTCCCGTGCCTTAGTATGCTTGACGCGGCGTCGGGGCATGGCTTGAGTGGAGGGCCCAGAGGCCTCTCTGTCGCGGCCACGAGGTGGCTGGTCGGCCATGTCTTGCGCTGGTGATGTAGGTGCTTCCTCCTCTAGTCGGGGTAGCAGCCTGCGCTTTGGGTAACTCTTGGAGGGGCGTTCGAGTTCATACTCTTCGGCCGCAAGGACTTCAGTCCATCTGTCAGCTAGCAAATCCTGATCAGCTCTAAGCTGTTGCTGCTTTTTCTTGAGGCTGCTTGCCGTGGCCATAAGCCTGCATTTAAAACGCTCTTGTTTGGCGAGATCCTCCGGCACGACGAACTCATCGTCGTCGAGGCTTGCCTCGTCTTCGAAGGGAGGCGTATAATTATCGTCCTCAACCTCTTGGTCCGCTACCCTCTCATGAGGGCTGGCTTCTCTGTCCTCCTGTGCTGAATGTTGCTGGAGGGGGTGTTCTTCGGCGCTATCCGGAGTAGTATTATCTCCCGTGCCGGAATCACCGTTTTTGCTTTGACGGGATTTAGAGCGGCGCCGCTGACACCGGCGCTTGGGCTGTTTCTTAGAGGTATCGTCCCCCGTTGTTCCATCGCCATCTCCATCCTTTGGAGTGTCCACCATATATATGTCATATGATGAGGTGGCCTTCCAGCGCCCTACAGGTGCTGGTTCTTGTTCGTCTCCTGCATCGTCGTCCATGCCGTCGATGTCTTCGGAGTCGAAGTCAAGCATGTTGGTTAAGTCGTCGATAGTGGCTACGAAGTGGGTGGTGGGTGGGTTTTGAATTTCTTCATTGTCCGTATCGCAACCTTGCTGACCGTAGTCCAGCCAGGGCTCTCCTGATAAAGAGAGAGACTTTAGAGAATTCAGGATGTCGCCGAAGGGCGAGTGCTGAAAGATGTCCGCGGCAGTGAACTCCATTATCGGCGCCCAATCTAATTCGATCAGCAAGGGCACGGGAGGCTCGGAGTTCGGAGAGGAATCCGGCTCCTCGGAGTCACGGTCCATGCGGAGTGCGGGGCTGGAGTTCGGCTCGATCGCCTCTGAGATCGCAGCCCCTGAGGCAGCGTCCAACCGCTGATCCTCGATCGACGCAGTAGGCTCCGAATCAATGGTCGGAACCGATGCGTGTGCGGCCTCCAAGGCGCTGTTCGGCAGCAGAGCTATATCATGCCCATCGAGACAGTGCGGCGCGCTTGGCTGTGGCTCAAATCCGTCGAAGATCAAGTCCCCACGGATGTCAGCCGTGTAGTTTAGGCTTCCAAACCTGACCTGATGGCCAGGGGCGTAGCTTTTGATCTGCTCAAGGTGGCCAAGCGAATTGGCCCGCAGTGCGAAGCCGCCGAAGACGAAGATCTGTCCGGGGAGAAAAGTCTCACCCTGGACTGCATCATTGTTGATGATCGAAGGAGCCATCGGGCCTAAAAGCGATGACACAGAGGAACTCTCAATGAAAGCACCAATGTCAGTGTCAAAACTGGCGGATCTCGGGTAGGGGGTCCCGAACTATGCGTCTAGGTCGGATGGTAACAGGAGGCAAGGGACATGATGTTTTACCCAGGTTCGGGCCCTCTTGATGGAGGTAAAACCCTACGTCCTGCTTGATTAATATTGATGATATGGATAGTACAAGAGTAGATCTACCATGAGATCAAGGAGGCTAAACCCTAAAAGCTAGCATATGGTATGATTGATATATGATGAAGTTGTCCTACGGACTAAAACCCTCCGGTTTATATAGACACTGGAGAGGGTTAGGGTTACACAAAGTCGGTTACAATGGTAGGAGATCTTGAATATCCGTATCGCCAAGCTTGCCTTCCACGCCAAGGAAAGTCCCATCCAGACACGGGACGAAGTCTTCAATCTTGTATCTTCATAGTCCCAGAGTCCGGCTGAAGGTATAGTCCGGCTACCCGAACACCCCCTAATCCAGGACTCCCTCACCCTCCCTGCTCCTACTTTCTTTGACTTTCAGGCAAAGGGGCGATTTGTTATAATGAGGGAGGAGGCGAACGAGTACAAGAGGAGGGCGGAGACAACTCGCCTCCAACCTGCAGCTCATCAGGATATTGCCGCTGCATCTCAGTACGATCCCAGCTACAACTTTGGATATCCTCTAGGCCAGCCATGGCCATAGACCAACTTAGGCCAAAAGCCTAAGCTTGGGGGAGTACATATTTCTCACCGACATTACATTTATGTTCACACACTCATGCTAGTTGTCGGTGCTCATACTTTTTCATTGTAATATCCATGCTAGTTTATTTCCCTTCTTATGCTTTCTTCTTGTGTGTTTGATAAACCTTAAGAAAAACCAAAAAAATTAGTTGTAGCTTTTGGTTAGTTTACTCTCCATGCCTGTAGTAGTAATAATTAAAAGAAAACCCAAAAGATTTCTCGTTCTTCTTTTGCTTGTTGGGAGCTTTCCTGTGTAAATAGTTTTATTTCTTTTCTTGTTCTTTGGGGGTCGAGAGGGGAAGACCATATTGAAAATGTTGAGTGGCTCTCATATGCATTATTGTTTATCTCACAAAGAGCCCATATTACCTTGTCTTCTCTCTTGAATTGAATGCTTGTAGATTCCAGCTTATTCCAATGCACGTGCACTATTATTATTATCCACATTATTTGGTCGTGCGAGTGAAAGGCAATAATGATGATTATATGATGAACTTATTGAGATGAGAAAAGCTGGTATGAACTCGACCTCTCTTGTTTTTGTAAATATGATTAGTCCATCGTTCCTGATTCAGCCTATTATGAAAGAAACATATTTGCAATGACAATTAGAGATTGTAGTTGCTTATGCCATGCTTAATTAGCTAGGAGCTTATAATGGTTTACCTTGCGTGCCAACATGCTATTAAAATGGTTGCGATGTGGTATGATAGGGTGGTATCCTATTTTGAACGATTCGAGTGGCTTGACTTGGCACATGTTCACACATGTAGTTGAAACAAAATCAACATAGCCTCTACGATATTTATGTTCATGGTGCATTATATCCTACTCATGCTTGCATTCGGTGTTGATTAATTTTAATGCATGTTCATGACTGTTGTCGCTCTCTAGCTGGTCACTTCCCAGTCTTTTTCTAGCCTTCACCTGTACTAAGCGGGAATACTGCTTGTGCATCCAATTCCATAAACCCCAAAGTTGCTCCATATGAGTCCACCATACCTACCTATATACAGTATCTACCTGCCGTTCCAAGTAAATTTGTATGTGCCAAACTCTAAACCTTCAAATAAACATCCTGTTTTGTATGCTCGAATATCTCATGTATCAACTAGGGCTGTCTGTATCTTCCATGCTAGGCGGGTTATTCTCAAGAGGAGTGGACTCCGCTCCTCACTCACGAGAAAATGGCTGGTCATCGGAATGCCCAGTCCCATGCTTTATGCAAAATCAAATCAAAATAACTGCAAACAAAACTCCCTCGGGACTCTTGTTAGTTGGAGGCACTCGTTGTTTCAAGCAAGCCATGGATTGATGCTTGTTGGTGGAGGGGGAGTATAAACCTTACCATTCTGTTTGGGAACCGCCTATAATGTGTGTAGCATGGAAGATATCAAGATCTCTCGGTTGTTATGTTGACAATGATAGTATATCGCTCAAAATATTATTCATATCTATTTCAAAACCGAGCTCTGGCACCTCTACAAATCCCTGCTTCCCTTTGCAAAGGGCCTATCCATTTACTCTTATGTTGAGTCATCATCCTCTTATTAAAAAGCACCAGTTGAAGAGCACCACTGTCATTTGCATCCATTACTGTTAGTTTACATTGAGTATGACTTGACTAGATCTCTTTTACCATGAATTACAATGTCTAGTCAGTCCTTGATCTTTAAAGGTGCTCTGCATTTATGTTTTGCGGTCTCAGAAAGGGCTAGCAAGATACCATCTTGTCATATCATATCATGATTATTTCGAGAAAGTGTTGTCATCCGAGATTTATTATTATTGCTCGCTAGTTGATTATGTCATTGATATGAGTAAACATGAGACCTAAATGTTATTGCGAACATGGTTAGTTCATAATCTTTGGCAAAAACTTGAATGTTGGCTTTACATATTTACAACAACAAGAGAAAACAGAGTTTGTAAAAGTTTTTCTTTATCACTTTTAGTTTATCAACTGAATTGCTTGAGGACAAGCAAAGGTTTAAGCTTGGGGGAGTTGATACATCTTTGTCGTATCTACTTTTCCAAACACTTTTGCCCTTGTTTTGGACTCTAACTTGCATGATTTGAATGGAACTAACCCGGACTGACGTTGTTTTCAGCAGAATTGCCATGGTGTTATTTTGTGCACAAATAAAAGTTCTCGGAATGACATGAAAATCAACGGAGAATTATTTTGGAATATAAAAGAAATACTGGAAGAAAGATCCACGTCAGGGGGGCCTCGACCTATCCACGAGGGTGGGGGCACGCCCTACCCCCCTAGGCGCACCCCCTACCTCGTGGGCCCCCTGATGCTCCACCGACCTCAACCCCGACTCCATATATTCACTTTCGGGGAGAAAAAAATCAGAGAGAAGGATTCATCGTGTTTTACGATACGGAGTCGCCGCCAAGCCCTAAACTCTCTCGGGAGGGCTGATCTGTAGTCCGTTCGGGGCTTCGGAGAGGGGAATCCGTCGCCATCGTCATCATCAACCTTCCTCCATCACCAATTTCATGATGCTCACCGCCATGTGTGAGTAATTCCATCGTAGGCTTGCTGGACGGTGATGGGTTGGATGAGATTTATCATGTAATCGAGTTAGTTTTGTTAGGGTTTGATCCCTAGTATCCACTATGTTTTGAGATTGATGTTGCTATGACTTTTCTATGCTTAATGATTGTCACTAGGGCCCGAGTGCCATGATTTCCAATCTGAACCTATTATGTTTTCATCAATATATGAGAGTTCTTGATCCTATCTTGCAAGTCTATAGTCACCTACTATGTGTTATGATCCGGCAACCCATAAGTGACAATAATCGGGACCACTCCCGGTGATGGCTGTAGTTTGAGGAGTTCATTTATTCACTATGTGTTAATGCTTTGGTCCAGTACTCTATTAAAAGGAGGCCTTAATATCCCTTAGTTTCCAATAGGACCCCACTGCCACGGGAGGGTAGGACAAAAGATGTCATGCAAGTTCTTTTCCATAAGCACGTATGACTATATTCGGAATACATGCCTACATTACATTGATGAACTGGAGCTAGTTCTGTGTCACCCTAGGTTATGACAGTTACATGATCGATCGCATCCAACATAATTCTCCATCACCGATCCATTGCCTACAAGCTTTCCATATATTGTTCTTCGCTTATTTACTTTCCCGCTGCTACTGTTACAATCACTACAAAACCCAAAAATATTACTTTTGCTGCCATTACCTTTTGCCACCGTTACCACTACTATCATATTACTTTGATACTAAACACTTTGCTGCAGATATTAAGTTATCCAGGTGTGGTTGAATTGACAACTCAGCTGCTAATACTTGAGAATATTCTTTGGCTCCCCTTGCGTCGAATCAATAAATTTGGGTTCAATACTCTACCCTCGAAAACTGTTGTGATCCCCTATACTTGTGGGTTATCAGGGGGTCCTTCCCACATGACCTAGAAATCGTCGGGGATAGGCCCTCCTGGGACCCAGGCTGGGGGCGTGTGCGATCGGGTGAGGCATCGAAACCCAATCATTTCCGTAGGTATGTACATCCCACACGGTGAATCCCAGAAATCATTTCCGTAGGTATGTACATCCCACACGGTGAATCCCAGAAATCATTTCCGTAGGTATGTACATCCCACACGGTGAATCCCAGAAATCATTTCCGTAGGTATGTACATCCCACATGGTGAATCCCAGAAAATCATTTTCGTAGGTATGTACATCCCACACAGTTCTTTGAGTGGAATCGTTTGTGCAAGGTGGCGTAACGCAAACAGTTCGCTGCCGAAAGCTATGTGTGATTGTTAGTTGATCGAACAGGCCTACTTTCTAGAAACTGTGCAGGTTGTTTGAGTTCATCGCCCAATGTGCTGTCTGAGTAACCGTTTGCAATAGAAAACCCCAATAAGTAGGGTAATTAGCATATTATTGATAATCCATGTACTAATCAAACTGATATTTCTTATAAAACACACCAGATATTTCATATCCGTATAAAAGCAACCTGAATTTCATAATCAAATTACATCAGATAGCTTCAGCACTCAGTTACGCCATTATACAACAGCACCAAGTTTCACAGGCAGCATCAAAACCTTTGGAAAGTAGCATCATACACTGTAAATAGACAGATGAATCTCATCTGGGAAACTGCAGAAGAGGAAGGCAAATATTGAGCCTTCAGTGATGTTGAATGTCCTTGCAACTTTAGGCCAGTGGCTATGGATAATTGCCCGCCCAACCTTCGTCCTCTTTAGCAAGACTTCAATATTGTACCGTGGGTGTTGAATGAATACCTTCCTCGCCTCTTGACCATGCAGGTGGTTTAAGAGGTAATCATCGGTGTACTGCTTTGAAAAGTACTGAAAACAAAGCTATGCATAAATCGCTGTTGCAAATTTTGAAATGGCGCTAGGGGAAAAAACAAGGTTAAAGAGTTGGTACCATCCTGTAGTTGACTGATGTCTTCTTCATTGTGCAAACAAAGATCTTGCTGTTATTCGTTGTAAGTTTCTTCATCATAACAATCTTTCCGAGTTTCTTAACTTGACTGATATTCATGGACATCTCATTTCCCCATAAGCAAAATGGGTCGAATAGTGGGTCTAAGCCTCTGACAGCAGGACCTACATGTGCAAGACCAAATTGTAAGAAACCTAAATATTAGAATGATTCCTGCAACTGCACAATAATGTGATATTAGCCAAAGGACCCTGCTTGAACAAACCTCGATGGTAAACCGCAGTGTCGCCCATTGTTTCCCTGCAACACACATAAGGAAGATCTTGATCAGGTTACTGAGAGTTGCCATACTATCAGTAGAATATGTATTGAGTAGGCCAAAATGCAGAACTGAACCAAATAGTTAAATGGACAGCAGACCAAATGAACCAAAATAGTTAACTGAGCATGACATTGCAGAGTAGAAACATGTATGAGAAGATAAGACAGTTAACAAAACAAAGAATGCTTGAGAATGGTACTACGAAATGTAGCAATTGTTGGACCAAAGTGTTAACTGAACATTACATTTCAGAGGACAAAACTATTAACTGAACATCACATTGCATATTAACATTACAGAGGACAAATCACTAGAAGGCACTGGCGATGGCCTCGAGAAAACATCATGAACTGTATTTTAAAGTAGACGACTGCATGGTGGTGTTGACGGTGGCCTCGAAGACGAGGTGCTCCTCCAAGATCTGGCGGTCGACACGCATGGCAGCCATAGCAACCTCGTTCGTGTGTGCGGCCGCATGCTACTGAGCTACACGTTATACTGCGTGCAAAATGGCTGTGGGCGGCGCTTAATTGGAGTAGGGGGCAATGATTTCGGTGGAAGGTGTCGCTCCGTCGGTCGGGGCATGTGGGACGAGAAAGGGGGAGGATGGTGTGGGTGGGGTCTGGATTACCTGACCATATCGACGAGGCCACACAACAAGAAGAAGGGTCGGCGGCGAGGAGGCCGCACAGCAAGAAGAAGGGTCGCTGGTGAGGAGGCGGCGCTGCAAGAAGGGTCACCGACGAGGAGGCGACGCTACAAGAAGAAGGGTAGCCGGCGAGGAGGCGGCGCAGCAAGAAGAAGGGTCGCCGGCGAGGAGGCGGCGCTGCAAGAAGAAGGGTCGCCGGCGAGGAGGCGGCGCTACAAGAAGAAGGGTAGCCGGCAAGGAGGCGGCGCTGCAAGAAGAAGGGTAGCCGGCGAGGAGGCAGCGCTGCAAGAAGAAGGGTCGCCGGCAAGGAGGCTGAGCTGCCAGTAAGTAGTAGTGAAGGTTTGAACTTGGAAAGCAAGGAGCAACAGTGGAAATATGATTTTTGGTAGGAGGGAGGGGGCGGGGAGATAGATATTTCTGCGATGGCAAAAACATTTCGCTCGGTGCCGCGAGAAACTGGCACGCAAGTGTGTGGTTCAAGCAGGGGCGGTGGACTGTAGACGATGAAGCTTCCTGCGTAAGCCAGACAAGATGGTGCGCCAAGATATTTTATATCGCATCCCACACGATTCTTTCTAGTAAACTGTTTGTGGTATACCTGATTTTTTCATTATGTTTTTAAAGACAAAATGGTGTTATGGAGGGAAAGGATGGTGTTTGAATTGCCAGAACATTTACATACAGTGAACATGCAACTAGTACATGAGTGTCATGTCTAAATTTGGAATTATTCCGGGTTCGTTTGGCATTTTTATGCATTAATTGAGTTTTGGGGGCATTTAATGTGCATAATTCAAATTTGAACTACAAGCACCTTCTCCAATGCACCAAAGTTTGTTAAAAAATCACATGTGTGTCTTTGGTTGAACTTATAGGCCCCATGTAAGAAATGGGAATGAAATTCAAACATCTGGGCGTCGTGGCTCGGCCGGAATGATTGAGAAACTTGGTTTTTAAATTCCTGTAAATCCAAAACATGGCTAAAAATCATGAACTTGGCATGGTGTCATGACATGGCAGCAACATGTTTGAGTAAATTTTTTGGCCGAATTGGGACAAGCTTTGGTGTAAGCTTCTTGCAAACCAGAGCTTCCGTCAAGAAGGCTTCTGGTTCCGAGAGGGAACGTGCCACCTCCGTGTGCGAAATGACATACGTACACTGCCTTCTCCCGCCTTAATTTTGTTACACTGGCAGATTAGATCAAATAGAAGTGTCGTGCTAAATTTTGGAATTATTCCGCATTCGTTTGGCATTTTTATGCATTAATTAAGTTTCTGGGCATTTAATGTGCATAATTCAAATTTGAACTACAAGCACATGCTCCAGTGCACCAAAGTTATTTGAAAAACCATATGTGTGTCCTTGGGTGAATTTCTAGGTCCCATGCAAGAGATGTGAATGAAATTCAAACATCTGAGTGTCGTGGCTCGACCGGAAAGATTGAGAAACTTGGTTTTTTAATTCCTATAAATCCAAAACACGCCTGGAAATCATGAAACTTGGCATGCTGTCATGACATGGTACCAACATGCCGCGGTAATTTTTTTAGCCGAATTGGTACGAGCTTTGGTGTAAGCTTCTTGCAAACCGTAGCTTCCTCCAAGAAGGCTCGTGGTTCCGAGAGGGAACGTGCCACCTTCGTGTGCGAAACGACATACGTACACTGCCTTCTCCCGCCTTAATTTTTTTACACGGGAAGGTTAGTCCAAATATAAGTATCGTGCTAACTTTTGGAATTATTCTAGGTTCGTTTGGCATTTTTATGCATTAATTGAGTTTATGTGCATTAATTCAAATTTGAACTACAAGCACGGGCTCCAGTGCACCAAAGTTGTTTGAAAAACCACATGTGTGTCCTTGGGTGAATTTCTAGATCCCATGCTAGAGATGGGAATAAAATTCAAACATCTGGGCGTCGTGGCTCGCCCGGAAAGATTGAGAAACTTGGTTTTTTAATTCCTGTAAATCCAAAACACGCCTGAAAATCATGAAACTTGGCATGGTGTCATGACGTGGCACCAACATGCTGCGGTAATTTTTGTGGCCGAATTGGGACAAGCTTTGGTGTAAGCTTCTTGCAAACTGGAGCTTCCGCCAAGAAGGCTCGTGGTTCCGAGAGGGAACGTGTCACCTCCGTGTGCGAAACGACATACGTACACTGCTGCTACTTGTTGAGCACTGCGTTGGTTTTCCCTTGAAGAGGAAAGGGTGATGCAGCAAAGCAGCGTATGTATTTCCCTCAAATTTTGAGAACCAAGGTATCAATCCAGTAGGAGACCACACGCGAGTCACCTCGTACCTACACAAACAAATAAGAACCTCGCAACCAACGCGATAAAGAGGTTGTCAATCCCTTCATGGCCACTTGCAAGAGTGAGATCTGATAGAGATAATAATAATAAGATAAATATTTTTGGTATTTTTATGATATAGATTGAAAGTAAAGATTGCAAAATAAAATAGATTGGAAACTTGTATGATGGAGAATAGACCCGGGGACAATATGTTTCACTAGTGGCTTCTCTCAAGATAGCATAAGTATTACGGTGGGTGAACAAATTACGGTTGAGCAATTGATAGAAAAGCGAATAATTATGAGAATATCTAGGTATGATCATGTATATAGGCATCACGTCTGTGACAAGTAGACCGACTCCTGCCTGCATCTACTACTATTACTCCACACATCGACCGCTATCCAGCATGCATCTAGAGTATTAAGTTCATAAGAATAGAGTAACACGTTAAGCAAGATGATATGATGTAGAGGGATAAACTCATGCAATATGATATAAACCCCATCTTTTTATCCTCAATGGCAACAATACAATACGTGTCGTTTCCCTTTCTGTCACTAGGATCGAGCACCGCAAGATTGAACCCAAAGCTAAGCACTTCTCCCATTGCAAGAAAGATCAATCTAGTAGGCCAAACCAAACTCATAATTCGAAGAGGCTTGCAAAGATAACCAATCATACATAAAAGAATTCAGAGGAGATTCAAATATTGTTCATAGATAAACTTGATCATAAACCCACAATTCATCGGATCTCGACAAACACACCGCAAAACAAGGTTACATCGAATAGATCTCCAAGAGAATCGAGGAGAACTTTGTATTAAGATCCAAAGAGAGAGAAGAAGCCATCTAGCTAATAAATATGGACCCGAAGGTTTGAAGTAAACTACTCACACATCACCGGAGAGGCCATGGAGTTGATGTAGAGGCCCTCCGTGATCAATGCCCCTCCGGTGGAGTTCCGGAAAAGGCCCCAAGATGGGATCTCTTGGGTACAGAAGGTTGCGGCGGTGGAAATAGGGTTTCTTGGTGCTCTTAGATGTTTTCGGGGTATATGAATATATATATATATATATATATATATATATATAGGGGGAAGAAGTAGGTCGGTGGAGCAACGAGGGGCCCACGAGGGGGAGGGCGCGCCCAGGGGGTAGGAGCGCCCCCCTACCTCGTGGTTGCATCGTTGATTGCCTGACGTCCACTCCAAGTCAAATGGATCACGTTTGTTCCAAAAATCACGCTCCCGAAGGTTTCATTCCGTTTGGACTCCGTTTGATATTCATTTTCTATGAAACACTGAAATAGGCAAAAAAACAACAATTTGGGCTGGGCCTCCGGTTAATAGGATAGTCCCAAAAATAATATAAAAGTGGAAAATAAAGCCTATTAACATCCAAAATAGATAATATGATAGCATGGAACAATAAGAAATTATAGATATGTTGGAGACGTATCAACATCCCCAAGCTTAATTCTTGCACAACCCCGATGACAAGCCAAGCAATTGTTTCATACTTAGCCTTTTCAAACTCTTTCAACTTTTACGCAATATATGAGCGTGAGCCATGGACATATCACTATGGGTGGAATAGAATATGATGATTGAGGTTGTGTGAGAAGACAAAAAGGGAGAAAGTCTCACATTGACGCGGCTAATGAATGGGCTATGGAGATGCCCACCGATTGATGTCAATGCAAGGAGTAGGGATTGCCATGCAACGGATGCACTAGAGCTATAAATATATGAAAGCCTGAAAGTGTGTTATATCGACTAGAGGGGGTGGGGGGTGAATAGGCAATTTTTATGAATTCTTCACTGAGGAATTTGCAGGTGAGGAAATTCCTTAGCGAAGAACTACTAGCAGCGGAATAAGTACTCAAAAGTAAACATAACAGAACACCAGCATAGTCATCATGATGAAATGAAGACATGCACAGAGTACAGAAAGCGTAAGCACAGGATAACACAGGATGAAGACAAACCGACTGAAGAAATTGAACTGAGGAAATTGAGAAAGTCTTCAGTCAAAGTCTTCAAACACAGATATGAGGAAATGAAAGAGTTGAGGAAATAGAACAGTTCCAACTGCTGTCTCAGTTGTACATCTGGTTGGAGCGGCTAGGTATTTAAACCTGAGGACACACAGTCCGAGACACACAGTCCTCATCGTATTCTCCTTGAGCTAAGGTCACACAGACCTCGCCCAATCACTCGTGGTAATTCTTTAGGTGACTTGCGAACCTTGACAAACTTTGTCACTCGGTGGTCCACAATTCCTCTTGGATGCTCTAGACCATGACGCCTAACCATCTGGAAGAAGCACAGTCTTCAAAGCTAAGAAGCGTGGGATCCACGCTGGATCAATCTCTTCAATGATGCTCAATTACTTGGGGTTTGTAGGTGTTTGGATTTGGGATTTCCTCACTTGATGATTTTCGCTCAAAGTCCTCGGAGGATGGGATGCTCTCAAATGACAAGTGTCAGTTTCTCTCGGAGCAGCCAACCAGCCAGTGGTTGTAGGGGGCGGCTATTTATAGCCTAGGGAGCAGCCCGACATGATAAGACATAAATGCCCTTCAATGATATGACCGTTAGGTGGGTAGATATTCTGGGACAGCTGGCGCATAGCACAACAACAGTCGGAATTGTGAGAATCAAATTCCTCAGGGCTATGATGTTCCTCACTATGTAGGCAATCCGCACTGGCGAATTCCTAACTCCTCAGTCAGAACAAATTCCTCAGAGACCAGAAGAACTTCTTCTCTGTCACTAAAGAATATGACTGAACTGTATGATATTTCCAATGGCTTCACTCGAAGGGATTGGTAGGCGTAGGATTTTGAGTTGAGCATCACATGGAAATTTTTCCTTAGTATTTCCTCGACCCCCTTTAACAGTACAGTGTTTCCTAAGACTCAAGAAAGAGAAAAGGAAACTACAAAAACAAAGGTCTTCACGCTTCATGTTCCTCAAATGAATACCAAGTCTTCAAGGTCACACCAATTTCTTCACTTTCAAAGTCTTCAGAAAGTCTTCAGAAATTCAAAGTCTTCAGTCGAAGAACTTCATTTTTAGGGGTCGACTTTCTCTGTAAATATCAAACTCCTCATAGACTTATAGACCTGTGTACACTCACAAACGCATTAGTCCCTTAACCTATAAGTCTTCAATACACCAAAATCACTAAGGGGCACTAGATGCACTTACAATCTCCCCCTTTTTGGTGATTGATGACAATATAGGTTAAGTTTTCAACGGGGATACACATATGAAGTGTAAATACTGACATTGAGGAATTTGATTGCAAGATATAGAAGAACTCCCCCTGAAGATGTGCATAGTGAGGAATTTGCATTTGAAGAAATGCACACTTGAAGAGTTGAATCATGGAGATCTCCCCCTATATCTTGTAATTCATACACGCATTTGACATATCATAAAGAAGAATTTGGAATGCATGATGAAATATGGTGCTGATGTAATTCAGCATGCGTGCATTAACATATATGAGAAATAAGCATGTAGAAAAACACATCAAAAGTATCAGAGCACCATCAAGTTTAAGTTTACAACTCGATCCAATAAAGTTTCAGAAGAACGAGAATTGTAACTTAGCAAAAAAACGCCCAAATAGACAGACCCGCTTGAAGACTAACTCAAAATTCTCCCCCTTTGTCATCGAATGACCAAAAGGATCGAAAAATGAGGACTGACGCCCCTGAAGAATATCAAGTTGATGAAGGAGCGCCAACGTTGTTGGGGTCGTTTGTCGTGGAAGGGCCTGCTGCAGTGTCGTCCAAGTCTTCATGCTCGTCGGTGTCGCGCGATGAAGAATAGGAGCTGGACACCAACGGAGGAACCTTGACCTTCTTGTATTTCTTTGGTGGAGGTGCAGACCAGTCAAAATCTTCCTTGAGACCCATTTTCTTGAGATCTTCTTCACCATACAGATGTGACAGAATGGCCCAGGTGCGTCCGAAAACTTCATGGAGGTAGTAATGGTTTTTCTTCACTGCATTGTGTGTACCAGTCATGTTGTGAAGAAATGAACCAAGCTGACGCTTAACCCATTTATGGTTTCGATCCACCTTCTGGTGAAGACTAAGCAGAAGCTCACGGTCAGTCATCACACGAGGAGCAGTGGCTTGGGGAGTAGACTTGGGTGCATTGGCAGCAGAGTCATGTGTTGCAGAGTCATCATTGGTGGATTAAGATTCAGCTTTGCGAAACTGACCATCCAATGGACGAATGCCTTCATTAATGACATCAGGAGCCTTGCCCTTTTCATCAGTTGAAGCAAAAGCCTACTTGAGGACTTCAATCGGGGGCAGATAGCTAAGGTGATTCTGAAAATCAGCCTTGTAGTTGAGTGAAGACCTTGTCCTGAGGAATCTCATAATCCAAGGTGCATAAGGTTTCAGCTCCAACAGAGAAAGTGCAGCATTTGCCAGAGTCCTCGTGAAGAAATCGTGATAGTTGATAGGAATGCTATGTATGATGTTGAATAGCAGATTCTTCATGATGCCAACTATTTCCTCATCAGATGAGTCGTGGCATTTGATGGGACTCATTGTCCTTGTTAGAATGCGATAGACAGTCCGAGGCACATATAGTAATTCCTTCACGAGGAATTTGGTTCGTGGGGCCTGACCTAGCTTCAAAGGCTTCATCAGAACTTGCATGTAGTGATTTGTAAGCTCAGGTTCACTGTAGATGCAACGAGCAACTTCAACGGGAGGACTGAGTGGTAAAGCACGAAGCAATTCAGTAGCTGGTGTCGTGTAGTGAGTGTTTTCAGACATCCAGTCCAGCACCCATGAATTCACATCTTCAGAATCTCCTGTGATGTGCAGCATCGCATAAAATTGAAGAATGAGTTCTTCATTCCAATCATAGATGTTAGTACAGAAATTTAACAGTCCAGCGTCATGAAGAACACTGAGGACTAGGACGAAGCACGACAAAGACTCCATATCCACGTGAGGAATGTGCTCATGGTAGAAGATTTTGTCTTTATTGAACAACACTGAGGAATGGAAATTAGCCTGGCTGGTAGTCCAGAAACGCCTCTTCCTAATGCGAGCAGAGTCATAGGGGTTGTAGTCTGTGAAGAATATGTGCTCGCCAAAGAAATCATCAGCCTTGAATTTTTGCTTCCTGGAGAATGGATCCTTTGGCTTGGGTAGAGGAGTGTCAGTGAGTTGCATCACAACCTCAGGAATTGCAATCTCAGGTTCTTCAGGCTGAGGAATTTCTGGTTCCTCTTCAGTGGTAGTCTGCGTCTTCAGATGTTCAGCAGCAGCAGTTTCTTCAGCACTAGTGGCTGGAATTTCTTCATGTACAGACGAAGTGGGGTGAGTTTCTTCAGAGTCCATTTGAACAGTTTGTGCAGGGGACTGAGGTATTTGCTGTAAAGGTGTGAACAGTGGAGAGTTGGGATGCTGACTTTCCCAAAAGTCATCATTCATCACTAGTGTGGTGCAGCCAATGTCCACATCTTCATCTTCCATTTCTTCAACGCCAGCCTGTTCAGTTGTGAACTGAGGCATAGGCGAGGAAACAACTGGTGTTGAAGGGATTTGATCTGCTTCAATTTCTTCATCCATCTGCTCTGACGAAGCAGCAAAAGGATTTTCTTCATCAGATCCGCTAGGCATCACATATTCTTCATCAAAAGGAACAAGGTCCTTTGATGGCATGGTTGAGATTGGAACAACATCAATGGGATTTGCGAACGAACTTGTCATAGACTTCATTTTCTTCGGAGCTGAAGAATCTGAAGTAGCTGATGCTTTCCTTTTCTTCACAGCTGCATGCTCTGCAGCCTTGGTCTTCTTCACATCTGATGAAGATGGAAGGATCGGAGTTGGTGTAGGCGCAGGAGGAGCAGAGGAATCTGGTTGATTTTCTTCAGGCACAACTGATGAAGTTGCCCTGACTTCTTCATTTTCTCCAGGCGCACCACTAGTGGATGCCCTGGCAATTTCTTCAGTGGCTGGAATGCAGTCATCAGCCCTGGAACTCACATTTTCTTCAGCAGCCTGAAAGTCATCAGCGGTGCTGGCATGTTCTTCAGTTGGCTGAGCAGATGCTTCAGCCTGAGGAATTTCCTGTTGCGATGGAGCTGCAACATTTGAGGTGAACTTCTTAGTCAATTTAACAAACCTGACCTTGGCTCCTTGCCAATCAGCATAGTAGGCTTTGAAGTCATCGTTGAGGGTTTTGATTTCAGACTGGATTTTTACAAGTTCATTAGTTGTCATAGTGACAACGTTGTTCTTCAGAAATTTTCTCCTTCTTATATTGCGCTTTCTTGATCTGCCTGGCCTTCTCATATTTCCATTTTTCTTCTTGGATGAAATGGGTCAGCATGTGACTTTGGCCAGGAGTCAACTTGAAATCAGGCATAGGAGTGTTTGGGTCCTTGTGCCAGAGATCAATATAGTCGAGGATCAACCTTGGATCCAAAAGCAGTGGCACATTTGTGCCTTTGGCTCTAGCGGCCCTGACTTGCCTATCTCTGATGATCTCAGCAAGTTCTTCATCATCAGCTTCGTCTTCTTCAGACGGCACTTGGAAGGTGACCTGCTTTTTCTGAGGACTAGGGCGAGGACCTCGTCCAGCAGTGGCCTTTGTCTTTAGCAGAGAGGGTCCCGTTGAAGAATTGGGTGCAGCTGAGGAACTAGCTAAAGCTCCCGAGGCAATAGAGATGCATGTAGTCCTTTGGCACATGGCAAGATGCACAGGTGCAGAGGACTTTGTTGGAGCAGCTGAGGACTTTGGAGGAGCTGCTGAGGACTTTTGAGGAGCTGAGGATTTTGGAGGAGTAGGAGCAGCATGAGGAATTGGCCTTGAGGGCTTTGAAGTTTCTGGCCGTGAGGGCATTGCTGAGGAACTTGGCCTTGAGGGCACTGAAGGTGAAGCACTTGGCTTACGTGCAGGCTTCTTTGCCGTAGATTTCTTCGGCTTGACAGAGGCCTCAGTGGCAGCAGCAGCAACAGAGTCTTCATTGAATTTCCTCACTGCTTCTTTTGCTTGTTTGGCCAACTTGGCCTGGCGCTTGGCCCATTCTTCAGGAAAGTCCTCACCGTGCTTGACGCTGGTGGGATCCGCTTCTTGGCCAGGTACCAATGGAGGTCTTGAGCATGGAGGGGTAACAACGAATTTCTTCATGTATTTGGGAATAACATATCTGTACTCCCTCCACTCTCTAGCCCATCTCCTCTCTATCTTCTGAATGCGCACCTTGCGCTGATTTTTATCTCCCTCAGGAGGTGTGCAGTACCCAGCATAGATGTCATCAGGCATTTCAAACACTGTGTTGACCTCTGGCTTCTTTCCTCCTTTCTGTGGCTTCTTACCGTCAGCCATTTTCTTCAGTTGAGGAATTTGAACAATCGAATTCTCTGAAGAAGTATGCAATTTTTCTTCGAGGAACGCTGCAAATGAGTTAAGTTGATGAGAACTTAGTGATTCAACAGCAGACATGAGTACCTGTGAACAGAGTATAGTTGCAAGGAATTTGGAGAGGTCATATGCGTTCTTAGAAGGTTTTGTAAAAAGAACAAGTTTGAGGAATTTGACCAGACGAGTCTTGAAGAATTTCACTGAGCGTTCTTAGTCTTAGGTTCCAGAGTTGTACAGATCAGAAATCCGCACAATTGAGGAATCTTGAAGGGAAATTTGCATCTTAGAGAAATGAATCAAGAACAGATGACATGTGAGGTGTTTAGTGTGTGAAGATTTGAAGAAAAACACCTTTGAAGATTTTGTAGATAGTCATTTGAATCACAGAGGGCAGTAGAAGTATCTTATAATTACCCTGAATGAAGAACACGACGAACTGTAAGGTGGAGAAGTGAAGTTCATCTGTGCAGATCTTCCACGCCCTAACTCGGCGGAGGAAGATGGCTACGGCGGCGGCGGAGTGAAGATTTCCGCGGCCGGCGCGAGTACGGCGGTGACGAGGTCGAGGCAGTGAAGCTCTTCCTCACCGGCGACGATGAAGTAGCGGCAGCGCTAGGGTTTGAGAAGCTCGAGCTGGAGAAGGAGGTCGAGCAGAGTAAAGGAAGTGAGGAAGGGAAGAGGGGGTATTTATAGCCACGGTGAAAAACTGTTCACCCGAAGAATTTGGACGAATGTGCCCCTGACCCTTCTCATTCGCATGACATGTGTCACCCACGTACTGAGAAGTGGAGATCGTGTTAGATCGTTGGTAAATAGATAAGAATATCGTGGGATGCGGAACGCTTTGAGCGGCAAAGCCGAAAATTTTGGATAAGATAAGTTTTAACGTTCCGTTCGCAAATTCTTCAGCTGACAAGGACACAGTGAAGATTTTGAACGAGTTTCAAATAGAACGCACATGAAGAATTTGTGAATAGATTGGGTTGAATTTAGCATAGAGGGGGAAGGGTCCGATCACATTGACTTAGCAGAAAAACCAACTTGAAGAATTAGCAATAAGTGAATGCTCTAGAGGACATAAACTCATATATATAGCCAATGAAGAAAAACGACGGAAACAGTGAAGACAATGCAAAGTTGAAGAATTTGAACAATTGAGGAATTTCAACTTTTGGTGGTGGCGAGACCCACCGTATATGAATGATGATTTCAGACACCGCGTACAATTGTCGTAGTGTTCTGAGAATCACATTCTTCATTAATTTCTTCACACTTAGAGTGTTATTCTTCATTGATTGAGGAAAAACGTTTCTTCATGTGTTGCACATCTAAGTCATCAATTTTGCATAAGTGTTAGGATGAGTGTCCTTTTCAGAGAATATTCGAAGATTCTAGGATATTTAGCTCACACCGCAACTTGCTAAATCTCTTCTCATCCAAGGGCTTTGTGAAGATATCGGCTAGCTGTTCTTTAGTCTTCACATGCTCAATAGAAATGTCGCCCTTCAACACATGATCACGAAGAAAATGATGACGAATCTGAATGTGCTTTGTCTTCGAGTGCCGAACTGGGTTGTGAGCAATCTTGATGGCACTCTCATAGCCACAGAAGAGAGGCACATTCTTCATGTTGACGCCGTAGTCCTTGAGAGTTTTCTTCATCCATAGCAATTGAGCACAACAAGAACCAGCGGCAATGTACTCAGCTTTAGCAGTAGATAGTGATATGCAGTTCTGTTTCTTCGAGGACCAATAGACCAAAGATCGTCCGAGGAAATGACATGTACCAGATGTTGACTTGCGGTCCACACGATCACCAGCATAGTCAGAGTCAGAATATCCGATGAGATCAAAAGCCGAGCCCTTGGGGTACCATAATCCAAGTGTTGGTGTGTGAGCTAGATATCGAAGAATATGCTTCACAGCCTTATGGTGTGATTCCTTTGGTGTAACTTGAAATCGGGCACACATGTAAAACACTAAGCATTATATATGGCCTAGATGCACATAAGTACAATAAAGAACCAATCATGGAGCGGTATACCTTATGATCAAAGTCAATACCATTTTCATCAGTGCACAGATGGCCATTTGTGGGCATAGGAATTTTTACGCCTTTGCAATCTTGCATGCCGAATTTCCTAAGTACATCCTTGAGGTATTTCTCCTGAGATATGAATATGCCATTGCGTTGTTGACGAATTTGAAGACGTAAGAAGAATTCCAATTCTCCCATCATAGACATTTGATATTCTTCACTCATCATATAGGTAAATTCATCACTATAACGTTGGTCAGTACAACCAAAGATAATATCATCAACATATATTTGGCACACAAACAATTCACCATCATAAGATTTAGTGAAAAGAGTAGGGTCGAGTGAACCGGGTTTAAGCCTTTCTTCATAAGGAATTCCTTCAAAGTATCATACCACGCCCGTGGGGCCTGCTTGAGGCCATAGAGGGCCTTATTGAGTTTGAAGACTTTGTCAGGATTCTTTGGATCTTCAAAACCTGGGGGTTGAGCAACATATACTTCTTCCTCAAGCTTACCATTGAGGAATGCACTTTTCACATCCATTTGATATAAAGTGATATCATGATGGTTAGCATAAGCAAGTAATATGCGAATAGCCTCAAGTCTAGCAACAGGTGCAGAAGTTTCATCGAAATCAATTCCTTCAACCTGTGTGTAGCCTTGAGCTACAAGCCATGCCTTATTCCTTACCACAAGGCCATTTTCGTCTTGCTTGTTGCGATAGATCCACTTTGTGCCAATGATATTGTGCTTGCGAGGATCTGGACGTTTGACCAGTTCCCAGACGTTGTTGAGCTCGAACTGATGTAATTCTTCTTGCATGGCGTGAATCCACTCAGGCTCGAGAAATGCTTCATCTACCTTAGTGGGCTCTGTGATAGAGTCAAAAGCATAGTGCCCACAAAAGTTAGATAAATGTGAAGCTTTTGAGCGTGTGAGAGGACCTAGCACTTTAATGTCATTGATGATCTTTTCAACTGGCACTTCTTTTGCAATGCAAGGATGAGCTGGTTGTCGTTGATGAATTTGATCAACATTTTCTTCAGCACCATTTTCTTTAGTATTTTCTTCAGGTGCATTAGCTCGACGTTCTTCATGTTCTGGAATAAATTCTTCAGCAGATTGTTCAGTAGGAATGACATCCTCAGTAGCCTTGAACTTGATAGTTTCCTCAGGTGCTGGTTCATCTATCACAGTAGGTAGTTGCTCCCTTTGCGAGCCATTAGTTTCATCGAACCGCACATCTACAGTTTCAACAACCTTGTGAAGAACGTTGTTGAAGACTCTGTAGGTGTGCGAGTCCTTTCTGTAACCAAGCATAAAACCTTCATGTGCTTTCGGTGCAAATTTTGAGTTGTGATGAGGATCTCTAATCCAACATTGAGCACCGAAGACTTTGAAATAACTTACATTGGGTTTCTTATCAGTGAGGAGTTCATAGGCAGTCTTCTTGAAGAATTTGTGAAGATATACTCTGTTGATGATGTGGCATGCAGTATCAATTGCCTCAATCCAGAAATGACGAGGCGTTTTGTATTCATCAAGCATAGTGCGAGCCATCTCAGCAAGAGTCCTGTTCTTGCGCTCCACGACGCCGTTCTGCTGAGGAGTATAAGGAGCAGATAACTCATGAGTAATACCAAGTTCATCAAGATAGTCATCAAGACCAGAATTCTTGAACTCAGTTCCATTGTCACTTCTGATGTGCTTGATCTTCACACCAAAGTTGGTTGAAGCCGTCGAGGAAAATCGTTTGAAGACTTCCTGCACTTCATGTTTGTAAGTAACAATGTGTACCCATGTGTATCGAGAGTAATCATCAACAATAAAAAAGCCATATTGAGATGCCTCATTTAAGACTACAGAATAATGGTTAGGACCGAAGAGATCCATGTGAAGCAATTCAAATGGACGAGTGGTGGTCATGATAGTCTTCGCTGGATGCTTAGCCTTTGTCATCTTCCCAGCTTCACAGGCTCCGCATAAGTGATCCTTGAGGAATTTTACATTCTCGATGCCAATGACATGCTTCTTCTTCGCAAGTGTGTGCAAATTCCTCATGCCTGCATGACCAAGTCATCGATGCCAGAGCTAGCCTTCTGAAGATTTTGCAAGTAGGCACACGGCTGGTTGTGGTCCTGTAGAGAAATCAACAATATACAGGTCTCCTCTCCTAAAGCCTTCGAAGACTTTGGAATTGTTAGCTTCCATAACCACAACACAATGGTACTTGCCAGAGACAATAACCATATCAAGATCGCAAAGCATTGAGACAGACATGAGGTTGTATCCTAAGGACTCGACAAGCATGACTTTGTCCATGTGTCGATCCTTTGTGATCTCAACCTTACCTAGACCAAATACCTGACTTTTGCCTTTGTCAGAAAAGATGATATGCTTCAGATGTGATGGAGATAATGGAGCATCCATCAATAGATTCTTGTCACCAGTCATGTGATTTGTACATCCACTATCGAGGACCCACTCAGTGGCTTTGGGTTGATCATCCTGTAGATGAATTAGTGCAGCTTACGAACTCATATACTTCATCAGTGAAGAATATGACATCAATTCATCAGATCAATTTCATCAAGCAATAGAACAGATAAAGCAGTATGAGGACGTGAGAAATGAAAGTTCATTTCTTCATGGTTAGCCTGCGTCCTATCAGGCACACTCAGGTCTCCAGCAAATTCTTCAGACGATTATGTACGTCTGGAGACCTAACCCTGCAGAAGAGATTAGTTCTTTTTCTTCACCACCCACATCTAAAGGGGTGGCAAAGAGTTCATCACTCTGCGAGCTCCATACAAGAAAGGTGGCATAGAAGCCAGTCCATTTCATTTCACATAAGAGGAGTTAGGATAAGCATATGAATAAGCAGAGAAATTCTCCGAGAACTTATGAACACGATGATTAGAAGAATAATGCTCATATTCATAGCCCTTAGCTCTTCCCTGCGAAATAGAGTTGTTAGCATGATGATATTCATGTGAGGACTTTGATCCTTTTGAGGAATTTGGTCCATATGAAGAATTTGATCTGGGGTTCCTATTCTTCACAGGTGGTGTCCTGAGGACATTCACCTGAAGACTTTCAAGGCACCTTTTGGGAACCTAGATTTTCTTCACAGGGGAACCGTTCCTGCAGTTAGTGCCAACATATCTAGCAAATACTTCACCATTCTGATTTCTGAACAATTTATAGTTGGAGTCAAATGACTCATCATCAGAATGAGGAGATTCACATGCAAATCCAGATAAGTTAGATGGATCAACTGGAGGTCCCTTTGCAGCAACCCATGAGGTTTTGGGGTACTGCTCAGGCTTCCAATATGTACCATCAACATTGAGTTTCCTCTCAAAGGCAATACCCTCTTTCCTAGGGTTCCTGTTGAGGATCTACTTTTTAAGCACATCACAAAGAGTCTGATGCCATTTGAGGCTTTTGTACATGCCTGTCATGTACAATTCCTTCAGCCCTGCATCGTCAGTGATACTAGAAGTGTCCTTAGATGAGGAATTAGTGATAGTAGAGGTAGGTGAAGAATTTGTAGCATTAGAAGCATTTGAACATTCAGGTGAAGAATTAGCAGATTCACGTTCAATGCATTTCAAACAAGGAGGAACAAATTCTTCCTGAGCAACGCTGATCTGTTGAGCAAGTAATGAATCATGCTCCTTCTGCAGATCTTCATAACTCACTCTTAGCTTTTCAAGATCTTGCTTTCGTTGAAGAAATTCATAAGAAAGCTTCTCATGATCAGATAAGAGAGTGTTATGATGACCTTGAAGGTTGTCAAACCTAGTCTGAAGTCTCTGAAGATTTTCAGTCAAGGCTTTAGTGCGATTCATTTCTTCACCCAACATATCATCACTTTTATTTAGCATGTATTGAACTTTTTCCAAAGCTCTTTGTTGTTTAGTGGCAAGCGAAGCAAGTTTGGCATAGCTGGGTCCAAATTCATCACCAGATTCATCATCACTAGACTTGGATAGGTAGCATTCAGTTACCTTAGCATCTTTTGCCATAAGGCATGATGCAGAAGATGATGATTCTGGTTCGAATGTCATCACTTTGAGAGATTCCTTGAAGTCCTCAAACCAAGGATCATGACAGGTTCGATGACCTTCATCGACCTCAGAGAGACGGTCCCAGATAAGCTTCGCATGATCGAGATGCATGATATTCCTGAACCGATTTTGAGATAGACAGGAGTAGATGACGTCCTTCACCGTGAGGTTGAGAAGAGTGTACTTGCGAATGTCATCTGCTTCCGCCATCTTGCACAAATCGGTCAGATCAATCTCAGTGACGGTCCACATCTCGTTGTTCATCGCCATGAGGCGCTTCTTCATCATGGCCTTCCACTTGGGATACTCGTGACCATCAAAGATGGGGCATGTCACTTTCTTCATACCTGCGGTCGACATAACTAAACTCCAGGCGGTTAAACCAAAATCACACAAAACAAGGGAGTACCTTGCTCTGATAGCAATTTAAAGTGCGTTATATCGACTATTCACCCCCCACTCCAAGTTATATGGATCACGTTTGTTCCAAAAATCACGCTCCCGAAGGTTTCATTCCGTTTGGACTCCGTTTGATATTCCTTTTCTACAAAACACTGAAATAGGCAAAAAAACAACAATTTGGGCTGGGCCTCCGGTTAATAGGTTAGTCCCAAAAATAATATAAAAGTGGGAAATAAAGCCTATTAACATCCAAAATAGATAATATAATAGCATGGAATAATAAAAAATTATAGATATGTTGGAGACGTATCAGCATCCCCAAGCTTAATTCTTGCACAACCCCGATGACAAGCCAAGCAATTGTTTCATACTTAGCCTTTTCAAACTCTTTCAACTTTTACGCAATATATGAGTGCGAGCCATGGACATATCACTATGGGTGGAATAGAATATGATGATTGAGGTTGTGTGAGAAGACAAAAGGGAGAAAGTCTCACATTGACGCGGCTAATCAATGGGCTATGGAGATGCCCATCGATTGATGTCAATGCAAGGAGTAGGGATTGCCATGCAACAGATGCACTAGAGCTATAAATATATGAAATCTTGAAAGTGCGTTATATCGACTAGAGGAGGATGAAAAGGCGATTTTTATGAATTCTTCACTTAGGAATTTGCAGGTGAGGAAATTCCTTAGCGAAGAACTACTAGCAGCGGAATAAGTACTCGAAAGTAAACATAAAAGAACACAAGCATAGTCATCATGATGAAATGAAGACATGCACAGAGTGAAGAAAGCGTAAGCACAGGATAACACAGGATGAAGACAAACCGACTGAAGAAATTGAACTGAGGAAATTGAGAAAGTCTTCAGTTAAAGTCTTCAAACACAGATATGAGGAAATGAAAGAGTTGATGAAATAGAACCAGTGAGCTTGGTGAAGACAATGATTTGGTAGACCAGTTCCAACTGCTGTCTCAGTTGTACATCTGGTTGGAGCGGCTAGGTATTTAAACCTGAGGACACACAGTCCTCACCGTATTCTCCTTGAGCTAAGGTCACACAGACCTCACCCAATCACTCGTGGTAAGTCTTCAGGTGACTTTCGAACCTTCACAAACTTGGTCACTCGACGATCCACAATTCCTCTTGGATGCTCTAGACCTTGACGCCTAACCGTCTAGAAGAAGCACAGTCTTCAAAGGTAACAAGCATCGTATCCACGCAGGACCAATCTCTTTAGTGATGCTCAATCACTTGGGGTTTGTAGGTGTTTGGGTTTGGTTTTCCTCACTTGATGATTTTTGCTCAAAGTCCTCGGAAGATGGGATGCTCTCAAATGACAAGTGTCAGTTTCTCTCGGAGCAGCCAACCAACTAGTGGTTGTAGGGGGCGGCTATTTATAGCCTAGGGAGCAGCCCGACATGATACTACATAAATGCCCTTCAATGATATGACCGTTAGGTGGGTAGATATTCTGGGACAGCTGGCGCATAGCACAGCAACGGTCGGAATTGTGAGAATCAAATTCCTCAGTGCTATCATGTTCCTCACTATGTAGGAAATCCGCACTGGCGAATTCCTAACTCCTCAGTCAGAACAAATTCCTCAGAGACCAGAAGAACTTCGTCTCTGTCACTGAAGAATATGACTGAACTGTATGAGATTTCCAATGGCTTCACTCGAAGGGATTGGTAGGTGTAGGATTTTGAGTTGAGCATCACATGGAAAATTTTCCTTAGTATTTCCTCGACCCCCTTTAACAGTACGGTGTTTCCTAAGACTCAAGAAAGAGAAAATGAAACTACAAAAACAAAAGTCTTCACGCTTCATGTTCCTCAAATTAATACCAAGTCTTCAAGGTCACACCAATTTCTTCACTTTCAAAGTCTTCAGAAATTCAAAATCTTCAGTCGAAGAACTTCATTTTTAGGAGTCGACTTTCTCTGTAAATATCAAACTCCTCATAGACTTATAGACCTGTGTATAGTCACAAACGCATTAGTCCCTGAACCTATAAGTCTTCAATACACCAAAATCACTAAGGGGCACTAGATGCACCTACAAAGCTCATCAAAGAAACTAAGTGGGTGTGCATCCAACTTGCTTGCTAATGAAGACCTAGGGAATTTGAGGAAGCCCATCATTGGAATATACAAGCCAAGTTCTATAATGAAAAATTCCCACTAGTATATGAAAGTGACAAAATAAGAGACTCTCTATCATGAAGATCATGGTGCTACTTTGAAGCACAAGTGTGGAAAAAGGATAGTAACATTGTCCCTTCTGTCTTTTTCTCTCATTTTTTTATTTGGGCCTTCTTTCTTTTTCTTTTTCTTTTGGCCTCTTTTCTCTTTTTTTTCTATCCGGAGTCTCATCCCGACTTGTGGGGGGAATCATAGTCTCCATCATCCTTTCCTCACATGGGACAATGCTCTAATGATGATCATCACACTTTTATTTTCTTACAACTCAAGAATTACAACTCGATACTTAGAACAAAATATGACTCTATGTGAATGCCTCCGGTGGTGTACGGGATTGCGATGAATCAAGAGTGACATGTATGAAAAATTAAGCATGGTGGCCTTGCCACAAATACGATGTCAACTACATGATCATGCAAAGCAATATGACAATGATGATGCGTGTCATAATAAATGGAACGGTGGAAAGTTGCATGGCGATATATCTCAGAATGGCTATGGAAACGCCATAATAGGTAGGTATGGTGGATGTTTTGAGGAAGATATAAGGAGGCTTATGTGTGATAGAGCGTATCATATCACGGGGTTTGGATGCACCGATGAAGTTTGCACCAACTCTCAAGGTGATAAAGGGCAATGCATGGTACCAAAGAGGCTAGCAATGATGGAAGGGTGAGAGTGCGTATAATCCATGGACTCAACATTAGTCATAAAGAACTCACATACTTATTGGAAAAATCTACGAGTCATCAAAACCAAGCACTACGCGCATGCTCCTAGGGAGATAGATTGGTAGGAAAAGGCCATCGCTCGTCCCCGACCGCCACTCATAAGGAAAGCAATCAAAGAACACCCCATACTTCAAATTTGTCACATAATGTTTACCATACGTGCAATCTACGGGACTTTCCAACTTCAACACAAGTATTCATCAATTTCACAATTACTCAACTAGCACACCTCTAATATTACCACCTTTATATCTCAAAACCATCTATCAAGCATCCAACTTCTCTTAGCATTTAAAATTTATAACCAAAGTGAATTACCATCCTGTTATAAAGGACTCTCAAAATGATATAAGTGAAGCATGATAGATCAATTATTTCTATAAAATAGAACCACCGCCGTGCTCTAAAAGATATAAGCGAAGCACTAGAGCAAAAACTATATAGCTCAAAAGATATAAGTGAAGCACATAGAGTATTCTAATAAATTCCAATTCATGTGTGTCTCTCCCAAAAGGTGTGTACAGAAAGGATGATTGTGGTAAACTAAAAAGCAAAGACTCAAGTCATACAAGACGCTCCAAGCAAAACACATATCATGTGGCGAATAAAAATATAGCTCCAAGTAAAGTTACCGATGGACGAAGACGAAAGAGGGGATGCCTTCTGGGGAATCCCCAAGCTTAGGCTTTTGGTTGTCCTTATATTTTACCTTGGGGTGCCTTGTGCATCCCCAATCTTAGGATCTTGCCACTCCTTGTTCCATAATCCATCAAAGCTTTACCCAAAACTTGAAAACTTCACAACACAAAACTTAAAAGAAAATCTCCGTGAGCTCCGTTAGTAAAAGAAAACAAACCACCACTTCAAGGTAATGTAATGAACTAATTATTTATTTATATTGATGTTAAGCCTACTGTATTCCAACTTTTTTATGGTTCCTAAACTCTATTACTAGCCATAGATTCATCAAAATAAGCAAACAACACACGAAAAACAGAATCTGTCAAAACAGAACAGTCTGTAGTAATCTATAGGTTTCGAATACTTATGGAACCCCAAAAATTCTAAAATAAATTTATGGACATGAGTAATTTATCTATTAATCATCTGCAAAAATAATTAACTAAATAGCACTCTCCAATAAAAAATGCCAGCAATTCTCGTGAGCGCTAAAGTTCCTGTTTTTTACAGGAAGATCAAAAAGACTTTCCCGAAGTCTTCCCAACGGTTCTACTTGGCACAAACACTAATTAAACACAAAAAACACAATAGAAACAGAGGATAGATAAATTATTTATTAATAAACAGGAACAAAAGGCAAGGAATAAAAATAAAATTGGGTTGCCTCCCAACAAGCGCTATCGTTTAACGCCCCTAGCTAGGCATAAAAGCAAGGATAGATCTAGGTATTGCCATCTTTGGTAGGCAATCCATAAGTGGCTCTCATAATAGATTCATATGGTAATTTAGTTTTCTTTCTATGGAAGTGTTCCATGCCTTTCCTTAACGGAAATTGGAATCCAATATTCCCTTCGTTCATATCAATAGTTGCACCAATCGTTCTAAGGAAAGGTCTACCATAATAGGACATGAAGGATTGCAATCTATATCAAGAACAATGAAATCTACGGGCACATAATTCCTATTTGAAACAATAAGAACATCATTACTCTTTCCCATAGGTTTCTTAATAGTGGAAGCCGCAAGGTGCAAGTTTAAAGAACAATCATCAAATTCACGGTAACCTAGCAAATCACACAAAGTTTTTGGGACCGTGGAAACACTAACACCCAAATCACACAAAGCATAACATTCATGATCTTTAATTTTAATTTTAATTGTAGGTTCCCACTCATCATAAAGTTTTCTAGGGATAGAAACTTCCAACTCAAGTTTTTCTTCATAAGATTGCGTCAAAGCATCAACGATATGTTTAATAAAAGCTTTATTTTGACTATAAGCATGAGGAGAATTTAGCACAGATTACAACAAGGAAATACAATCTATCAAAGAGCAATTATCATAATTAAATTCCTTGAAATCCAAGATAGTGGATTCGTTGCTATCTAAAGTTTTAACCTCTTCAATCCCACTTTTAACAATTTTAGCATCAAGATCTAAAAACTCTGAATTTTTGGGACGCCTTCTAACTAAAGTTGACTCATCTCCAGTCCCATCATTATCAAGATTCATATTGCAAAACAAGGATTTAATAGGGGACACATCAATTACTTTTATATCTTCATCTTTATTCTCATAAAAACTAGAAGAACACGCCTTCACAAAGCAATCTTTCTTAGCACGCATCCTAGCAGTTCTTTCTTTGCACTCATCAATGGAAATTATCATGGATTTGAGAGACTCATTGATATCATGCTTAGGAGGAATAGATCTAAGTTTCAAAGAATCAACATCAAGAGAAATTCTATCCACGTTCCTAGCCAACTCATCAATCTTAAGCAATTTTTCTTCAATCAAAGCATTGAAACTCTTTTGCGAAATAATAAATTCTTTAATACTAGATTCAAAATCAGAGGGCATCTTATTATAATTTCCATAAGAATTGGTGTAGGAATTACCATAATTATTATAGGAATTACTAGGAAACGGCTAGAATTAAAATTACCTCTATACGCGTTGTTACCAAAATTGTTCCTACCAACAAAATTCACATCCATAGATTCATTATTATTCTCAATCAAAGTAGACAAAGGCATATCATTAGGATCAGTAGGAGCACTCTTATTAGCAAAAAAAAATCATAAGTTCATCCATCTTTCCACTCAAAACATTAATCTCTTCAATTGCATGCACCTTTTTACTAGTAGATCTTTCAGTGTGCCATTGGGAATAATTAACCATAATATTATCTAGGAGTTTAGTAGCTTCTCCTAAAGTGATTTCCATAAAAGTGCCTCCCGCGGCCGAATCTAAAAGATTTCTAGAAGCAAAATTCAATCCGGCATAATTTTTTGTATAATCATCCATAAATTCAAACCATGTGTAGGGAAATTATGTATCATTAATTTCATCCTCTCCCAAGATTGTGCAACATGTTCATGATCAAGTTGCTTAAAATTCATAATATCGTTTCTAAGAGAGATGATCTTAGCGGGAGGAAAATACTTAGAGATAAAAGCATCTTTGCACTTATTCCATGAATCAATACTATTTTTAGGCAAAGACGAAACCAAGCTTTAGCACGATCTCTAAGCGAAAACGGAAATAGCTTAAGTTTAACAATATCATTATCCACATCTTTCTTCTTTTGCATATCACACGAATCAACAAAGTTGTTTAGATGGGTAGCATCATCTTCACTAGGAAGGCCAGAAAACGGATCTTTCATGACAAGATTCAGCAAAGCAGTATTAATTTCACAAGATTCAGCATCGATAAGAGGAGCAATCAGAGTGCTAATAAAATCATTATTGTTGGTATTGGCAAAGTCACACAATTTAGTATTATCTTGAGCCATCATGACAAGCAAGCAATCCAACGCACAAGCAAACAAGCGAAGAAAAAGCGAATGGAAAGAGGGGGCGAAAGGAAAAGAGGGCGAATAAAACGGCAAGGGTGAAGTGGGGGAGAGGAAAACGAGAGGCAAATGGCAAATAATGTAATGCGAAGGATAAGAGTTGTGATGGGTACTTGGTATGTCTTGACTTGGCGTAGATCTCCCCGGCAATGGCGCCAGAAATCTTCTTGCTACCTCTTGAGCACCGTGTTGGTTTTCCCTTGAAGAGGAAAGGATGATGCAAGAAAGCAGCGTAAGTATTTCCCTCAGTTTTTGAGAACCAAGGTATCAATCCAGTAGGAGACCATGTGCGAGTCACCTCGTACCTACACAAACAAATAAGAACCTCGCAACCAACGCGATAAAGGGGTTGTCAATCCCTTCACGGCCACTTGCAAGACTGAGATCTGATAGAGATAATAATAATAAGATAAATATTTTTGGTATTTTTATGATATAGATTGAAAGTAAAGATTGCAAAATAAAATAGATTGGAAACATGTATGATGGAGAACAGACCCGAGGGCCATAGGTTTCACTAGTGGCTTCTCTCAAGATAGCATAAGTATTACGGTGGGTGAAAAAATTACTGTCGAGCAATTGATAGAAAAGTGAATAATTATGAGAATATCTAGGTATGATCATGTATATAGGCATCACGTCCGTGACAAGTAGACCGACTCCTGCCTGCATCTACTACTATTACTCCACACATCGACCACTATCTAGCATGCATCTAGAGTATTAAGTTCATAAGAACAGAGTAACGCCTTAAGCAAGATGACATGATGTAGAGGGATAAACTCATGCAATATGATATAAACCCCATATTTTATCCTCGATGGCAACAATACAATACGTGTCGTTTCCCTTTCTGTCACTGGGATCGAGCACCGCAAGATTGAATCCAAAGCTAAGCACTTCTCCCATTGCAAGAAAGATCAATCTAGTAGGCTAAACCAAACTGATAATTCAAAGAGACTTGCAAAGATAACCAATCATACATAAAAGAATTCAGAGAAGATTCAAATATTGTTCATAGATAATCTTGATCATAAACCCACAATTCATCGGATCTCGACAAACACACCGCAAAAGAAGGTTACATCGAGTAGATCTCCAAGAGAATCGAGGAGAACTTTGTATTGAGATCCAAAGAGAGAGAAGAAGCCATCTAGCTAATAACTATGGACCCGAAGGTCTGAGGTAAACTACTCACACATCATCGGAGGGCCATGGAGTTGATGTAGAGGCCCTCCGTGATCAATGCCCCCTCCGGCCGAGTTCCGGAAAAGGCCCCAAGATGGGATCTCTTGGGTACAGAAGGTTGCGGTGGTGGAAATAAGGTTTCGTGGTGCTCCTGGATGTTTTCGGGGTATATGAATATATATAGGAGGAAGAAGTAGGTCGGTGGAGCAACGAGGGGCCTACGAGGGGGGGGGGGCAGGGGGGTAGGCGCGCCCCCTGCCTCGTGGCCACCTCGTTGATTGCTTGATGTCCACTCCAAGTCCTCTGGATCACGTTTGTTCCAAAAATCACGCTCCCAAAGGTTTCATTCCGTTTGGACTCTGTTTGATATTCCTTTTCTATGAAACACTGAAATAGGCAAAAAACAGCAATTTGGACTGGGCCTCTGGTTAATAGGTTAGTCCCAAAAATAATATAGAAGTGGAAAATAAAGCCCATTAACATCCAAAACAGATAATATAATAGCATGAAACAATCAAAAATTATAGATACGTTGGAGACGTATCAACTGCCTTCTCCCGCCTTAATTTTTTACACACGCAGATTAGACCAAATATAAGTATCATGCTAAATTTTGGAATTATTCCAGGTTCGTTTGGCATTTTATGCATTAATTGAGTTCATGCTCATTTAATGTGCATAATTCAAATTTGAACTACAAGCACAAGCTCCAGTGCACCAAAGTTGTTTGAAAAACCACATGTGTGTCCTTGGGTGAATTTTTAGGTCCCATGCAAGAGATGGGAATGAAATTCAAACATTTGGGCGTCGTGGCTCGCCCGGAAAGATTGGGAAACTTGGTTTTTAATTTCCTATAAATCCAAAACATGCCTGAACATCATGAAAGTTGGCATGGTGTCATGATATGGCACCAACATGCCACGGTATTTTTTTGGCCGAATTGGGACAAGCTTTGGTATAAGTTTCTTGCAAACCGGAGCTTCCGTCAAGAAGGCTCGTGGTTCCGAGAGGGAATGTGCCACCTCCGTGTGCGAAATGACATATGTACACTACCTTCTCATGCCTTAATATTTTTACACAGGCAAATTAGACCAAATATAAGTATCGTGCTAAATTTTGGAATTATTCCGGGTTGGTTTGGCATTTTTATGCATTAATTGAGTTTGTGCGCATGTTTGAAAAACCACATGTGTGTCCTTGGGTGAATTTATAGGTCCTATGCAAGAGATGAGAATGAAATTCAAACATCTGGGCGTCGTGGCTCGGCCGGAAAGATTGAGAAACTTAGTTTTTTAATTCCCGTAAATCCAAAACACGCCTAAAAATCATGAAACTTGGCATGGTGTCATGACATGGCACCAGTATGCCATGGTAATTTTTCTGTCCGATTTGCCAAGGCGCACACATTAACAATCAACAAAGTCATTTTGGAACAAGTGCTGTCATGTTACAAATTAGAAACACAAGTATTATTGAAACAGTGGGCGTTCTACTTACCAATTGCGTGCCGCCACACGCCCCTTTTTTATTGGCTAGGAGGTTCCGTGCGGGGTAGCTATTTGAGTATGGGAGGCGTGCGATCAGACCCCTGCGCGTGCTCATCGAGAGGAGAGCCCTTTCACCGCTACCCGCCGTGCACCTCCCTCCCAACGTCCCCATTAATGGCGCCCGAGCACCTGTTCTACGGCGTGGCTATATGTCTCACTGGACTGAGATTTAGGAAAGAAAAATGAAAATCTGAAAAGAAAGTTTTGCACAGATCTTGATGTAAGATGTAACAGCCTGGATTTTGGCCCTTTTCTTTTTCTTTTGATTTAATTGATTTTTGCTCTGTTTTTCTTTTTGGAGTGGTTCTCTGACCTTGTCACATGGGAAATCATCTTCATTTCCTCTCCCAAGTGACTCATGATTCTTAAAACCTTGCCAAGATCATGTCACTTCACTCCATGACTAAACCCTAATTTCTTTTTCTCATGAACATTCCTTTTTTCTATTAAAGGAATAACCCTATCTGCCGTAGGTTGTGAAGCAACCTATATTTTTGCCCATCCAAAAATCCCCAAATAATTCTTATAAATTCTTTGGGTCATATCTTCCTCAAATATGGAAAAATATTTCATTGGCCATATTTCTCATCATGCTCAATAAAATCATTTCCTATTCTGTCCTAAATGGCACATTGTGAAGAAAGTGCTATTTATATTTTCCCATTTGACCCCAAACTTCTTGGATATCTTTTCCTGTCCAAATAATTGACCCGTGCCAAAATTCAACTTTATTTGCCTAGCGAAACTTCCTCAGTGATTTTTCAAAGTTCTTGTCTGAGAGAAGCCTTTGTGAAGGAAGTACTAGATAGGGTTATCCAAATGAGTTGAAATTTTGTACACTCCTTCACGCTCTCATATTATGACACTCTTACAAATTTCATCCCCATCCAATCAACTATGTGAGCACATGACCAAATCATTGGTTCTGGCAATATTTTCAGATTGTGAAGCAAGTACAGTTTATATTGCTTCATTTCGCCTGAAAGTTTTCCAGGGTATTATCATGACCATAAAAACTCTCTCCACCAAATTTGGGACCAATTCATCAAGCAAATATTCCTGTACAATTATTGCAAGGTTCTGGTCAGTGAAGATAGTCATGAAGGAAGTGCCATTTTGGCAAATCCATTTGGTATGAAACTTTTACAGCATATTCATATGATCAAATAATTAGGCCTTGCCAAATATCAAATAATTAGGCCTTGCCAAATTTCAAATAATTAGGCCTTGCCAAATTTCATCTCAACTTGCCTCTCCATGTGAGTGCATCATCCAAATCCCTAATTCTGGCCATTGTAGTGGTTTCTACAGCAACCCTCATCTAAACTCCTCCTCTTAGTCTGATTTTTGGTGATCAGCATCACCTTAGTGTGTGATCATCACTGGAAAAACTATTTACTACGGTACCAAGCTGGTGCCCTCACTGCACAGCACAAACACTTGGCTGCTGGCTTGCTTTGGAGCCATCTCCAAATCTCTTCTTTGCCCCTGGACCCAATTCTTTCTTCATTTTGACCGATGACACAACGGTCTATTTACTGGACATGGTCAGCCTGGCTAGAACGCACCGTTTGCACCAGTGCCCGTGGTGATCACGCTGGCGTCACACATAGTGCAAGCTCTGGCTCGGTCCGGCCACTGTGCTTGTCTCCTCCCTCCTCGTCTTGACATCAAACGTTGTCCAGGAGCTCGCCCGTGCTCGACCGCATCTCCTTGCATCGCTGCTTCATCATCGTTCGCCATCAATGCACCGCTGGAGCTGCGCTCGTGCCGCGTCCAGCCTCTGCCCGCCATTAAAGCTTGGTCGGGAGCTCGTCCGTGAGCTCCAGAGCCCTCCTCCGCGCCACTAAAGGACCCCCGAGTCCCTCCGCACCTCAACCATCTCTCCCTCGCCTCATTTGCCCTCTGGAGTCGCCTCATCTCGTCGTTGTCCGTCGTCATCCACCATGGCCGCCTCGGCCTCGGCATGATTCCGGCCAACCCGAGCCTCCTCTCCTCCTCCCACCATGTCCACCGAGTCCTCCTCGTTCCACACAGCCGCCCCACCCACTTGCCCCCTCGCCGGAGTGCCTGCCTCGCCGGAGAGCACCACCGCCCGCCCGTCCCGGTCCTCCTCCTGGCGCAACCTCTCCCCTCCATCCCTCTCCTCCCCGGCGGACGTGCTTCCTCTGAACGGGACCCCCCTCGCTGCCTCGGTCCCACCGGTGCCCTCGGCTCGGCCAGAGATGGCCGAAGCTAGCCGTCCCCTCGCCGCTTCCTCCCCTGCTCCTCCTCTGTCCTGCACGGGAGCATAGGAGTGGGAGGAAGGAGACGAACTCCCATGCCCCCTCCCCTTGTGCCTGGGCCCCGCCTGGAAGTGGCTCGAGCCACGGGTCCACGTGGATAAGTGGAGACGGGTTTCTCCCGGGTATGCTTTCCTGTTCCAATCGTAACTCCGATCGAGGTGAAACCAGCGCTCACTTCTTCGTCTCTTCGAGCTCTATATTTTGGTAACATTTTCACTAGATGGTCTCATAGTGAAAATTACCATTATGCCCTTGCCTCTAATCAGCCCTCTTTGAGAAAGAACCATCCGATGTTTCGTTCCGCGGCTTCACCGCACTTCTTCCCGGAGTCTCCATCACTCCCAGGCAAGCCACAACCACCATTTGCATGATAGCCATGCAGTAGCTTTGGTTTTCAACTTGAATCTCAAATAACTGTATGATTGTTTTTCTACTGTTGTCGTTATTTTGGTTATGCTTATGGATCGGTGATTACCGTCATGCTATGTTTTCTTGCACTCTGTTATCATGTTCTTCTTGCTAGTATTACTTTCACATTGCTATGCTGGTTACTAGTACATGTTGGGTTGGTGATGTTCGTCGGTGCATGACTAACGTCGGTTACCGAGTACCGTTGATATGCTTTGTTCCTTGTTGTCAGTTGGTTAAGTGATTACTCGGTAATGTTATTGATGTGTTCTTGCATGGTATTTATTGTTGAGGCTAATGGTCATGTTATGCTATGAGTAGTGTTGTACTGGTAATATTCATGCTTGTCATTATGCCATGCTCAATTGGAGATGATTCATTGTTGATATGGTGGATAGTTATGTTGCACCCGTGCTTATGTTGATATCATGCTCATGCATTGTAATTGCATCATGTTAAGTTTATCATGGCTCACCATATTGCATTCAAGTTTAACCGGATTAAACTGAACTTGAACAATTGTTGGCTGAGTCATGGTGCCACCATATCGAACTGACCAGTGCAACCACGCTTACCTTTATGGGAAGGTCCTAACTGGGTCTATTGTCATGCCTCTCACCGGTGCCTCCAACAAGGGAAGGTTATGGGCGTACGCTACCCTGATCAGGTAGGCGGACATAAGCCTTGTGTGTCCGTTGTTGTTGTTATGGATCCGGGTCCCCGTTTGGGACCGTTTATGTTTGGCCACGATGGTGGTCGTTGGTGTCTTTGGTAGACACGGGGCCACCCAGGACTAGCCCAGTGGGGAGTGAGTCGGAGTGGCCGGGAGAGTGTTATGGCAGTAGATCGGTTTTGTCGGAACGCCATTGGTCCACCCGAATGGGAGTGCGAGGCCATGGGTTTCGTAGTGTGGGTACAGTGTACTAACCTCTGTAGAGTGTATATTAAATCTATCAATAGACGTGCCCACGAATAAGGGCCCAGTTCGTAGTTGGTCACACTGTGAGTCAACAGTAATAATAATAATGTGCTTAATAACAACCATGGTTCGATGAGGAGATAACTTGGTTGTGATCGCCAGAAGGATCACCGTTTGGTTATGAGGTAACCCATTGAGCCCAGAGTGGTTCCGTTTGTGATCCGTGAATGATCACCGTGGTATCAAGGATACCGAGTTGTTGGATATTCGTGATGTTGTGTGAGAATCATGGGTAAAGATCAAGCTCCTTGTGGTCATTTAATGATTACTACGGTATTGTTTATACCAAGCTTGATTTGATCCTGAGATGATCGTGTGATATTCGAGGTTGGTAAGTGATGCATGTGATGGTTACAAATTAACCCGAGCATAATAAATGGTGCATATAGTGTCATCATGTTGCTTGCTAGTATCGTCAGATTTATATGTCCATGCCATGCTCATATTGTTCATGCCATGTTATCCTGATGATCTCATGATAATTCCTGCTTAACCTATAATTGCCATGCTATTGTTTGTCTTGAATGCTTCTGGTTATTGTGAGCTTGCAAGTACATTCAATGTACTGACCTGGCGTGCCATGCCAGTTTGCAGGTCATGCCGTGATTGCTTGATTGCTTGTCGTGGTTTCTGTTCGTGCGAGCTAGAATCAGCGTTCCAGCCAGAGTCCCTGTGGAGTGGAGTTCACCACCATCGTCGTTGTTCCGCTGCTAGAAGTTTTTCTGCTGCTTCGAGTTGTTCTGCTGCTTGCATAGAGCAACTGAGGATGGCCTAGTGTCGTTGTGCCGATGTTATTCATTGTAATATCGGAGCCTTGTATTCATATTCGTGTAATAATAGAAAGCTAGTTTGTTCTATGCTAAGCAGTGACGTATTCCAGAAGACTTCTCCTCGATCTCTGGGATGGAATACGGGGCATTCCAGTTTCTCTGAGCTGGGGTGCCACAACGCTTGGTATCAGAGCAGGTCTGGCTGTAGGACGCCCTGGTCAGTGCGAGCGGTAGAAACCGGTAGAAATCGGTAGTTTAAAGTCCGCCTTGTTTACTGCTTTTGGTTGCTGCATTTGTTTGTTGCATAGCATGCATATAGCCTTAGTATTTGTTGCTAACGATTTATCTAGTGATTGTAGCTGGCATCGGTTCGGATCCACTACAGCTCAGCCTTTGCATTTCCCCAGTTTTTCTTTTCTTGCTCGTTCTTCAGTGTTTTGTGTCATTTCCGTCCCAGCAGAGTGATGCCAAGTGATCCCGACACCGTTTGCAAAACTGGTGCTCTGGTATCTCGCCGATATCCTCCTTTCAGCCCCGCCTATCATTTCGGTGATGGACATGCTTCTACCCCGAATCGCTCTTCATTTTGTCAGGTTGGCAACCATTAATGATCTTAGTTATCAAGAAAGGGCAATGTCTGCAGCCTCAGTTTTCCCCCACTATCCTATTCCTTGGACGAGTACGAATCCTTTTTCCGTCCGGTTGATAATAATGTCGGTGCGACCTTCGTGTCCCACTACAGGTTTATTGAGTGCGTCCTCGCCTCCGAGCTAGTCCAGGTTGCTGCCTGGCTAAGCTAGCACTTGGTGTAGCGTTGTTTACACTAATTCTTCCACACATTTGTTCGTCCTCGTGCACACCGTCACAACATGCTAGATCGTAGTACCGGAGATCCCGCGAGATTTGTGTGCTTAAGTAGGCATGCATATTGTATGACTAGCAGTAATATGTGACATTGATTGTGTGAGAATTGATTGTTGTTGTGTGCGTTTGTTTAGTTGAGTTTTATTTTGCTTCTTTCTTTTTGGGCCCCGGTGTTACATTATTTTTCCCCTATAAAGAGTTGCTCATCAACTAACACTGGACCCGAAGAATCAACAAGGAGTTCAAATATTTGGAAACTCAGCTAAACAAAATGGAATTCTCAGCCGACTGCAGTGTAATGGGGAATATCTGATGTTGAGACTGATAATCAATTTTGCATTAGTGTGCACTCCTCACAATAGTACTAATAACTCAAGGCTACATTAGTACAAAACCCTCACAACAGTAATGATCAAGTCAGCAGCAAGACAAGTCAGGTACAAGATCAATGGTACATTTTCCGTCAAATGTATGGGTTATATACAAAATTTTGGCTCAACAATGCATGATGCTTGAAATATGTTATCATCCGAAATAAAGTCAGAATGTGATATGCTCAAGGAAGACAGTCAAAAAAAATTTCTCATGCAAATAATCAGCCCCAAAATATTATGGGCGTGTGTGTAGATTTCAGTCTGAATATTAGTAAGATGCTTGGGATGTAAGAAATTTGGTCTTCTTCCAGACGTTATTGAAAGAAATTTATGATGAAAGGCTCCTCAAATTTCCTCAGCATGATATGTGAACAATTTTCGGTCCAAGATACCCGGTCTTTCTCAGCAAGATACCGCGGTAAAAGCTTCTGACAGACGAAAATGAATTTTTCTCAACAAGCCAACCCGAGGAGAAGCTTCTCAAGTACGGAACTCAGGCTTCTCCAGCACAATAATCAGACCAAGCTTCGTGTGTAAGCTATAGAGCCTTCTCCTGCATGATACCCAGACAAAAGATTGGAGCAGAAGATAACAAGTCTTACTCAGCAAGCTACTCAGATGGCTTGTCTCGTAAGCCATTTAGTCTGCGTCAGTATCATACTAATACACCATCCTCCGAGGTTATATGATAAGTTGCCAATGAATGGTAGTACCGCTCAAGAATCAGACTCGCAACATTTTGTTAGAAGCACAAATCCGTCAGGGCATGAGTCTTCCTCAGAAAGCCAGTGTTTGGTTGCATGTGATTCTTATATATGGTGAGCATGTATCCCCAATCATATTAATCACTGATACGAGATGCAGCAAGGATCCCGCAGATATACCCAAGGAAAGTGAGAATCCCACAACCTCACGAGTAAGGCAAAGGAAAATAAGCAGAGATACATCCCATGCATTACAAGAATTGACAAGATTTTGGGGATGACATCATAGAATCAGTAGTCTTGACAAAAGTCATCAAGTTCATTATTCCCGCAACTGACAAGGAGATGCCTTAAAACATTGTCACCTTCTTGTATGATTGGCCTCAACAACATGCTCTGTACCGCTACAAGTCCCAACTATATGTCATAAATGTACGGACCCAGGTCAAAAAATAGGCACAAGGGAATAATGTCAAAAATATTGCACTAATCACGTCCCTGGTCATACGAAGAATGAAGGACAGGTGTGGCCAAGGTATTCCAGTAAGGTATCCTCACAAAGAAAATCATGACCGTTAAAGGGTGAGACTAACAACAAAGGTATGATGATTTTGGCACGACCATAAGGGTCCGGATACCCCAAATCAGTTGGAGGCCGTAATTCCATATGGATCCACAAAGGCATACCCTCAGCGGCCTACTCTGTTTTACAAGGATTTCATATCCCGCTGACCCGCTTGGAATGGTTAGTGTGGAAAATCCAAATGGGCATACCGACAAAATGATAAAATCAAAAGCCGAACAATCAGCTCAAACCCGGTATACTCACTAACGGAATCAAGTACACGGTCAGTCTGTCAGGAAAAGCAATTGTCCGTCAGCCCCTGTCAGGCCAGTCTCAAGATGAAAATATTTGAGGTATGACACAGCTATAACTCCACACACCGTTATATTTCTCCTGACAAAAGGCAGTCGAATCATTGGTGCATATCTCATGCTCGAGCCAAAGGGGTGTATCAAAATAAACCAGTACCACTTATGAGCAGTCAGAGTCCGTCAGAAGATGGCCATGATTAATACTCAACATTTATCAAAATAATCAACGTCAGTAAAAAGAAATGGGTATATGAGCAAAGACTAGTCAGGATTTGGGGAAAGGTGAAGCAAACCACCCCAGAGCAAGGGAAGAAAATCATATGAAATTCTTAGGGGAACAATAAATAAAGGAAAAAGGATACCCGAGTTGGAAACGGTGTCCTCAAGTCATACTTGTTCCCTGAGCAACAACATCTCGAGGATGAGATTTCTTTAAGGGGGTAAGAGTTGTAACAACCTAGATTTTGGCCCTTTCCTTTTTCTTTTGATTTAATTGGTTTTTGCTCTGTTTTTCTTTTTGGAGTGGTTCTGTGGCCTTGTCACCTGGGAAATCATCTTCATTTCCTCTCCCAAGTGACTCATGATTCTAAAAACCTTGCCAAGATCATGTCACTTCACTCCATGACCAAACCCTAATTTCTTTTTCTTAGGAATATTCCTTTTTTCTATTAAAGGAATAACCCTATCTGCCCTAGGTTGTGAAGCAACCTATATTTATGCCCATCTAGAAATCCCCAAATAATTCTTATAATTTTTTGGGATCATATCTTCCTCAAATATGGCAAAATATTTCATTGGCCATATTTCTCATCATGCTCAATAAAATCAATTCCTATTCTGTCCTAAATGGCACATTGTGAATCAAGTGCTAATTATCTTTTCCCATTTGACCCCAAACTTCTTGGACATCCTTTTCTGTCCAAATAATTGACCTGTGCCAAAATTCAACTTTATTTGCCTAGCCAAACTTCCTCAGTGATTTTTCAAAGTTCCTGTCTAAGGGAAGCCTTTGTGAAGGAAATACTAGACAACATTATCCAAATGAGTTGAAATTTTGTAAACTCCTTCATATTCTCATATTATGACACTCCTCCAAGTTTCAGCCCCATCTAATCAACTATGTGAGCACAGAACCAAATCTTTGGTTCTGGCAATAATTTCAGATTGTGAAGCAAGTACAGTTTATATTGCTTCATTTTGCCTGAAAGTTTTCCAGAGTATTCTCATGACGATAAAAACTCTCCACCAAATTTGGGACCAATTCATCAAGCAAATATTCCTCTAGAATTATTGCAAATTTCTGGTCAGTGAAGATAGCCGTGAAGGGAGTACCATTTTGGTAAATCCATTTGGTATGAAACTTTTACAGCATATTCATATGATCAAATAATTAGGCCTTGCCAAATTTCAGCTCAAATTGCCTCTCCATGTGAGTGCATCACCCAAATCCCTAATTCTGGCCATTGTAGTGGTTTCTACAGCAACCCTCATCTAAACTCCTCCTCTTAGTCTGATTTTTGGTGATCAACATCACCTTAGTGTGTGATCATCACTGGACAAACTATTTACTGCGCTACCAAGCTGGTGTCCCCACTGCACAGCACAAACACTTGGCTGCTGGCTTGCTTTGGGGCCATCTGCAAATCTCTTCTTTGCCCCTGGACCCAATTCTTTCTTCATTTTGACTGAGGACACGACGGTCTATCTACTGGACATGGTCGGCCCGACCAGAATGCGCCGTTTGCACCAGTGCCCGTGGTGATCACGCTGGCGTCACACACAGTGCAAGCTCTGGCTCGGTCCGGCCACTGTGCTTGTCTCCTCCCTCCTCGTCTCGACATCAAATGTTGTCCAGGAGCTCTCCCGTGCTTGACTACATCTCCCTGCATTGCTGCTTCGTCGTCGTTCGCCATCAATGCGCTGCTAGAGCCGCGCCCGTGCCGCGTCCAGCCTCCACCCGCCATTAAAGCTTGGTCAGGAGCTCGTCCGTGAGCTCTAGAGCCCTCCTCCACGCCTAAATAAGGACCCCCCGAGTCCCTCCGCACCTCAACCATCTCTCCCTCGCCTCATCTGCCCTCTGGAGTCGCCTCATCTCGCCGTTGTTCGTCATCATCCACCATGGATGCCTCGGCCTCGGCATGATTCCGGCCAACCCGAGCCTCCTCTCCTCCTCCCACCACGTCCACCGAGTCCCCCTCATTCCACTCAGCCGCCCACCCACTTGCCCCCTCGTCGGAGTGCATGCTTCACCGGAGAGCACCACCGCCCGCCCGTCCCGGTCCTCCTCCTGGTGCCACCTCTCCCCTCCACCCCTCTCCTCCCTGACGGTCGTGCTCCCTCTGAACGGGACCCCCTCGCTGCCCCGGTCCTGCCGATGCCCTCACCTCGGCCAGAGATGGCCGGAGCTGGATGGATCCCTCGCCGCTTCCTCCCCTGCTCCTCCTCTGTCCTGCACAGGAGTACAGGAGCGGGAGGAAGGAGTCGAACTCCCGTGCCCCCTCCCCCTGCGCCTGGGCCCCACCTGGAAGTGGCTCCAGCCACGGGTCCACGTGGATAAGTGGAGACGGGTTTCTCCCGGGTATGCTTTCCTGTTTCGAAAACGTATTTTCAATCTACTTCGCTTCAGAATACGCTTTCTATTTCAAAAAACGTATTTCATCTTATGGGCTTTCAGTTTTTCCTCCCAGGGATCCGTTGGTGATGAAAATATTCACAGATTGGTCCCTGATCTTCAACTCCTCACAACTTTTCAACCGTAACTCCGATCGAGGTGAAACCAGCGCTCACTTCTTCGTCTCCTCGAGCTCTATCTTTTGGTAACATTTTCACTAGGCGGTCTCATAGTGAAAATGACCATTATGCCCTTGCCTCTAATCAGCCCTCTTTGAGAAAGAACCGTCTGACGTTTCGTTCCACGGCTTCACCGCACTTCTTCTCGGAGTCTCCGTCACTCCCAGGCAAGCCACAACAACCATTTTGCATGATAGCCATGCAGTAGCTTTGGTTTTCAACTTGAATCTTAAATAACTGTATGATTGGTTTGCTACGGCTGTCGTTATTTTGGTTATGCTTATGGATCGGTGATTACCGTCATGCTATGTTTTCTTGCACTCTGTTATCATGTTCTTCTTGCTAGTATTACTTTCACATTGCTATGCTGGTTAGTAGTACATGTTGGGTTGGTCATGTTCGTCGTTGCATGACTAACGTCGGTTACCGAGTACCGTTGATATGCTTTGTTCCTTGTTGTCAGTTGGTTAAGTGATTACTCGGTAATGTTATTGATGTGTTCTTGCATGGTATTTATTGTTGAGGCTAATGGTCATGTTATGCTATGAGTAGTGTTGTACTGGTAATATTCATGCTCGCCATTATGCCATGCTCAGTTGGAGATGATTCATTGTTGATATAGTGGATAGTTATGTTGCACCCATGCTTATGTTGATATCATGCTCATGCATTGTAATTGTCGGGTGGTAGGTGCGACATATGCCAACGGGTGGCTTATCATTGTGGGAGCCAGTAAGACGTCGCCGGTGCCTGGAAGCGGGATGAGGCGAAGACATGCATGCCGGCGAATCTTACCCAGCTTCGGGGCTCTCCGTGGAGATAACACCCCTACTGCTGCTCTGCGGGGTTTCCGCATGATCACTAGATGAACAAGTAGCTACATGATGCTCCTTGAGCTGTTTCGCGAGAGGAGGAAGAAGGGCACAGCTCGCTCTCTTCTCCTCCCTAAATGGTGTCTAAAACTAGCATGGATCCACCCTTTGCATGGGTGCCCCGGGGGGTTTATATAGGCCTACCCCCCGGGGGTACAATGGTAGTCCGGCTGGGCGTGGGGCCCAGCCGTCTGTGTCTACACACCGGCTTCTGTGCCAGCTGCTGGGGCCCGCCGGCTGGTGGGTCCCGCCGATGGCCGGCTCCTTGGTCGACAGGCAGGCCCCACTGTCCAGGGCCTTGTCGGTGGCTGGTTACTGTCGCTCAATCCTGGTGACAAGGGCTTCGCCGAGGTGGCGTGGCTACAGTGCCGCCGTCCGGCAGGTGATCGCTGTAGCCTCACCGCGTCTTATCTCCTTAATGGGGCGTCTCCTTCGAGGGAGGTGGCAAGCCGGCTGTGGGGAGCCGGCTCTGTCTTGGGCCGACTGTGGGGAGGCCTGGCCGCCTTCGGGTGTCTCTCTGCCCGAAGGGGCCCACCGCCCGTGGGCCGCGCTGGCAGCCCATCGTGGATGACATCAGGGTCAACATGGCAACAGTGCCGCGCCGGACGGGTCATGGCCACCTGTACGGCGCACTGTGCCAGGCGTGCTCCGAGATTCGGGGGTGGCAGGCTTTACTGTAGCCACGCCCCGTCACATCGCCGTTATGTGGATGCAGACTTCGAGGGTACGATCTTGACCGCTTTGTGGGAGCCGGCTTCTCGGAGTCGGCCTTCTCGCGGCCGGCTTCTTGGAGCCGGCCCTCCCACGGCTTTCTTCATGAGGGCTAAAGTCGGGCCGCCCTTCGTTAGTCGGCCTGGGAGACAGCCGGCAAGGGGAAGGAGGCCGCACGTCTTGGATTCTTGAGGGGCGGATCGGCTCGTAATTTTTTCAGAAGGGCCAGGGGGAGCCGGCTAGGCTACCCATGGTCATTTACTCCGACAGCAGTCCTCGAAGCTGATCGAGCTTCGAGGCTGACAAAGGGACGAGAAGCTTGGTCAGCTTCCTATCCTGAGGGGCCTGCTTTGCTTGTGCGCGCCATCTTCGGAAAGCTCCGTTTCTCGTAGGCGGGAACGCGTGTCGGCCTGTGAGCTGACCGCGCGCCATACCGCGGGCCACGTGGCAAGGAAATCCTGCCAACGCACGCGCGCGACGGGACGCCGTCGCAGGCCCGGGCCCGCCACTCCTAGGCCTCGGCCCGAGCGTGGATCTTCTGCGGCCCACGCAGACCGCTCGCCTTCCCGCGGCAGTTTTATTACGCCATCAGGGCACAATAAACGCGGGACCTGGGGGAGTGGGCGCTGTTGATCCCACATTCCCCCACACCACGCCTCCTCGGCTCCGCCGCGCGGGTCTATAAGTAGGGGGAGGAGGGGGAGTGGCAGAGGCTCGCACGCTCTCCCTCGCTCCGCCCCTTCTCGCCTTCCTTCTTCCTCTTCCCTTCGCTGCCGCAACAACCCATTGCCGCGCCGTTCCGCCGTCGGGCCTCTCGGTTCCTTTTGTCCCGCCGTAGCAGGGTCGTGCGTGTCTCAACCGTCGCATCGTCTTGCTCCTCGCTGCGTCGCTCCCATGGCATTGTCGAGCTCGTGGGATGGCTCCAACGTCCACGAGGACCACGTCGAGTTCCTCCGCCGGACGCGGCGCCTGCCGGGCGAGAACTTCGTGCGGGTTCGCCAGGCGCCGGTGAGGGAGATCTAACCGGCACCAGAGGAGGGCGAGCGGGTGATCTTCCGCTCTCACTGCCTGCACGGCTTCGGCCTCCCGGCGAGCGGATTCCTTCAAGCTTTCCTTGAATTCTACCACCTCCAGCCGCATCACCTCACGCCCAACGCGGTGATGCTGCTGTCGGCTTTTGTCACCCTGTGCGAGGGCTTTCTTGGGGTTCTCCCCACTCTAGAGCTATGGGGGGAATTCTTCCAGAGCAAGCTCGGTACCGTCATCGCGAGCGTGCCCGCCCCCTGCGGAGCCTTCAGTGCCATGAGGCGGACGGGCGAGAACAATCTGTTCCCGCCCATCCCGCTGATCCAGTTGGTGAAGCTCTGGCAGAAATCCTACTTTTACGTGAAGAACGTCGCCCCGCAAGGCGACTACGTCAACCTGCCGGCTTATGTAGCCGGCCCGCCGGCTGGGAGGCAACCTTCATGGAGCTACCAGGCCAGGTCGTTGTCTCAGGCCGGGAACACAGCCGTCTCCCGGCTCCGGGTGATGATCCAGTCGGAGGGCCTGATCGGAGCCGACTTGGTGGCCGCCTTCGTGGAGCGCCGAGTACTTCCGCTCCAAGGCCGGCCTCACATGATTTGCCAGATGAGCGGTCGCTTCACCCCGTGCCGGCTGAGCACCAGGGAGATGCCTCATGCAGAGGTGTCTTACATGGTGAACTACATCTCCAACTGCAAGCTTGCCGAGGATTGGCGATACGGCAAGGGGCCGTATTCCCGCGCCAACCCTCCGCCTGCCGTAAGTTATTCTTCTTTTCTTCCTTTTTGCAGCCGGCCTCATGATAGCCGACCTCTGATCAGTTGGTTTGCCCTTAGCAGAACCCTCTTCTTCCGCCGACGGCCGGGGCCGCAGGGGTAGAGCGCCAGCTCCTCCCCGACCACATGGTGGATGACGCCGACGATCCGGACCTGGGAGCGGCCGCCATGGAAGATGCCATCATGGGGGAAGGCGACGAGGCAGGAGGCGCGGGGCTCGGGGCCGGCTTCGAGGACTGGCCGGATGACGACGAGGTCGAAGCCGCCCCGCACCGCCAGCCGGCGCTTGATCATCAAGGTGCGGGCCCGTCTACCGCACCGGCTACCCGTGGCGGCGCGCAGAAGCGACGGGCTGCGTCGACCTTCTTCGGCAGCCGGCCGAAGAAATCCAAGGCTTCCACGGCGGCGACCAAGCGGGATGAGGCAGCCGCGAAGGCGGACCGCTTCCGCAAGGCGGTGAAACAGCCGCAGGCGATCTCGGCGTAAGTCGTCGAACGTCTTGTATATTTATATTTTTTTTGTTGTCCTTTTCGATTGAAGCTCTTCTAAACCTTTCTTTGCTCGCCGGACAGGGCACCGCTTTCCCTTGAGCGAGGTCCTGGCGGCTCCGTAGTCGGGCCGACTGGAGGGTCCTCAGGCTCCCATCACGTGGATCCCCGTGCCGACCTTAGGGAGGCCACGGAGCGGAACGCACGGGAGGCGCGGGAGGCGGCAGAGCGAAGGACCGCCCAGGCGGCGAAGGCTCAGGCCGACGCAGCGGCCAATGCCCGGGCAGAGGCGGGAGCCGCGGAGACGGAGGCGGAGGCCTCGCACAACCAGCCTCCGCTGCTCATCGTTCCCCTCTGCGCCATGGCCCCCGACATCCCCGTGCCCCCATCGGAGGAGGTCGACCAAGACCCACCGGTGATGGAGAAGAGGGAGGACCACGTGATCTTCGTGGAGGGGGCGCCGCAGACGGCGCCGACTAGAGCGGGCCAAAGCGGCCAATCAGCCGCGACGCCAGAGCAGCCGGCCGGGGGCGAGCCGGAGGCAGGGGCCGGCCTTAAGGTGCAGCCGGCATTGCGCCGGCGCGCAGGGGGAGGCACCTCCGTGCCGGAGCCGCACTGAGCTGCGGGCGCCAGCCAGACGGCGGAGGCCCTGGAGGCGGCCTGCGCTAGCACGTCCGAGTGGACTCCCAGCGGGGGGACGGGCGAGCTGAACGCGGCGGCCCAGGAGGTCCGGAACCGGCTTCAAGCCCAGGCCTCCTCGCTGCAACGATACACCCAAGAGTTCCTCGCGACGCGGGCCGTCATCCGGGTGAGTCTTCTGGCCTTGGTTGTTTTCCTCTTTTGATTTCTTCCATGGGGGCGCGTCAGCACACCCACTGGGTGTAGTCCCCGAGTTCCGAGTCGGCTGCTGTGCAGGTGGCTTGGAACTTACTAGGTCCTGACAACTATCTTATTCTCACCTCCTGTCTGATCTTCCAGGAGTATTATAACCTCCGCGCTGCTGCCTTCAACTCCCAGGCTCAGGAGCTGGGCCGGAGAACCGAGGACCTGACCAGCAGCCGGAGTGTGTGCTTTGTTTCGTTCATCTCCTGTGGGGGCGCGTCAGCACACCCATTGGGTGTAGTCCCCGAGATTCGGGCCGACTGCTAAGCAGTCGGGTCGGATCTTCCTTGACAACTTCTTCCTTATTGATTTTTCCTTTGTCTTCATGCTTGCAGGAGCCAATGCCGACTTGAGGGGGCAGCTCAGCGGGGCCCAGGCCGCCCTTCGCGCCAAGGAAGCTGAGTACAATGCCTTGGTCCTGGAGCGTGACCGCCTGGCCAAGAAGTTGGCCGACCAGGAGGAGAGCCACAAGGCGTCCCTGAAGAAGGCACAGGACAGCGAGGACGCCTTGAAGGCCGAGTTCAAGACCGAAGCGGCGGGCTAGGCTGAGGCAAAACAAGCGCTGAGCGAGGGCTTCGGTCGTATCGAGGATCTGATCGATGGTAAGCCGCCTTCCTCACTCCTGCTTGCCCCTTGCCCCCTGATTTGTGTTCTGACTTGTGCTGCTTTTTGTTCTCTATGCAGACTAATTTCCCGGCTACTCCGCCTTTGCCACCCAAACCATCGAGGCCCATCACGAGGCGCGTCGGCAGGCGGGGGCTGAAATCGTGCCGGACGCGAGTCGGACGCTTGAGGAGCAACTCTTGGCGGTCCAAGCCCGGCTGCAGCCGGCTCACCGTATGCTCCGCCGCCTCCAGCGCGCCGGGGCGCAGGTGTTGGCCACCCTCTGGCCAGGCGAGACGATTCCCCGCACCCCGAGTCGGACTGCCGATTGGCTAGAGGTTGCGGTTGGCCGCTTCGAGGCTTGGAAGGCATCGGCGGCCCGGCTTGGAGCTGGGCGGGCGCTGGAGTTCGTCCGAGCCTGGTATCCGGGGCTGAACCTGGACCAGCTGCGCACCTGGCGGCTGGAGGCTGACGAGGAGATGGAGGAGGTGCGGCCGGCTATCGCTCAGCATGCTTTGAGGATCACCGAGTGCACTGACATCAGCGTCTTCGCTCCTGAAGTAAATGACGATGACATTGCCCAGCCGGAGGAGTGGTTCGGGCTGGACCTGGCAGCGGGTGAGGACTCGACAGAGGAGATCGCCTCCAGCGATGAAGGCAAAGACGACGAAGGAGAGGAAGGCGAAGACGTTGAGCCAGCCGGTGAAGCGGCCAGCCAGCCTCAGCCTGACCGTGCTTCCAGCAATGAGGCGCGTGCTAGCGCGCCCTCTACGGGAGGCGGTGATCATGCCGAGGTTTGCCAGCCGGCCACTCCTCCAGCCGGCACTGCCGTCTCCACCGACCTGCCCGACTCGCTAGTCGCTCCCCTGGCTTAATCTGCCGTCCTTGCTTTTCCTGCTTGTTACCCTTTGAACAATTTTTATTAAATTTGCGCAGTTCCACCCACTGGGGGTGTATTCGGATTATGTTGAATGCTGGCCTTTTGAAGGTCTTTTGTGTAAATATGATCGTGTGCATGTTTGGTTTCCATTCGTGTATGCTTTTTATCCTTAGGTTGTTTCCTTTGCCGCCTTCCCCTTTTGGGAAGGCAAGTACTCGAGCTTTCTTAGATTGAAGCGAGGTGAATGGAAGCCGGCCGGCCGGCTACTCTGGTAGTCAGTCGGTGGTGGGAGAAAAAGTGGCTTTTGTTATATTAGTCCGTTAGTCCCTAGCCGTTTTTCGTGTGGGCGTCCTTTCCTGCCTTTAACTCTTGCCAGCCAGACAGCCGGTTCTTCGAACTGCGGCTTTTGGCAAGAGAAGGCTTGGGTGCCGACACACTACTTGTCTGGCCGCGGGTAGGACTTTTAATATAACTCCAGGCCAACAGTCCCCGGGCCAACTAGTCGAACCCGGTGTCGGACAAAAAAGTGAATGTAATGACAAGGTCATAAGCATGATATTCTTCATTCATAGATAAAAGATGACAGTCCCCGAGCTCTCCTCGGGGGGCCTATTGTCTCGTACTTAGTACAAAAGTTAGCGTGATACATACTGCATTTCAACTGTAAAATCTTCGGAGGAGGTTGGCGTTCCATGGTCGTTCTGACTCCTTGCCGGAGTCATCTCTCTTTCGTGCCTTTGGCTTCTGCGCGTCGATCAGGTAGTAGGAGTCGTTGCCTAAAGCTCTGCTGATGACGAAGGGGCCCTCCCAAGGGGCCGAGAGCTTGTGCTGGCCGGCTGTTCGCTGGATCAGCCGGAGCACAAGATCGCCCTCTTGGAAGGATCTTGGCTTGACCTTCCGGCTGTGGTAGCGGCATAGGCCCTGCTGATAGATGGCAGACCGGCTGAGGGCTAACAGCCGGCCTTCTTCCAGCAGGTCGACGCCGTCTTCTCGTGCTTCCTTGGCCTCCGCCTCCATGTACATGGTTACCCGAGGCGAGTCGAACTCGATGTCAGTTGGGATGACCGCCTCGGCACCATACACAAGGAAGAAAGGAGTGAAGCCGGTTGACTTGTTTGGGGTAGTGCGCAGACTCCAGAGGACGGTCGGCAGCTCATCGAGCCAACAGCCGGCCGAACGCTCCAGTGGTACGACCAGTCGGGGCTTGATGCCGGAAAGGATGAAGCCGTTGGCTCGCTCGACCTGGCCGTTTGACTGCGGGTGGGCAACGGACGCTAAGTCCAACCGGATGCCTTGCGTCGCGCAGAAACGTGCCAAGGCTCCCTTGGCGAAATTTGTGCCATTGTCGGTGATGATACTGTGTGGCACGCCGTACCGAGTTGTTATATCTGCGATAAATGTCACGGCAGTCGGCCCATTCAGCTTCTTGATCGGCTTTGCCTCAATCCATTTGGTGAATTTGTCCACAGCGACAAGCAGATGTGTCATGCCGCTGCACGCCGTCTTGAATGGGCCCACCATGTTTAGTCCCCAAACGGCGAAGGGCCAAGTGAGGGGAATGGTCTTGAGTGCTGAAGCCGGCATGTGTTGCTTAGAGCTGAAGAGTTGGCACCCTTTGCAATGTTTAACTAACTCCTTGGCGTCATCCAAAGCAGTCGGCTAAAAGAAACCATGGCGGAAAGCTTTGGCGACGAGTGATCTTGAGGCCACATGGTGGCCGCATTCTCCTTGGTGGATGTCTCTGAGGACTGCAATGCCCTTCTCTTGCTCGACGCATCGCTGGAGGACTCCAGTGACACTGCGCTTGACGAGCTCTTTGTTGATGATTGTGTATGCTCCGGCTCGGCGTTGGACTTGTCTTGCCTCTGTTTCGTCAGCCGGCAGATCTTGGTTTATTAGGAAGTTGAGGATGGACTGAGCCCATGATGGAGCTACGACTTCTTCTATTGCCAATGCGGCTGCTGCGACCAGGGCGAGCGGGCTGGATGGTGAAATGCTGGAGTCGGCCGCCGCCTGTTGTGTTGGTGCAGTCTCCGGGCCGACTACCGCAGTCCCCGAGCCGGGGGCGGCAGTCCCCGGGTCGGCGTAACTACGGAAGTCCCCGAGCCGCCTGCTGATGTCCCCGGGCCGACTATCGAAGTCCCCGGGTCACCCTCTTGGTTCTTCGAGCCGGACCCGGCTGTATCGGGGTCAGGCGGCACGAAGATGGAATCGGACTCTGGAGATGGCTTGATAGACGGCTTGAGGAGGCGTTGTAGAGAGACGCCGGTTGGTATTGCTTGCCGAGTGGAGCCTATTCGAGCTAGGGCATCAGCTGGCTCGTTGTCGGCTCGCAGTATGTGAAGGAACTCGCATCCTTCAAAGTACCCACTGATCTGCTGAACGAGGAAGCGGTAGCTTGCCATATTTGCATCCTTGGCATCCCAGTCACCGGATGATTGCTGGAACACCAAGTCCGAGTCGCCATAACATAGGATCCGGCAAATGCCGAGTTCTTTGGCAAGCCGGAGCCCGTGAGCGCCTCGTACTCGGCCACGTTGTTGGAGGCGGCAAAGTGAATTTGCATCTTGGACCCATCGAAGTGCATGCGCCAATGAGTGGAGTCGGGAGCTGGCGGCAGGTACTGGGTCTCGGCCCAGTCGACGAGGAAGTCGGCCAATGCTTGGGACTTGATGGCGGTGCGAGGCTGGTAGAAGATCGTGTAGGGGGCCAGCTCGATGGCTCATTTCGCCACCCGTCCGGATGCATCCCGGCTGCCTATGATCTCGGCCAGCGGGGCGGTGCATACGACCGTGATGGGATGCTCTTGGAAGTAGGGCTTCAGCTTCTTGGCGGCAAAGTACATGCCGTAGCACATCTTCTGGTAGTGCGGGTAGTTCTGCTTCGAGGTAGACAGCACCTCACTCAAATATTACACCGGCCTCTGGACCGGCTGGGCTCGGCCCTCTTCTGGGCGCTGGACTACGATGACAGTGCTGACCACCCGGCTGGTTGCAGCAATGTAGAGGAGCATGGGCTCTTTCTCAGTCGGCGCCGCCAGGACAGGCGGCGTGGCCAGCATCTTCTTTAGCTCGTGAAAAGCTTGGTCGGCTTGGTCATTCCACTTGAAGTGATTGGTCTTCTTCATGAGGCGGTAGAGGGGGAGAGCTTTCTCTCCGAGCTGGCTGATGAAGCGGTTTAGGGAGGCCAAGCATCCGATAAACTTCTGGACATCTCGAAGTTTGGTGGGAATCGCCATTCTCTCAATGGCCTTGATCTTTACTGGGTTGCATTCGATGCCGCGTTCGGAGACCAGGAAGCCTAGGAGCTGGCCGGCTGGCACTCCGAACACACATTTCTCGGGGTTGAGCTTGACTTGGAACTGGCGCAGGTTCTCAAATGTTTCCTTGAGGTCTTCTAGCAAGGTGCCACGCTTCTCCGTCTTCACCACAATGTCGTCTACGTAGACGTGGGCATTTCTTCCGAGCTGCTTGAGGAGGCACTTCTGCATGCAACGCTGGAAAGTGGCACCGGCATTTCTCAAGCCGAATGTCATAGTCAGGTAGCAAAAGGCTCCGAATGGCGTGATGAAGGCGGTCTTCAGGCGGTCTGCCAGATCTAACTTTATCTGGTGGTATCCTGAGTAAGCATCCAAGAAACTCAACAGCTCGCATCCGGCCGTGGAGTCTATCACTTGATCAATCCTCGGTAGGGCAAAGGGATCTTTGGGGCAGGCCTTGTTGAGGCTCGTGTAGTCTATGCACATGCGCCACTTGTTGTTCTTCTTTAGCACAACGACCGGGTTGGCGAGCCACTCTGGAAAGAAAACCTCCATAATGAAGCCGGCTGCCAGAAGCCGGGCTATCTCTTCTCCTACAATCCTTCTTTTCTCCTCCGACAGTCAGCGGAGGGGTTGTTTGACTGGTTTTGCGTCTTCTCGGACGTGTAGCTGGTGCTCGGTGAATTCCTCCGGAACACCCGGCATGTCCTTGGGGGACCATGCAAAGATGTCCCGATTCTCACAGAGGAAATCGGTGAGCTCGCCTTCCTATTTGCTGTTTAGGTTTGCCCCGATGACGGCAAACCTCTCTGGGTGCTCGGGGTCAAGAGGTATGTTCTTCGTCTCCTTGGCCGACTGGAAAGATCCTTGGGCATCATACTCCTTGGGATCGGGGGACAAGGCCGACGGTTTGCCGACCATGGCCACGACTCGGTCCAACATCTTATTTTCTTCGGCAATCACAAGGGACTCAGCCAGCCGACTGCTGGCTGCTGCGCACTCGGAAGATTTCTTGTAATCGTCGGCTATTCTGATGATGCCTTTGGTGCTCGGCATCTTCATCTTGAGGTAAGCATAGTGGGGAACAACCATGAATCTGGCCAAGGCAGGTCGGCCAAGCAATGCATGGTAGGGGCTCTCCAGGTCCACCACTTCAAACCAGATCGCCTCTCGGCGGAAATGATCCTTGTCCCCAAAGAGTACATCAATCTTGATCTTGCCAATGGGGGCGCAGGACAGGCCGGGTACAATGCCATGGAACACAGTCCGAGTAGGCATGAGTTGCTTCGTCTTGACGTTTAGCTTCTCCAGGGTGTCACGGTACAGGATGTTGATGCTGCTCCCGCCGTCTATCAGCACGCGGGAGAAATGGGCGGCACGTCTATCCGTCGCAAGGGTGGCATCCAAAACCAACGCATAAGAGCCGGGAGATGGCATCACCTCTGGGTGGTCGGCCCGGCTCCAGCTGATAGGTTTTTCTGACCAGTGCATGTGCTTGGCGGGGTTGGCAGCGACCATGCTGACTTCCTGGTGCTCTCGGCGTTTGCTGCGCCGGTCTTCGGGCTGGCTTGTAAAGATGACATAGGCGGCATGCTCGTCGGGGAACTCATCGTGCACGGCTCCGACTGCAGGCCGAGCGGTCGGCGGCTGCGGAGCCGGAGGCGGTGGACCGGCAGGCGGAGGCGGCGCGAGCCCTTCGCCTTTGGAGATTCGGGTGAGCTAGTGGCACTTCCGGGTCGTGTGGTTGGACGGCTTCGCGCCACTGTGGAACTTGCATGGGGCGTCGAGAGTTTGCTCATAGGAGAAGGCCGGCTGCCAAGCCGGCTTGCCGCCCCTCTGCTTCTTGGGTGCGGGCCGCCCTTCGGGCTGCTCGTCTTCGACTGTGGCCACCTGCCGGAGTCCCCAGCCGGCGTCTTGGGCGCCGGGTTGAGTACTTTCCCGGACGCGTCTACCCGGAGTTCGGTCTTCATTGAGGAGTCGGCGGTGGCGTACTTGTCCGCTATGACCAGAAGCTCGTCGAGGGTAGTCGGCTCGTCGGAGAGAAGCATGTGCTTGAGGAGGGTGCCTTCTTGGCACCCGGCAGTGAAGTATTCTATGGCTTGCACCTTGTGCACCCCTTCGCAAGAGTTGCGGAGCTCATCCCAACGCGTGAGGTAGTCGCGAGTGGACTCGGCAGGGCCTTGTACACACAAGGAGAGCTGTCTGGGCTTGGGAGCCCGCTTGTAGGTGCTGGTGAAGTTGCAGACAAAGGCTTCTGTGAAGTCTAGCCAGCTATTGATGCTATATGGCTTGAGGCTGTTGAGCCAGGTCCGCGCCGTGCCTGGCAGCATGAGGGGCACATACTTCACGACAACGCGCCTGTTGCCGTTTGCTATGCTAACCGCCGTGGAGTAGTCGATCAACCAATCTTCCAGCTTCATAGAGCCGTTGTACTTGGGCGTGTCTCTTGGGAGCGAGAACCCTTTGGGGAAAGGCTCGTCGCGGATGCGGGGGCTGAAGCAAGGCGGACCAACATCATCTTCTTCTTCCAGTGCCAGGGATCGTGCTAGGCGGTCGATCCAATGGCGGGCGTCGTTCTCGCCGACTCCTTCGTGGCGACCTAGTCGGCCGCTGAGAGTCGGATGCGCAACAGGCGGTGGGGTGGGATATCTCTCCCAACGGGGCCGAGGCGGAGGCAGGTTGCCCCGCCACTCCATGGCCCGGGGATGGCCTTCCGCGTCTCGCTCGATGGAGATTCGGGTTCGGCTTCGGCTGGCAGCCGACTCTTTCTCGTGCCACGCGCGGGTTTTACCTGCAGTCGGCGTCCGGGACGTCGCGCCGTGATCTCGGCATGGGGAGGGCTTTCCGCGCGGGCGTCGGCTTCGTGCCACTGCGCGGCCGCATCAATTAGCTGTTGGATGCGTCTGGTCATGTGGGGGAGTTCTTCGGCCCCCAATCCGTCTAGCTCGCCTACGGCCGCCTGGGCGGCGCGCAGGTTCTCGAGTGGAGTGGCGTAGACTGGGCGGTCAACTCCTAGCGTGTCGGCGACGACAGCGCCGCGCTGTCTGACAACGCCGGCCCGACTGGGCCCGCCTGGGGGTGGCGTGCCAAAGGCGGCGCGGTCGGCTTCGCGCTGGTGGGCCTCAGTGAGGCGTCTCATGGAAGCCAACTTCTGGCCCTCCGCGAGGAGGGCGAGGCGGAGAGCCTCCAGTGCTTCGGCATCGGCATCAGCATCGGCCGGGAGGGGGATGGACAAGTCGTGGACCGCCGCATGCGGGGCGTCGTGGGCGCTCTCGTCAGAAGCGTCGCCGTGGCCGATGACCATCACCTCGGTGGTGACAGCGTCGCAGCCATCGGCCCGGGCAAGCGGGTCGTTGTAGATCGTGACGTCGGTGGGGAAAGTGTCGAGTGAGGCCGTGTCAGAGTCGACAGGCATCGGATCGGTGGAGCCAACCGACTCCAAGTCCACAGCAGGCTCGCCGGAGACGTGGAGCTACCCGAGGAGGTTGACGAGGTGGTCGGTGCCCATGTCAGAGGCGAGCTCGTCGGAGATGAGGGTCTTGTCAAGGAGATCGGCGAGGCCGCTCGCTGCACAGACATTGGTGACGCCTTGCAGCGCGTCGTGCCAAGCACCATCAGGCGTGCCGGGCTGGCTACGCTCGCTGGGGAGGAAGAGGGTATCCGTCCAGAACAGGTCTCCGGGCGACGGTGTACCTGGCCCCACGGTGGGCACCAAATGTCAGGTGGTAGGTGCGACATATGCCAACGGGTGGCTTATCATTGTGGGAGCCAGTAAGATGTCGCCGGTGCCTGGAAGCGAGATGAGGCGAAGACATGCATGCCGGCGAATCTTACCCAGCTTCGGGGCTCTCCGTGGAGATAACACCCCTACTGCTGCTCTACGGGGTTTCCGCATGATCACTAGATGAACAAGTAGCTACACGATGCTCCTTGAGCTGTTTTGCGAGAGGAGGAAGAAGGGCACGGCTCGCTCTCTTCTCCTCCCTATATGGTGTCTAAAACTAGCATGGATCCACCCTTTACATGGGTGCCCCGGGGGGTTTATATAGGCCTACCCCCGGGGTACAATGGTAATCCGGCTGGGCGTAGGGCCCAGCCGTCAGTGTCTACACGCCGGCTTCTGCGCCGGCTGCTGGGGCCCACCGGCGGCCGGCTCTTTGGTCGACAGGCAGGCCCCACTGTCCAGTGCCTTGTCGGTGGCTGGTTACTGTCGCTCAATCCTGGTGACGAGGGCTTCGCCGAGGTGGGCGTGGCTACAGTGCTGCCGTCCGGCGGGTGATCGTTGTAGCCTCACCGTGTCTTGTCTCCTTAATGGGGCGTCTCCTTCGAGGGAGGTGGCAAGCCGGCTGTGGGGAGCCGGCTCTGTCTTGGGCCGACTAGGGGGAGGCCTGGCCGCCTTCGGGTGTCTCTTTGCCCGAAGGGGCCCACCGCCCGTGGGCCGCGCTGGCAGCCCGTTGTGGATGACATCAGGGTCAACCTGGCAACAGTGCCACGCCGGACGGGTCATGGCCACCCGTACGGCGCACTGTGCCAGGCGTGCTCCGGGATTCGGGGGTGGCAGGCTTTACTATAGCCATGCCCCGTCACATCGCCGTTATGTGGATGCAGACTTCGAGGGTACGATCTTGACTGCTTTGTGGGAGCCAGCTTCTCGGAGTCGGCCTTCTCGCGACCGGCTTCTTGGAGCCGGTCCTCCCACGGCTTTCTTCATGAGGGCTAAAGTCGGGCCGCCCTCTGTTAGTCGGCCTGGGAGACAGCCGGCAAGGGGAAGGCGGCCCCACGTCTTGGATTCTTGAGGGCCGGATCGGCTCGTAATTTTTTCAGAAGGGCCAGGGGGAGCCGGCTAGGCTACCCGTGGTCATTTACTCTGACAGTAATTGCATCATGTTAAGTTTATCATGGCTCACCATATTGCATTCAAGTTTAACCGGATTAAATTGAACTTGAACAACTGTTGGCTGAGTCATGGTGCCACCATATCGAACTGACCAGTGCAACCATGCTTACCTTTATGGGAAGGTCCTAATTGGGTCTATTGTCATGCCTCTCGTCGGTGCCTCCAACGAGGGAAGGTTATGGGCGTATGCTACCCTGATCAGGTAGGCAGACATAAGCCTTGTGTGCCCGTTGTTGTTGTTATGGATCCGGGTCCCCGTTTGGGACCATTTATGTTTGGCCACGATGGTGGTCGTTGGTGTCTTTGGTAGACACGGGGCCACCCATGACTAGCCCAGTGGGGAGTGAGTCGGAGTGGCCGGGAGAGTGTCATGGCCGTAGATCGGTTTTGTCGGAATGCCGTTGGTCCACCCGAATGGGAGTGTGAGGCCATGGGTTCCGTAGTGTGGTTACAATGTACTAACCTCTGCAGAGTGTATATTAAATCTATTGATAGACGTGCCCGTGGATAAGGGCCCAGTTCGTAGTTGGTCACACTGTGAGTCAACAGTAATAATAATAATGTGCTTAATAACAACCATGGTTCAATGAGGAGATAAGTTGGTTGTGATCACCGGAAGGATCACCGTTTGGTTACGAGGTAACGCGTTGAGCCTAGAGTGGTTCCGTTTGTGATCCATGAATGATCACCGTGGTATCGAGGATACCGAGTTGTTGGATATTCGTGATGTTGTGCGAGAATCTTGGGTAAAGATCAAGCAACTTGTGGTCATTTAATGATTACCATAGTATTGTTTATACCAAGCTTGATTTGATCCTGAGATGATCATGTGATATCCGAGGTTGGTAAGTGATGCATGTGATGGTTACAAATTAACCCGAGCATAATAAATGGTGCATATAGTGTCATCATGTTGCATGCTAGTATCGTCAGATTTATATGTCCATGCCATGCTCATATTACTCTAGTTGTATCATGTTCATGTTGTTCATGCCATGTTATCCTGAAGATCTCATGATAATTCCTGCTTAACCTGTAATTTCCATGTTGTTGTTTGTCTTGAATGCTTCTGCTTATTGTGAGCTTGCAAGTACATTCAATGTACTGACCTAGCGTGTCGTGCCAGTTTGCAGGTCATGCCGTGATTTCTTGATTGCTTGTCGTGGTTTCCGTTCATGCGAGCTAGAATCAGCGTTCCAGCCAGAGTCCCTACGGAGTGGAGTTCACCACCGTTGTTGTTGTTCCGCTGCTTCGAGTTGTTCTACTGCTTGCATAGAGCAACTGAGGATGGCATAGTGTCGCTGTGCCGATGTTATTCATTGTAATATCGGAGACCTTGTATTCATATTCGTGTAATAATAGAAAGCTGGTTTGTTCTATGCTAAGCAGTGCCGTATTCCAGAAGACTTCTCCTCGATCTCTGGGCTGGAATACGGGGCATTCTGGTTTCTCTGAGCCAGGGTGCCACATAAGATCCGACGGACCTATATAGCATCGATTGTGACTTATAGCAAGCATGATAAATATAAGGAGGATGACAGTGGATAATAATTGTCTTACATATTTAGGAACATAATTAAAAAAAACCACATGCGGCAACGCCCGAAATACACAAGGGAAAAAGAAGAAGGAAGACAACGATCTGGCTCGCTGATCACTACTTTGTTGATGCATTGCTGCAGGCTGCAGGAACTAGTCTCTGCGGCGAGCGGCGATGAGCTCTTTCTTGTCCTCAAGATACTGCTTGAGAGCATCCACAGATTGCTCCACCAGCCTTCTGCGCTCGATGCGCAACATGGCATTCTCGTCCATAAGTTTCTCGACGATGACGCCAGTCCTCTCCAACAAGGCAGTGGTCTACTCCTGCTGCCCCGCACTTCCGATGATCTTCGCCCTCAGCAGGTCGCGCTCGGCCCGAAGCTTCACATTGCTCTCATTTAGTTGCCGGATGACGTCGGTAGACTGTTCAAACGAGGCTTTCAGGTCATCCTGTAACCTTGTCCACCTGGAGATCTAATCCATCTTCCTAAGGACGAGGGCACGCATGTGCCTGTAAGAGTCCTCGCCTGCCGCGAGACATTTTCCCAGTCCTCCGCTGCGCGGGAGGACATCTGTGCCGCATTCGCGGCATGGCGGGACATCTCTTCTGCTTCCGCGGCGCGGCCGAACTAGTCTGCTACATCGACGGTGCGGCAGGACCTCTCTGCTGCTACGGCCGCGCGGCGGGACCTCTTTGCTGCTACGGCCACGCGGTGGGACGTGTTGGATGCTTTCGCGGCGAGGCGGGACATCTCTCATGCTTCCGCTTCCAGTCTCGCCTCTCCCTAGTGGCAATCTCTCGACCCAGAACTCACGCTGGCCATGACAGATGCAAGGGAACGATGATGAACGACTTGTTTGTTTTTGTGGATGAGGAGTTGAGGGAATGTGCAGTCATCTTGGAGTAGTAGTATTTACAACCGAGTAGTAATACACTCCTAAGTGGGAAACCATTTAGGTTTTGATTGGTGTGAACATGTTTGCAATTTGGAATGTGACGGGACGCGGCCTCCCTGTTCTTATAAAAAAATGATCGAATTGTTGCAAAATGTTTTCGACAAGTTCAAGGTTTTGACTATGATGAGATTTTCTCACTCGTAGCGATGCTTAAGTCTATCTGAATCATGTTAGCAATTGCCACATTTTATGAATCTGGCAAATGGATGTCAAAACTGCATTCCTTAATGGATTTCTTGTATATGATGCAACCAGAAGGTTTTCTCGATCCTAAAGGTGCTAACAAAGTATGCAAACTCCAGCGATCCATCTATGGACTAGAGTAAGCATCTCGGAGTTGGAATATACACTTTGATAAGGTGATCAAAGCATATGGTTTTATACAGACTTATGGTGAAGCCTGTATTTACAAGAAAGTGAGTGGGAGCTCTGTAGCATTTTTATATTATATGTGGATGACATATTGTTGATTGGAAATGATATAGAATTTCTGGATAGCATAAAAGGATACTTGAATAATAATTTTTCAATGAAAGACCTCGGTGAACCTACTTATATATTGGGCGTCAAAATCTATAGGGGTAGATCGAGACGCTTAATAAGACTTTCACAATGCACATACCTTGACAAGATTTTGAAGAAGTTCAAAATGGATCAGTCAAATAAGGGTTCTTGCCTGTGTTGCAAGGTCTGAAGTTGAGTAAAACTCAAAGCCTGACCACGGCAGAAGATAGAGAGAGAATTAAAGTCATTCCCTATGCCTCAGCCATAGGTTCTATAAAGTATGCCATGCTGTGTACCAGACCTATTGTATACCTTAGCATGAGTTTAGCAATGGAGTACAATAGTGATCTAGGAGTAGATCACTGGACATCGATCAAAATTATCCTTAGAGGACTAAGGAAATATTTCTCGGTTATGGAGATGATAAAAGAGTTCGTCGTAAAGAGTTACGTCGATGCAAGCTTCGACACCAATCTAGATGACTCCGAGTCTCGATCTGGATACATATTGAAAGTAGGAGCCTCTAGCTAGAGTAGCTGTAGCGACCAGACCTCAAACGGTCCAATCCCTGTGCTCAGGTGTCATCCCTGGATCAGTAATGCTGACACCACACAATACTTGAAGGATTTATAACAGAGTAGCAATCACACACCTATTACATCGAGTGTCTCAAAAGATAACTTATTACAATAAATATGGCTTAAGGCCATCTAATAACGATAACAATGGAAGGCTTGGAAGATAAGTGAGTCCATCAACTCCAACGGCATCACTGAGTATAGAACCATGACCTAAAAGCACCTTAATCATCGTCTGAAAAGTCTGCAACATTAACGTTGCAGCCCAAAACGGGTTAGCACATGGAATATGCTGGCAATGTAACACATAGAGAGTAATGGAATGAAATAGGCTATACTATATGCATATTTGGCTGGTGGAAAGCTCTATGGTTACAGTTTTGCGTAAAGCCAATTTTTCCCTACTGCAAAGGAATAAATTTTATTTAACTATCATGGTAGTTGTTAAACATTGAGAATGGTTGACAGCATTCTCAATCCCAATTAAGCATCATCATTAAACAAAACCCAACAAAATTAATTTTAGAGTAACATGATGAGATTCACATGATAATCCAAGTACTAGATACTCAAGATGTCCATAACCGGGGACACGGCTAACCATGATTAGTTTATACACTCTGCAGAGGTTTGCGCACTTTTCCCCACAAGACTCGATCGCCTCCGTTTGATTTCTCGCACTACATGGTGTTTGAGAAACGGATGACCGAGACATAGTCTTTCAGAAGCGCTAGCACCTTACGATCGGGTAGACCGTTACACCTACTTTCCCCTACATCTGCTAGTCTACCACTGTAAGAGTTCGCACAACTTATCAACTATGCTAGAGCCCATAGTAGCTTGTGGCTGCACACGGAAGTTTCTAGCATGAATAATCTCATGATCCCTTTGAGCCTGGGTGGCGGTCCAAAAGAAAACAGGCAATCGCTGGAATACCCAGGTGCCTCAATCCACCCAGATGTGTATTTAAGTTGCCACCTTAGATAAACCATTAATTTAACAATCTCACATCTGTCATGGATACACTCACCCAATCCACGTCTACTAGCATAGCATGGCATAATAAGCAAACGTAGAAGTAACTCCCAAAGGTTTAATAATAAAACAGGTAATAGGACTACCTCATCTACTTCCCAAACCCACAATTTAATTAGATCCTATTCATGCAATGTGTGAAGATTGATCTAATGCAATAAAAACTGGGTAGTTGGAAGTATGATCAAAGTGTTACTTGCCTTGCTGATGATCCGCAAAACCTAGCGATTCGAAGTAGCAAGCGGTGCACTCCGGGTACTCTATCGCAAACAAACAAGCATACAATAAGTACTCAACTAATGCGCAGGTAAAACTCGAATAAGAGATCTAACCAGAAAGTTCAAGTTAAGAACTCCGGTTGGCAAAAAGAATCAAATCAAACGAAGCAACGAAAGACAAACGACAAAAGAAACAAGCTTCGTTTACTATTCTGGATCTAGGGCAACTTTTACAGTGGCAAAAACTGGTTTGAGTTGGTTAAACGGAAAGAGGGTTTCGAGACGAAACTCTAGGCGCTGGAATCGCCTAATTCCGATAAACGAGCGAAAAGTTAGACTAAAACAAAAATTAGATCAGGAATCGCGATCAGAAAAATCACGGATTTAATCTGAGAAAAAGAAAAATGACGAACAGATTAACGAACGAACGTTCATTATCTGGGCCTAAACGATGAATGCGTTTGTTAAAACGAATGGACGGGCGAACGCTCGCTAATTAAATAAACCGGAAAACTGATCTATTAAAAAAACGAAACTAAAAAAACTGAAACAAACCGATGGAAAACCGATCGGTTTTCTAAAAAAACCGGCGGCGAGAAAAACTACCTCCGGCGGTTCGGCGAGGCGGCGCGGCGAGGCGGCGGTAAGGGGCGGCGGCGGCGGGTGGCGGTGGCGCTAGGGTTAGGGTTTGGGGCGGGGCGGCTTTGGGCTGGCTCGGGCCTCGGCGGCACTATTTAAAGCCCCGGCCAGACGGAGTCCTGGCAGGTTACGGCCCAGAGTCGGTTCGGACTTTTTTTTAAAATAATTACACTCAGAAAAAACAAACGGAATACTAAACGGACTCCAAAAATCCCGAAATAAATTTTTCCCGGCTTCTAAAATCAAGCCGCACAGGATGAACATTTATTTGGGGCCTAAATGCAATTTTGAAAAACGCACATTTTTCCTAAATTCAAATAAAATAGCAAATAAAACCAAAACAAAATCTTATTTGATTTTTTTATTAAATCCTCAATATTTCTTTATTTTGGGAAAGTCATTTTATTCCCTCTCTCATATTTTTGTAATAGAAATAATTGAAGATAAAATAAATAAAACCAAATGATTCTATTTTCAAAATTTGAGAAAAACTCAAATATGAAAATAACGAAATCCCCAACTCTCTCCGAGGGTCCTTGAGTTGTGTAGAATTTTCTAGGATCAACCAAAATGCAATAAAATATGATATGGAATGATGATCTAGTGTATAACATTCCAAATTGAAAATTTGGGATGTTACAAACCTACCCCCCTTAAGATGAATCTCGCCCTCGAGATTCGGGTTGGCTAGAAAATAGGTGAGGGTGGTCCTTCAGCAATTCTTCCTCTCGCTCCCAGGTGGCTTCATCCTCCGTGTGGTGGCTCCACTGAACTTTGCAAAACTTGATAACCTTGCTGCGGGTGACTCGACTGGCATACTCTAGAATCTTAACTGGTTTCTCCTCATAGGTCAAATCACTGTCCAACTGAATCGCTTCCAGTGGCACTGTATCTCTCAGCGGTATATCAGCCATCTCTGCGTGGCACTTCTTTAACTGGGAAACGTGGAACACGTCGTGAACTCCTGACAATCCTTCGGGCAACTCCAACTTGTAGGCTACTTCTCCCATACGCTCCAAAACTTTGTATGGGCCTACAAAACGTGGCGCTAACTTTCCCTTAACTCCAAAACGCTTAACTCCTCGAAGTGGTGATACTCGAAGATAAACTCGGTCTCCGACTTCGTAAACTGTCTCCTTGCGTTTTGAATCTGCGTAGCTCTTCTGCTTGGACTGAGCTACCTTGAGCCTATCGCGAATCAATTTCACTTTCTGTTCAGACTCCTTTATCAGATCCGGTCCAAACAACTGGCGGTCTCCAACTTCATCCCAAGACAATGGGGTCCTGCACCTCCTTCCGTACAAGGCTTCGAAAGGGGCCATCTTCAAACTGGATTGATAACTGTTGTTGTAAGAGAACTCTGCATATGGCAAATTCTCGTCCCAACTAGATCCGTAATCTAGCGCACAAGCTCTTAGCATATCCTCCAAAATCTGATTGACTCTCTCGGTCTGTCCATCTGTCTGCGGATGGAAAGCTGTACTAAACTCCAGTCTGGTACCCAAAGTTTCATGCAACTGATTCCAGAAGTTTGAGGTAAATTGGGTTCCTCTATCTGATACAATGCTCCTTGCAACTCCATGCAGACATACGATTCTGGTCATGTATATCTTTGCCAACTTTGCACTAGTATAGGTGGTCTTCACTGGAATGAAATGAGCTACCTTTGTCAAACGATCGACTACAACCCATATCGAGTCATAGCCTGAACGAGTTCTGGGTAAACCCGTAATAAAATCCATGCCTAACTTATCCCACTTCCATTCGGGTATCGACAATGGCTATAGCAATCCTGCTGGTTTCTGATGCTCTGCCTTTACTCTATGACATACATCACAAACTGCTACATACTCCGCAATATCCTTCTTCATTCCGGTCCACCAGATAGTATCCTTCAAATCCAAATACATCTTGGTATTTCCTGGGTGAATCGAATATGCTGAATCATGGGCCTCTTGCAGAATTAACTTCCCGATCTCCGGGTCATTAGGCACATAAACACGGTCTTCAAACCATAAGGTATCGTGCTCATCCTCACGAAATCCCTTAGCTTTTCCTTTGCTCATTTTCTCCTTTATAGAGACAATATCCTTGTCAGTCTTCTGGGCTTCCCTGATCTTATCCATCAAAGTAGACTGAATCTCCAATGCTGCTACATAGCCTCTGGAACTATCTCCAAACATAGCTCTCGAAGATTTTCGGCTAACTCCCTTGGTAAATCTCCCGTCATTAGGGTGTTGACATGGCTTTTACGGCTCAGCGCATCGGCTACTACGTTAGCCTTTCTGGGGTGATAATGTAATCTCATATCATAGTCCTTGATGAGCTCCAACCATCTCCTTTGCCTGAGATTCAACTCCTTCTGCGTGAAAATATACTTCAAACTCTTGTGATCCGTGTACACCTCACAATGGTTTCCAATGAGAAAATGTCTCCAGGTTTTCAATGCATGCACTACGGCTGCTAACTCCAAATCATGCGTAGCATAATTTAACTCATGAGGCTTAAGCTGTCGTGAGGCATATGAAACAACTCTTCCTTCCTGCATAAGCACTGCTCCAAGTCCTCGACGTGAAGCGTCGCAATACACCTCATAATCCTTGGTCTGATCTGGCAAAATCAACACAGGTGATGTAACCAAACGTTTCTTCAACTCCTGGAAACTAGCCTCACATTCCTCAGTCCATATGAACTTGGTATCCTTTTTCAACAACTCCGTCATAGGCTTCGCAATCTTTGAGAAATTCTCAATGAATCTCCGGTAGTATCCTGCGAGTCCAAGAAAACTCCGGATCTCTCCAACTGTTGTTGGGGCTTCCCAATTTGTCACGGTATCAACCTTAGTGGGATCTACTGCTATACCTTCTCCAGATATAACGTGTCCGAGAAATCCAACTTCCTTCAACCAAAACTCACATTTGCTAAACTTGGCATATAATTGATGTTCTCTGAGCTTTCCAAGAACCAAACGCAAATGCTCCTTATGCTCCTCTTCATTCTTCGAGTAAACCAGGATATCATCAATGAACACTACGACGAACTTATCCAAAAACTCCATAAACACTTGTTCATCATGTTCATAAAATATGCAGGTGCGTTAGTCAGACCAAATGACATAACGGTATACTCGTACAGCCCATACCTGGTGGTAAAAGCCGTCTTAGGTATATCCTGTTCTCGAATCTTCAACTGGTGGTATCCTGATCGCAGATCGATCTTGGAAAATACCTTAGCTCCTTGCAATCGATCAAACAGATCATTGATCATCGGTAGTGGGTACTTGTTCTTGATGGTTACTTCATTCAATCCTCGATAATCAACAACCATCCTTAATGATCCATCCTTCTTCTCCACTAGAAGTACTGGCGATACCCAAGGTGAAGAACTTGGGCGAATATATCCTTTATCCAGTAACTCCTTAATCTGTTTCTTAATCTCCACCAAATCCTTTGCGGGAATCCTATATGGTCTCTTTGATATTGGCCCTGTGCCTGGCAAAAGCTCAATCAAAAACTCAATATCTCTATCCGGTGGCATGCCTAGCAAATCTTCTGGAAATACATCAGGGAAATCCTTCACTACTGGTACTTCCTCCTGCACAACTCCTGTTAGACAATTTACTTGAGTCCTCTTCGGCACATGCCGGGATACATACTCGATCCTTCTCCCTTCTGGGGTGGTAAGCAAGATCAACTTACTGGCGCAATTGATGTTTCCTCCATACATCGACAGCCAATCCATACCCAGAATTACATCCAATCCTTGTGATTCCAAAATGATTAAATCCGAGGGAAACACATGCCTACCTATACTCAATGGCACTTGAAAACATCCTTGGCTAGCCATATACTCCGCTCCTGGTGAGCTTACTAACATAGGTGTTCTAAGAACTTTGGTGGGCAGGTTATACTTATCCACAAATCCCCTTGATATGTATGAATGCGATGCACCAGTATCAAAAAGAACGAGTGCAGTAAATGACTTAACCAAAAACTTACCGATTACTGCATCCGGCTGCTCTTCAACCTCCTCCACGTTAACGTGGTTCACCTGTCCCCTGTTGAAAGGGTTCGGCTTCTTCCCAGAGCTTCCATTGCCATTTCCATTCTGGGATTCAGGACATTCATTGGCATAATGTCCGGTCTTCTGGCACTTGAAACAAGTGACTTGGCTCAGGTCTCTCTTGGCTGGGGTTGATGGGTTGGTGCGGTTCTGGCCGTTGCTTCCTCCATTCCCATTACCATTCTTGGTGCCATTGTGATTGTGCGAGCTACCTCCTCCATGGGTATGCTGAAAATGTCCTCCCGGTCTAGGGGTAAAACGTGGCTTCTGCTGAGCTCCTGAATTGTACTTCCCTTGTCCATACTTCCTCTTGCGATTCTCAATCTGCGGCTGCTTCCCTTCAATCATGAGAGCACGATCTACCAACTCCTGGTAGTTGTTGAAGGTTGCTACCATCAACTGCATGCTCAACTCATCATTCAGTTCTTCCAAAAACTTCTCCTGCTTAGCTGCATCCGTAGCAACGTCATCTGGGGCATAACGTGCTAACTTACTAAAGTCCTCCACATACTGGCCAACTGTCCGTCCTCCTTGGCGCAAGTTGCGAAACTCTCGCTTCTTCGTGGCCATAGCTCCCGCTGAAACATTGGCAGTACGAAAAGCCTGCTGAAACTAGTCCCACGTGACAATGTCGACAAGGAAGGTGGCTGTGAAATTCTCCCACCATGATGCTGCGGGTCCTTCAAGCTGATGTGCGGCAAACTTCACCTTTTCCGCATCTGTGCATCCTGCTGTGGTCAACTCCCTAGCTGTCTTGCGGAGCCAATCATCTGCTACTATCGGCTCGGTGCTACTGGAAAACACCGGCGGATTCAGCCTAAGAAAACGGGCTAAGTGATCAACAGGTGGTGGTGGTGGTGGGTTGTTTTTGTTGTTCCCCTGATTCTGATTCTGGACTAGCAACTGCATCAATGTGTTCTGCTGCTGGATCAACTGAGTGAGCTCCGGTGGGAAGGTAAATACGGGGTCACGTCTCGGAGGCATCTAAGGGTTTAGAAAAGATGAGATTTAAGAATAGAGGGGTCTAAAGAGAAAACACTACCCATATGCACATGAGGCAAAAGCAAACAATTCACTTCATTCAATCAATCAAACAAGGGCATACAATCGATCTAACTATCGCAAAAGTGCTCGGACTACTATGTTTACATGGCGGACTACTACTACTATTGGGGTGGTCTTCTAGAAATATTCTTCGGTTGCAGACTCCATGATATCTGCTCCAGCTTCATCAACATAGTCATCATCGCTATCATCTGGATCCGAGTCAGTGTCATCGATGATGATGTAGTCTTCCGGGCGAATCTCCTTGGGTTCTTCGTCTTCTGCTACTGGCGTAGGGCCTCCCATGAATATTCCAATCTTCTTGATCAGATCGTCATTCTTCTCCACTAATACTTCGATTTCCTCTTCATAATCTTGACGTGTAGCCTTGAGTTCTTCCTCCAGTTCCTTGATTCTTGTCCTTGCCTTCTTTAGATCTATCATGTCAGCGCACATCTGGTTCTCCTGACGTCAAATGTGCTGGTTTAACTCATGGATAAAAGCTGCAACTGATCTATCCTTCCTGGTGCTGATCATCTCCCAGTGCTCATCTCGGCGCCCACAAATCTGGTAGATAGTATCCTTGAGATCATTGCGGTAAACTTCTCCAATGCATCCCATGGCGATGTGAGCTGCCATGCTCTTTCCTAGACTCCAAGTTGGTGCATCAAAAGAAAACTCTATGGGCTCAGTGACTGGCATGAACGTCCTTCCTGGAACTTGAACTTGAATCATCCAGCGCTCTTCTTCAGGTAGAGTGGCATTGTAGGTTCCGGTGAAGCTTGGTACTCCTATGTTCAGGTATCTAGTGACTTCCTTCAAGTGACGTCCAAAGGGTGTATCTTCATCCGGTTGCGTGAACTTGTTCCTTGCATCCGCCATCCTAAAAGAGTAGAAAAGATGAGAAGTCAGAAAGAGAAGAGAGTGAGTAGTGATCTAGGTCTTTAGCTTAGTGGTCGTGTCCTACAGTCAGCGTGTGCTCTGATACCATCTTGTAGCGACCAGACCTCAAACGGTCCAATCTCTGTGCTCAGGTGTCATCCCTGGATCAGTAATGCTGACACCACACAGTACTTGAAGGATTTATAACAGAGTAGCAATCACACACTTATTACATCGAGTGTCTCAAAAGAGAACTTATTACAATAAATATGGCTTAAGGCCATCTAATAACGATAACAGCGGAAGGCTTGGAAGATAAGTGAGTCCATCAACTCCAACGGCATCACTGAGTATAGAACCACGACCTAAAAGCACCTTAATCATCGTCTGAAAAGTCTGCAACATTAACGTTGCAGCCCGAAACGGGTCAGCACATGGAATATGCTGGCAATGTAACACATAGAGAGTAATGGAATGAAATAGGCTATACTATATGCATATTTGGCTGGTGGAAAGCTCTATGGTTACAGTTTTGCGTAAAGCCAATTTTTCCCTACTGCAAAGGAATAAATTTTATTTAACTATCATGGTAGTTGTTAAACATTGAGAATGGTTGACAGCATTCTCAATCCCAATTAAGCATCATCATTAAACAAAACCCAACAAAATTAATTTTAGAGTAACATGATGAGATTCACATGATAATCCAGGTACTAGATACTCAAGATGTCCATAACCGGGGACACGGCTAACCATGATTAGTTTATACACTCTGCAGAGGTTTGCGCACTTTTCCCCACAAGACTCGATCGCCTCCGTTTGATTTCTCGCACTACATGGTGTTTGAGAAACGGATGACCGAGACATAGTCTTTCAGAAGCGCTAGCACCTTACGATCGGGTAGACCGTTACACCTACTTTCCCCTACATCTGCTAGTCTACCACTGTAAGAGTTCGCACAACTTAGTCAACTATGCTAGAGCCCATAGTAGCTTGTGGCTGCACACGGAAGTTTCTAGCATGAATAATCTCATGATCCCTTTGAGCCTGGGTGGCGGTCCAAAAGAAAACAGGCAATCGCTGGAATACCCAGGTGCCTCAATCCACCCAGATGTGTATTTAAGTAGCCACCTTAGATGAACCATTAATTTAACAATCTCACATCTGTCATGGATACACTCACCCAATCCACGTCTACTATCATAGCATGGCATAATAACCAAACGTAGAAGTAACTCCCAAAGGTTTAATAATAAAACAGGTAATAGGACTACCTCATCTACTTCCCAAACCCACAATTTAATTAGATCCTATTCATGCAATGTGTGAAGATTGATCTAATGCAATAAAAACTGGGTAGTTGGAAGTATGATCAAAGTGTTACTTGCCTTGCTGATGATCCGCAAAACCTAGCGATTCGAAGTAGCAAGCGGCGCACTCCGGGTACTCTATCGCAAACAAACAAGCATACAATAAGTACTCAACTAATGCACAGGTAAAACTTGAATAAGAGATCTAACCAGAAAGTTCAAGTTAAGAACTCCGGTTGGCAAAAAGAATCAAATCGAATGAAGCAACGAAAGACAAACGGCAAAAGAAACAAGCTTCATTTACTATTCTGGATCTAGGGCAATTTTTACAGTGGCAAAAACTGGTTTGAGTTGGTTAAACGAAAAGAGGGTTTTGATACGAAACTCCAGGCGCTTGAATTGCCTGATTCCGATAAACGAGCGAAAAGTTAGACTAAAACGAAAATCGGATCAGGAATCGCGATCAGAAAAATCGCGGATTTAATCCGAGAAAAAGAAAAATGACGAACAGATTAACGAACGAACGTTTGTTATCTGGGCCTAAACGATGAACACGTTCGTTAAAACGAACAGACGGGCGAACGCTCGCTAATTAAATAAACAGGAAAAACTGATCGATTAAAAAAACGAAACTAAAAAACCGAACAAACCGATGAAAAACCGATCGGTTTTCTAAAAAACCGGCGGTGAGAAAAACTACCTCCGGCGGCGGCGGATCCGGCGGTCCAGCGAGGCGACGCGGTGGCGGTCCGGCGGGGCAGCGAGGCGGCACAGCGGCGGTCCGGTGGGGCGGCGGGGCGGTGCGGCGGCGCGGGCGGCGGCAGGGCGCTAGGGTTAGGGTTTGGGGCGGGACGACTTTGGGCTAGCTCGGGCCTCGGTGACACTATTTAAAGGCCCGGCCAGACGGAGTCCTGGCCTGTTACGGCCCAGAGTCGGTTCGGACTTTAAAAAAATAATTACGCTCAGAAAAAAACAAAAGGAATACTAAACGGCCTCCAAAAATCCTGAAATAAATTTTACCCTGCTTCTAAAATCAAGCCGCACAGGATGAACATTTATTTGGGGCCTAAGTGCAATTTTGAAAAACCCGCATTTTCCTAAATTCAAATAAAATAGCAAATAAAACCAAAATAAAATCTTATTTGATTTTTTATTAAATCCTCAATATTTCTATATTTTGGGAAAGTCATTTTATTCCCTCTCTCATATTTTTGTAATAGAAATAATTGAAGATAAAATAAATAAAACCAAATGATCCTATTTTCAAAATTTAAGAAAAACTCAAATATGAAAATAACGAAATCCCCAACTCTCTCCGAGGGTCCTTGAGTTGCGTAGAATTTTCTAGGATCAGCCAAAATGCAATAAAATATGATATGCAATGATGATCTAGTGTATAACATACCAAATTGAAAATTTGGGATGTTACAGTAGCTCCATGCAAAGTATTGTAGACATAGAAATTTGCAAAATACACAAGGATCTAAATGTAGCAGACCCGTTGACTAAACTTCTCTCACAAGCAAAACATGATCACACCTTAGTACTCTTTGGGTGTTAATCACATGGTGATGTGAACTAGATTATTGACTCTAATAAACCCTTTGGGTGTTGGTCACATGGCGATGTGAACTATGGGTGTTAATCACATGGTGATGTGAACTATTGGTGTTAAATCACATGGAGATGTGAACTAGATTATTAACTCTAGTGCAAGTGGGAGACTTAAGGAAATATGCCCTAGAGGCAATAATAAATTTGTTATTTTATATTTCCTTATATCATGATAAATGTTTTCATGCTAGAATTGTATTAACCGGAAACTTGATACATGTGTGGATACATAGACAAAACACCGTGTCCCTAGTAAGCCTCTACTAGACTAGCTCGTTAATCAAAGATGGTTAAGTTTCCTAACCATAGACATGTGTTGTCATCTGATGAACATGATCACATCATTAGGAGAATGATGTGATGGACAAGACCCATCCGCTAGCTTAGCATAATGATCGTTAAGTTTTATTGCTATTACTTTCTTCATGACTTATACATATTCCTCTGACTATGAGATCATGCAACTCCCTAATACCGGAGGAACACCTTGTGTGCTATCAAACGTCACAATGTAACTGGGTGATTATAAAAATGATCTACAGGTGTCTCCGAAGGTGTTTATTGGGTTGGCATAGATAGACATTAGGATTTGTCACTCTGAGTATCGGAGAGGTATCTCTGGGCCCTCTCGATAATGCACATCATGATAAGCCTTGCAAGCAATGTGACTAATGAGTTAGTTGCGTGATGATGAATTACGGAACGAGTAAAGAGACTTGCCGGTAGCGAGATTGAACTAGGTATGAAGATAACAACGATCGAATCTTGGGCAAGTAACATGCAGATGACAAAGGGAATGACGTATGTTGTCATCGTGGTTTGACCGATAAAGGTCTTCATAGAATATGTAGGAAACAAATATGAGCATCCAGGTTCCGCTGTTGGTTATTGATCAGAGATGTGTCTCGATCATGCCTACATAGTTCTCTAACCCATAGGGTCCACACGCTTAACGTTTTGATGACAATTTTGTATGATGAGTTATGTGATTTGGTGACCGAATGTTGTTCGGAGTTCTGGGGGTACCGGGTACGTATCGGGTCACCGGAAGGGGTTCCGGGCACCCCCGGCAAAGATATGGGCCTTATTGGGCCAAGGGCGGGACAGACTAGCCCCTAAGGGGCTGGTGAGCCCCCATACGGGCTGGACTAAGTGGATAAAGGAAAAGGGGAGGAGGAAAGGAAATAGAGGGAATAGGATTCCCCCTTCCTTTCCCCTCTCCCCTCTTTCCTTCCCCACTCCAGAGATAAGGAACGGGGGATGCCGAATTGGAGGAGGCCCCCAAGTAGGATTCCTACTTGGGGCGCCCCATGGCTGCCCCCCTCCCCCTCCTACCTATATATATGTGGGGAGGGGGCGCCTAGAACACATAACAAACATTGTTAGCCGTGTGCGGCGCCCCCTCCACAGTTTACGCCTCCGGTCATATTCACGTAGTGCTTAGGCGAAGCCCTGCGCAGATCACTTCACCATCACTATCACCACGCCGTCGTGCTGACGGAACACTCCCTCGACACTTTGTTGGATCAAGAGTTCGAGGGACGTCATCAAGCTGAACGTGTGCCGAACTCGGAGGTGTCGTACGTTCGGTACTTGATCGGTTGAATCGTGAAGATGTTCAACTACATCAACCGTGTTAACCTAACGCTTCCACTTTCGGTCTACGAGGGTACATGGACACACTCTCCCCCTCTCGTTGCTATGAATCTCCTAGATAGATCTTGCGTGTTCGTAGGAATTTTTTTAAATTACATGCTACGTTCTCCAACACTACATACATTTTGCTTCACAGTTGAGCCAACTTCAACTCAAGAACATTTAGGAGGGTTTTTGGAAAGAAGAAACAACAGAGAGATGGAAATCAACAAAAGAAATAAGTAGATAAACTTCAAAGCACAAACAAAGAGATGTTAGAAGATTATAACCCACAAGTATAGGGGATCGCAACAGTTTTCGAGGGTAGAGTATTCAACCCAAATTTGTAGATTCAACACAAGGGGAGCCAAATAATATTTGTAGGTATTAGCAGCTGAGTTGTCAATTCAACCACACCTGGAGATTAATTATCTGCATCAACGTGATTAGTAGCAAAGTAGTATGATAGTTTTGATAGTATTGACAACAGCAATAGTAACGGTAATAGTGATAGAAGTAGTAACTTAGCAAGAACATGATACATCTCCGTCGTATCTATAATTTTTGATTGTTTCATGCCAATATTATACAAGTTTTATATACTTTTGGCAACATTTTATATGATTTATTGGACTAACCTATTGATCAAGTGCCAAGTGTGAGTTCCTGTTTTCTGCATGTTTTTTGTATCGCAGAGTGTCCATATCAAAAGATGTCCAAATGCAATGAAATTTTACAGAGAATTATTTTGGAATATTTGTTATTTTGGGGAGTTGGAATCACCGCAAACGGAGGCCCACACAGGGCACAATACACCAGGGCGTGCCAGAGGCCCCTCACACGCGGTGGTGGGTTGTGCCCACCTCGTACATCGGTTGGACCTCTACTTTGGGCGCAAGGAAGCTTATATACGGAAAAAAATCGTGTTAAAATCTCAGTGCAATCGGAGTTATGGATCTTCGGGAATATAAGAAACAATTTTTGGCCAGATTTGGGGAACGCGAAACAGAAGAGAACAGAGAGGGAGATCCAATCTCGGAGGGGCTCTTGACGCTCCCATGCCATGGAGACCAAGGACCAGAGGGGAAACCCTTCTCCCACCTAGGGAGGAGGCCAAGGAAGAAGAATAAGGAGGGGGCTCTCTCCCCCTCGCTTCTGGTGGTGCCGGAGTGCCACCGGGGCAACGATCGAGATGACGATCTACATCAACAATCTTGCTACCGTTGATACGTCTCCAACGTATCTGTAATTTTTGATTGTTCCATGCTATTATATTATCTGTTTTGGATGTTTAATGGGCGTTAATATGCTCTTTTATATTATTTTTGGGACTAACCTATTAACTGGAGGCCCAGTGCTAGTTTTTGTTTTTTTGCCTATTTTAGTGTTTCATAGAAAACGAATATTAAACAAAATCCAAATGGAACGAAACCTTCGCGAGGATCTTTCTTGGAACAAACACAAACTAGGACACTTGGAGTGGACGTCTGGAACTCCGCGAAGCTTCCACAAGATAGGAGGGTGCGCCCAGGGGGGTAGGTGCACCCCACCCTCGTGGGCCCCACGGAGCTCCACCAACCTACTTCATTCGCCTATATATATTCTTATACCCTAAAAACATCAGGGGAAGCCACGAAACCACTTCTCCACCGCCACAACATCTGTTCCCATGAGATCCCATCTAGGGCCTTTTATGGAGATCTGCCAGAGGGGGATTCGATCACGGAGGGCCTCTACATCAACACCATGGCCTCTCCGATGATGTGTGAGTAGTTTACCACACACCTTCAGGTCCATAGTTATTAGCTAGATGGCTTCTTCTCTCTCTTTGGTTCTCAATACAAAGTTCTCCTTGATGTTCTTGGAGATCTATTCGATATAATACTTTTTGCGGTGTGTTTGTCGAGATCTGATGAATTGTGGATTTATGATCAAGTTTATCTATGAACAATATTTGGTTCTTCTCTGAATTCTTATATGCATGATTTGATATCTTTGCTAGTCTCTTCGAATTATCAGTTTAGTTTGGCCTACTAGATTTATCTTCCTTGCAATGGGAGAAGTGCCTAGCTTTGGGTTCAATATTGCGGTGTCCTTTCCCAGTGACAGTAGGGGCAGCAAGGCATGTATTGTATTGTTTCCATCGAGGATAAAAAGATGGGGTTTATATCATATTGCTTGAGTTTATCCCTCTACATCATGTCATCTTGCCTAAAGCGTTACTCTGTTCTTATGAACTTAATACTCTATATGCATGATGGATAGTGGTCGATGTGTTGAGTAATAGTAGTAGATGCAGAATTGTTTCGGTCAACTTAGCACGGACGTGATGCCTATATTTCATAATCATTGCCTAGATATTCTCATAACTATGCGCTCTTCTATCAATTGCTCGACAATAATTTGTTCACCCACTGTAATACTCGCTATCATGAGAGAAGCCACTAGTGAAACCTATGGCCCCCGGGTCTCTTTCTTATTATATTGCATCTCTTTTATTATCACATCTCGTTTACTATTTTGCAATCTTTACTTTACAATCTATACAACAAATATACCAAAAATATCTATCTTATTATCTTTATTAGATCTCACTTTCGCAAGTGACCGTGAGGGGATTGACAACCACTTTATCGCGTTGGTTGTGAGGTTCTTGATTGTTTGTGCAGCTACTAGGTGACTTGCGTGTTATCTCCTACTAGATTGATACCTTGGTTCTCAAAAACTGAGGGAAATACTTACGCTACTTTGCTGCATCACCCTTTCCTCTTCAAGCGAAAACCAACGCATGCTCAAGAGGTAGCAAGAAGGATTTTTGGCGCCGTTACCGGGGAGATCTACGCTCAAGTCAAGACATACCAAGTACCCATCATAAACTCTTCTCCCTCGCATTACATTATTTGCCATTCGCCTCTCGTTTTCCTCTCCTCCACTTCACCTTTGCGTTTTCTTCGCCCCTCTTTCGTTCATACTTCTGTTTGCTCGTGTTACCATGTGCCTTCTATTTGCCTGCATCTTCGCTTGCTAAAAATCTATTGATATTTTTGGCGTCTTGGGAATGGGGGTACCCAGACTTGCCTGCCTACGGCCCAGGGCGTGGCTCCACCAGCGGCCTGGTATGGCCCATCTTCATAAACCAATGCTCAAGACCCTCGCAAGGGGCCAAGACTCGCGAGGTGGATGACACAAGACCTCCTTAGGGGCAGCCTCACTAGGCTGGCTCACGAGGAGCGGAGAGATCAAGGCAAGGGGCGCCTCGTGAGGTTTCCATGACGTGAGCCATGACGACCAAGGCCAGGCGGGCGCCAGCGGGCATAGAGTGTCAGTTTCCTCTTTGGTGCTAAAGAGGCAGGCGCAGGCGAGGAGTCCCGAGGCATCAGGCAATGATTTCCATGTCGGTGCAACGAGATCAAGACCAGCAGGACGACAAGATGGAGGTCATCACGGAGCCCACGACGGCGTCACCGCCAGAGCCTTTGGCAGGCGAAGACTGCCTTTTGTGTGGTGAAGATGCAGCATAGCCAAACTATATGATTTTGTAGGCATAACTTTCTTTGGCCATGTTATTTTGAAAAGACATGATTGCTTTATTAGTAGGCTTGAAGTATTATTTTTTATGTCAAATGATAGACTATTGCTTTGAATCACTTGTGTCTTAATATTCATGCCATGATTAGACATATGATCAAGATTATGCTAGGTAGCATTCCACATCAAAAATTATCTTTTTTATCATTTACCTACTCGAGGACGAGCAGGAATTAAGCTTGGGGATGCTGATACGTCTCCGTCATACCTATAATTTTTGATTGTTCCATGCCAATATTATTCAACTTTCATATACTTTTGGCAACTTTTTATACTATTTTTGGGACTAACATATTGATCCAGTGCCCAGTGCCAGTTCCTATTTGTTGCATGTTTTTTGTTTCGCGGAATATCCATATCAAACAGAGTCCAAATGGAATAAAAACTGACGGAGATTTTTTTGGAATATATATAATTTTTTGGAAGAAGAATCCACGCGAGACGATACTCGAGGGGCCCACGAGGTAGGGGGCACGCCCTGGGGAGGCAGGTGCGCCCCTGACCCTCGTGGCCACCCCGTAAGGTGGTTGATGCCCTTCTTTCGCTGCAAGAAAGCTAATTTCCGGATAGAGATCGTGTCAAAATTTCAGCCCAATCGGAGTTACGGATCTCCGGGAATATAAGAAACCGTGAAAGGGAAGAATCTGAGAACGCAGAAACAGAGAAAGACAGAGAGACAGATCCAATCTCGGAGGGGCTCTCGCCCCTCCCACGCCATGGAGGCCATGTACCAGAGGGGAAACCCTTCTCCCATCTAGGGAGGAGGTCAAGGAAGAAGAAGAAGAAGGGGGGCCCTCTCCCCCTTGCTTCCGGTGGCGCCGGAGTGCCACTGGGGGCCATCATCATCACCGCAATCTTCACCAAGAACTTCACCGCCATCATCACCAACTCTTCCCCACTCTATGCAGCGGTGTAAACTCTCTTTTACCCTCTGTAATCTCTACTTAAACATGGTGCTCAATGCTATATATTATTTCCCAATGATGTATGGCTATCCTATGATGTTTGAGTAGATCCGTTTTGTCCTATGGGCTATTTGATGATCGTGATTGGTTTGAGTTGCATGTTTTATTATTGGTGTTGTCCTATGGTGCTCTCCGTGTCGCGCAAGAGTGAGGGATCCCCGCTGTAGGGTGTTGCAATACGTTCATGATTCACTTATAGTGGGTTGCGTGAGTGACTGAAACACAAACCCGAGTAAGGGGGTTGTTGTGTATGGGATAAAGAGGACTTGATGCTTTAATGCTATGGTTGGGTTTTACCTTAATGAACCTTTAGTAGTTGCGGATGCTTGCTAGAGTTCCAATCATAAGTGCATATGATCCAAGTAGAGAAAGTATGTTAGCTTATGCCTCTCCCTCAAATAAAATTGTAATAATGATTACCGGTCTAGTTATCGATTGCCTAGGGACAAATAACTTTATCGTAAAAACAAACTCTCTACTAAACCTAACTTAGTTGTGTGTTTGTCTAAACAGCCCCTACTTTTTATGTACTTGCTCTTTATTATCTTGCATACCTATCCAACAACACCTACAAAGTACTTTTAGTTTCATACTTTTTCTAGGTAAAGCGAACATCAAGCTTGCGTAGAGTTGTATCGGTGGTCGATAGAACTTGAGGGAATATTTGTTCTACCTTTAGCTCCTCATTGGGTTCGACACTCTTACTTATCGAAAGAGGCTATAATTGATCCCCTATACTTGTGGGTTATCAAGACCTTTTTCTGGCGCCGTTGCCGGGGAGACATAGCGTGGGGTGAATATTCTCGTGTGTGCTTGTTTGCTTTATCACTAAGTAATTTTTATTTGCTGTTCTTAGTTGTTCTTTATCTCTAGTTATGGATATGGAACACAAAATACCAAAAAATTAGGTGTACTTGCTACTCATGGAGATGGGGAACCTCCTAAAACCCTCGATGTTGGTTATGTGAAAAATATTATGTACTACTTTAATAATCCTGAGAAAACCCCATTCAATTATGTAATGGGAGTAACATTGGATCAACGTGAATACTTTAGGGATTATCGCTTGACACAAAAAGGGAAACTATTATGGGATCAAATTCATATATTGAAGTGGTACGCTAGACAACTATGCTCAGAATATGATTATACTTGTTGCTCTAGGATGAATGCTCCACACCTTCCCTTTTCATGCAAATTTAATGATAATAAAACCTTAGCTTCTTATGCTAATGGTATATATGATTACTATGATGTGGAACAAATAGAAGAATTTGTTGCTTTTATGGGTGCTTATGGAATTGAATCTATGTTTAAAGAGTTTGAAGATTTTGATGATGCTTGTTATAGACCTAAAAATTTAGCTATCCTCAGATATTGCTATGAGAATTATGAATACAATTCCGATATTAATGCACTTATTGAGAAAGTCTCCTCTGTCCAAGAAGAGACTAATATTTTAAAGGAATCTATGGAAGAAGAAGTTGATGAAACTGTGAGCTCATTGGATGAAAAAGATGAGGAGGAGAGCGAAGAACAAAAGGAGGAAGAGCGGACTGATCACCCGTGCCCACCTTCTAATGAGAGTAACTCTTCAACTCATACATTGTTTAATTTCCCTTCGTGCTTACCGAAGGATGAATGCTATGATAATTGCTATGATCCCGTCGATTCTTTTGAAATATCCCTTTTTGATGATGCTTGCTATGCTTGTGGCCAAGATGCCAATTTGAATTATGCTTATGGAGATGAACTTGCTATAGTTTCTTATGTTGAACATGAAATTCTTGCTATTGCACCCACACATGATAGTCCTATTATCTTCTTGAATTCTCCCAATTACACTATATCGGAGAAGTTTGCTTTTATTAAGGATTATATTGATGGGTTGCCTTTTACCATTGCACATGATGTTTTTGATAGATATAATATGCATGTGCTTGCTGCTCCTACTTGCAATTATTATGAGAGAGGAACTATATCTCCACCTCTCTATGTTTCCAACACGAAAAAATTGCAAAAAGTTGTTTATACTATGCATTGGCCTTTACTATGTGTGCATGAATTGTTCTTTTATGACATGCCGATGCATAGGAAGAGAGTTAGACTTCGTCATTGCTTGATATATGTTACTTTGTGCTCACTACTAAATTACAAATCATTGTTGATTCAAATTGGCTTTGATATACCTTGGGATCCGGGTGGATTCACTACTTGAGCACTATATGCCTAGCTTAATGGCTTTAAAGAAAGCGCTGCCAGGGAGACAACCCGGAAGTTTTAGAGAGTCATTTATTTCTGTTGAGTGCTTTCATATAGTTTAAAAACAACAAAAATAAAGAGGGGAACCCAAAACTTTTTCTAAAAGAAAAGTGAAAGTGAGAGAGACGAGCATTGTGAAAGTGGGGGACGTCCTTGAACTTTGTTCATGCCCATGGGAACTTTGTGAATCTTAATTACAGAAACCTTTAAACAAAAATAATTATCCCCTTGTACAGTTCCATTGTATTGTAAAAATAATGTGCCAAGGTTTGCCTTTAGGATGCTTACATTTGCTTGATGGTTTGAGCGGTGCAGGATAGAAACTTTGGCTGTAGTGCGCGATTTTACATTTTTAGCTGGAATGTCAAATGGTTCTGATTATTTTTGCACTGTCTTCCTATACAAATTGTTTATTTTTATGATTTTGGTAGAATTTTTCAAGTATCATAAGTATGGTGAATGTTCAGATTATTACAGACTGTTCTGTTTTAGACATATTCTGTTTTTTTTGACTGAACACTGTGAGGCAACAGCCCCATAGCCTTTTTATTAAAACTTGGACCAAAAGAGTACAAAGAAGGACAAAACTAAATCTAAATATGAGACAGGACACCTACCTATACCTTTACAAATATACATATAGAAATATACAAATATACAACAGCATGTGCCACATGATTAAGGCAAAGCATTAATCCAATCCAGGAGTAGTTGCTTGAACGTGGCCTTCATCCTATGGGAGTGCAGAGTAATGTCATGGATGAATTTTGCTTTCCATTTGCCAAAGGTTGGCCTGATATGCCTGAAGATCTTGTCATTCCTCGTGATCCAAATACTCCAGGCAGCAAGGTAAACTACCTCAAAGAAGAAAGGGTGGTTGAAGCTTCTCTTGGCAGCCAAGATGCATTCACGAGGAGCTAGCCCTGCATACCAGGTAATCTGCAGGTAATTCCAGATTCTCATGCTGAATGAGCATGTGAAAAATAGATGGTCTCTGTCCTCAAGCAATTGGGCCACACATAGAGGGCATAAATTGTCATCATCCTCTGATCGCCAATGTCTCCTAAGCAACATATCCCTTGTATTGAGCCTATCATTTAGCATTAGCCAAGCAAAAACTTTTATTTTCATAACACACTTGCTCTTCCATATCCATTTACAGGGAACATCATCCGGTAGGTGAGCATGGGCCATAATGTAAAAACTTTTGGCAGAGTATTGACCATTACCAGGTGTCCAAGACCAAGTATCAGGTTCATGAGGCCTCCTTTGTAAGGTTGATAAATCAGATTTAGAGACACCAGTTCATCCATTGCTTCCTGAGATAATGGAAATTGGAAGTATGTGGAAATATCAAATTCCTCAATGAAATTTCTGACAAAAATCTTATCATCCAGTGTGAAAGAAAACAACCTAGGGAATCTCTCTTTAATTGGTTGGTGGCTTCCACCTAAGATCCATGTGCCATGCCAAAAGAGAGAGCTATTTCCATCATTGATTGTGATAACACAGTGATTTCTATAAATGTCATTTAACTTCATAATATCTCTCCACCAAAAGGATCCACACTGAATAGTTGCATGAGGGACCACTCCATTATAGTAAGTGTCCCAGATCAAGGAAACCCATGGTATATCAACCTTGTTGTAGAACTTGTGCAGGTGTTTGGTGAGCAAGGCCTTATTCTAGATTGCAAGGTTTATTATCCCCATGCCTGCCTTATCTTTTGGTTTATAAACCATTGGCCAGGCAGCTAAAGATTGTTTGGGTGTATCAGAGTTTCCTCTCCATAAACATTGCCTCATTATTCTCTCTAGCTGATTAATGATAGCAGCTGGCAAGCTAAGACTGCAAAGGAAATAAATTGGCAAGGATGTAAGAACAAACACTAGCAGTTGCAATCTGCCCCCCTGAGAGAGGAGGGAGGAGCTAGCAGAGAGCCTTCTTTCCACTTCTGTCGACCACATGTACTAGGTCTTGCACCCTAGGCTTGGTGGTTCCCACAGCTAAACCTAGATAGGTGAAAGGAAGAGACCCAACCTGACATCCAAATATTGCATCCAATCTGATGGTTTCTTCCCGTGATACATTAATTGGCAGAATGCAAGACTTCTGAAAATTGACTTTTAAACCAGTTGATTTGGAGAAGGCCAGCAACATTTGCTTGAGAGCTAGAAGTTGAACTTCATCAGCTTGAATGATTAACAAGTTATCATCTGCATACTGGACTATTGGAAAATCTGGGTCATTAGAAGGAATGGGGAGGTTAAGTAAGCCCTGTTGCAGCATTTGGTTGACCACATATTGTAGAAGATCAATAGCAATGACAAACAGAAGAGGAGAAAGAGGGCCCCCCTGCCTAACACCACATTTGCAAACAAATTGCTTGCCAGGCACACCATTTAATAAGATTCTGTTTTTGATGCATAGTTTGCTTGTTTTGATGAAACTATCAATTTATATTAGTGGATTAAGCCATGAAAAAGTTATATTACAGTAGACACAATGCAAAAACAAAATATGAATTGGTTTGCAACAGTACTTAGAGTAGTGATTTGCTTTATTATACTAACAGATCTTACCGAGTTTTCTGATGAAGTTTTGTGTGGATGAAGTGTTCGATGATCGAGAAGGTCTCGATGTGAGAAGAAGGAAGAGAGGCAAGAGCTCAAGCTTGGGGATTCCCGAGGCACCCCAAGTAAATATTTAAAGAAACTCAAGCGTCTAAGCTTGGGGATGCTGGGAAGGCATCCCCTCTTTCTTTAACAAGTATCAGTATGTTTTCGGATTCGTTTCGTTCATGCGATATGTGCAATCTTGGAGCGTCTTTTGCATTTAGTTTTCATTTTTTTTCTTTTATGCACCATGCTGGTATGAGATAGTCCTTGGTTGATTTATAGAATGCTCTATGCACTTCACTTATATCTTTTAAGTATGGCTTTATAGAATGCTTCATGTGCTTCACTTATATCATTTGAAGTTTGGATTGCCTGTTTCTCTTTACATAGACAACCGCCATTTGTAGAATGCTCTTTTGCTTCACTTATATTTGTTAGAGCGTGGGCATATCTTTTGTAGAAAGAATTGAACTCTCTTGCTTCACTTATATCTATTTAGAGAGATGACAGGAACTGGTCATTCACATGGTTAGTCATAAAATCCTACATAAACTTGTAGATCGCCGAATATGATATGTTTGATTCCTTGCAATAGTTTTGCGATATAAAGATGGGGATATTAGAGTCATGCTAATGGGTAGTTGTGGATTGTAGAAATACTTGTGTTGAAGTTTGTGATTCCCGTAGCATGCACGTATGGTGAACCGTTATGTGATGAAGTCGGAGCATGATTTATTTATTGATTGTCTTCCTTATGAGTGGCGGTCGGGGATGAGCGATGGTCTTTTCCTACCAATCTATCCCCCTAGGAGCATGCGCGTAGTACTTTGTTTCGATAACTAATGGACTTTTGCAATAAGTATGTGAGTTCTTTATGACTAATGTTGAGTCCATGGATTATAGGCACTCTCACCCTTCCACCATTGCTAGCCTCTCTAGTACCGTGCAACTTTCGCCGGTACCATAAACCCACCATATACCTTCCTCAAAACAGCCATGGTATTTCCATATCCATTCCGAGATATATTGCCATGCAACTTCCATAGCCATCATATACGTGACTTGAGCATTCATGGTCATATTGCTTTGCATGATCGTAAGATAACTAGCATGATGTTTTCATGGCTTGTCCGTTTTTTGATGTCATTGCTACGCTAGACCATTGCACATCCCGATACACCACCAGAGGCATTCATATAGAGTCATATCTATGTTCTAGTATCGAGTTGTAATATCGAGTTGTAAGTAAATAAAAGTGTGATGATCATCATTATTAGAGCATTGCCCCAGTGAGGAAAGGATGATGGAGACTATGATCCCCCCATAAGTCAGGATCAGACTCCGGACTTTATAAAAAATAAAAGAGGCTAAAGAAGCCCAAGTAAAAAAGGAGAGGCCAAAGAAGCCCACCAAAAAAAAACAAAAAAAATGAGAGAAAAAGAGAGAAGGGGCAGTGCTACTATCCTTTTTCCATGCTTGTGCTTCAAAGTAGCACCATGTTCTTCATATAGAGAGTCTCTTGAGTTATCACTTTCATATACTAGTGGGAATTTTCATTATAGAACTTGGCTTGTATATTCCGATGATGGGCTTCCTCAAATGCCCGAGGTCTTCATGAGCAAGCAAGTTGGATGCACACCCACTTAGTTTCAGTTGGAGCTTTCATACACTTATAGCTCTAGTGCATCCGTTGCATGGCAATCCCTTCTCACTCACTCACATTGATATCTATTGATGGGCATCTCCATAGCCCGTTGATACGCCTAGTTGATATGAGAATATCTTCTCCTTTTTGTCTTCTCCACAATCATATTCTATTCCACCTATAGTGCTATATCCATGGCTCATGCTCTTGTATTGCATTAAAGTTGAAAAGGTTTGAGAACGTCAAAAGTATGAAACAATTGCTTGGCTTGTCATCGGGGTTGTGCATGATGTGAATATTTTGTGTGGTGAAGATGGAGCATAGCCAAACTATATGATTTTGTAGGGATAACTTTCTTTGGCCATGCTATTTTGAAAAGACATGATTGCTTTATTAGTAGGCTTGAAGTATTATTGTTTTTATGTCAAATGATAGACTATTGCTTTGAATCACTCGTGTCTTAATATTCATGCCATGATTAGACATATGATCAAGATTATGCTAGGTAGCATTCCACATCAAATATTATCTTTTTTATCATTTACCTACTCGAGGACGAGCAGGAATTAAGCTTGGGGATGCTGATACGTCTCCGTCATATCTATAATTTTTGATTGTTCCATGCCAATATTATTCAACTTTCATATACTATTGGCAACTTTTTATACTATTTTTGGGACTAACATATTCATCCAGTGCCCAGTGCCAGTTCCTGTTTGTTGCATGTTTTTTGTTTCGCAGCATATCCATATCAAACGGAGTCCAAACGGAATAAAAACTGACAGAGATTTTTTTGGAATATATATGATTTTTTGGAAGAAGAATCCACGCGAGACGATACTCGAGGGGCCCATGAGGTAGGGGGCACGCCCTGGGGAGGCAGGCGCGCCCCTGACCCTCGTGGACACCCCGTAAGGCGGTTGATGCCCTTCTTTCGCCGCAAGAAAGTTAATTTCCGGATAGAGATCGTGTCAAAATTTCAGCCCAATCGGAGTTACGGATCTCCGGGAATATAAGAAATGGTGAAAGGGAAGAATCTGAGAAGGCAGAAACAGAGAGAGACAGAGAGACAGATCCAATCTCGGAGGGGCTCTCGCCCCTCCCACGCCATGGAGGCCAAGGACCACAGGGGAAACCCTTCTCCCATCTAGGGAGGAGGTCAAGGAAGAAGAAGAAGAAGGGGGGCCCTCTCCCCCTTGCTTTCGGTGGCGCCGGAGTGCCACCGGGGGCCATCATCATCACCGCAATCTTCACCAACAACTTCACCGCCATCATCACCAACCTTCCCCCCTCTATGCAGCGGTGTAAACTCTCTTTTACCCTTTGTAATCTCTACTTAAACATGGTGCTCAACGCTATATATTATTTCCCAATGATGTATGGCTATCCTATGATGTTTGAGTAGATCCGTTTTGTCCTATGGGCTATTTGATGACCGTGATTGGTTTGAGTTGCATGTTTTATTATTGGTGATGTCCTATGGTGCTCTCCGTGTCGCGCAAGCATGAGTGATCCCCGCTGTAGGGTGTTGCAATACGTTCATGATTCGCTTATAGTGGGTTGCATGAGTGACTGAAACACAAACCTGAGTAAGGGGGTTATTGCGTATGGGATAAAGAGGACTTGATGCTTTAATGCTATGGTTGGGTTTTACCTTAATGAATCTTTAGTAGTTGCGGATGCTTGCTAGAGTTCCAATCATAAGTGCATATGATCCAAGTAGATAAAGTATGTTAGCTTATGCCTCTCCCTCAAATAAAATTGTAATAATGATTACCGGTCTAGTTATCGATTGCCTAGGGAGAAATAACTTTCTCGTAACAACAAACTCTCTACTAAACCTAACTTAGTTGTGTCTTTATCTAAACAACCCCTACTTTTTATTTACTTGTTCTTTATTATCTTGCATACCTATCCAACAACACCTACAAAGTACTTCTAGTTTCATACTTGTTCTAGGTAAAGCGAACATCAAGCGTGCGTAGAGTTGTATCGGTGGTCGATAGAACTTGAGGGAATATTTGTTTTGCCTTTAGCTCCTCGTTGGTTTCGACACTCTTACTTATTGAAAGAGGCTACAATTGATCCCCTATACTTGTGGGTTATCAGTTACCCGAAGGGGAGGCCAGAGCCGAGGCCACCCAGCTGCGATCAACAACCAAAGGAGAATCCCTCGGCACACCTTCCGCACCCCAAGCAAGGCCGCGAAGAGCGTGTCGGGATGTGGGGTCCCGGCAAACCCTTAAGGTCCAAACACTGGGGTGCGCGCGAAGTCTTTCCCTCCAACCGATCTACACTCTAGCTCGCTAAGATCTTGCAGACGAACTCAACGAACTCACAACACAGAGGGACACGGGGTTTATACTGGTTCGGGCCACCGTTGTGGTGTAATACCCTACTCAAGTGCGGTGGTGGTGGATTGCCTCTTGGGCTGATGATGAACCATACAAGGGAAGAACGGCCTCCCGAGGTTGAGGCATTCTTGACCTCGACGAGCTTGTGTCTGTGGGGGTGGTCTCTCTTTCTTCTCCCTTCTCTCTTTTCTCTTCTCTCTTCTCTCCTCCCTTTCCTCTCTTTTTCTAAGGTGGTGGCTAGTCCTATTTATAGAGGCCCTAGTCCTCTTCCCAAATATCGAGCGGGAAGGGAGCCAACAATGGTGGGCTAATTTGAAGGGGGACAGCTAGTACAAGCTATCCTGACAAAAGTAGTCTTCGCCTGCACAAAGTTATGGTGGTGACGCTGCTCTGGGCTCCACGATGACCTCCGTCTTGCAGTCCATGGTCTTTGTCTTGTTGCACCAAAATGGCAACCTTTTCCTGAGGCCTCGGTACTCCGCGGCTGCGCTTGCCCCCTTTGCACCAAAGAGGAAACAAGGACGTTGTGCACGCTGGCACCCGCCTAGCGCCCGCCTGGTGTCGATCGTCACGGCTCATGTCACGAGAGCCTCGTGAGGTTCGCCTCGCCTTGATATCTCTGCTCCTCGTGAGCCTGCCTAGCTAGGCCACTCCAGAGGAGGTCTTGCATCGTCCGACTCGCGAGGCTTGGCCCCTCGCGAGGGTCTTGGGGTGCTTTGTTGGTGAAGATGGGTCGTACGGCCTGCTGGCTCAGCCACGCCGCGGGCCCCAGGCAGGCAAGTCTGGAGATCCCCGTTCCCAGAACGCCGACAGTAGCCCCGGGCCCAAGGTGCGCTCGGGCTTGGCTTCGCGGCGAAGCCAAGGGTCAAGTTTGGAGCACCGCGGTCCCCAAAAGCCTGTGGCCTCGGTTGACGTGTGGCGGTTGATTGGACGTGGGCGTCTCCGCTTCCCCACGTTGTTTCGGCAACTGCTTGACCTGACAAAAGGCTGGCACGGGGGGCACTGGCCTTCATTGCTTCTTCCTCGCCTCGCTCTAGATCCCCTTTCTTGCTCTTCACCGCCGCTACCTACAGATCTGCTCCAGCCTCGCTTTGCATCTGCCGCCCATGGCGCCGCGCAAGGTCAAGACTTCCTCGTCCCCGGCTTGGTACGAGCCCGCTCTTGAGGTGCCCACTGTCACGGAGAAGAGCCTTGCCTCAGTGCGCCTGCTGATGGCGGGAGAGAGCAACGAGTGGGGGAAGACGGAGCTCCGGCTTGCCTCCGACGAGCCGGAGCCTGAGGGGAGCACCTTCTTCCACTTCTTTTCGAGCAGCGTTGCCGTCGGGTTGGTTCCTCCCTTCTCTGATTTCTTCTATGAAGTCCTCGACCACTATGGGCTGTAGGCGTTGCATCTCCACCCCAACTCTGTCCTCCTCCTGTCCATCTTTGCCTACTACTGTGAGGCGTACCTATGCGTGATGCCTTCCGTGGCGCTCCTGCGCCACTTCTTCTTCCTTCTTGTCAGCGAGGGTCACATCTCTGGATGCGCCAACTTCGTTGCATCCGGCAAGGCCAACTCGATCTCAACCACCGGGAAGAGGGCCGCTAACATTCGATCCAAGTGGGTCATGGTGGACGCCAAGCTCGCCCATCCGCGCCTGGCGTTGCTGACGGAGGCGCCCCGGCAAGGCAAGGAGTGGCCCAGGGCGGAGCTTGTCGACGAGCGGGCATCGTCAGTGTTGGAGCAGATGATGACTGACCTGAAGCCGGGCAATGCGAGGGCGGCCAAAATAACGGGAGCGATGCTCCTGAGGGAGTTCTTGATGTTGCGGGTCACCCCACTCCAGGCGCACGCGCCCCCCTTCTGGCAGCTTGAAGGAGGGGGAAACAAGGCCCGCCTGAGGCCAGGGGACATGCCTGACGACAAACTGGACGCCGTCCTGGGCCTCATTGTTGGAGACAACCAGGAGTACCTGCCTAGCGCCTTCATTCCCATGTTCCAACGCAGGGACCGGGAGGAATTCGTCGCCTCCAGGCCGACTTTTGATGCGCGCGGGCTGGTGCCACCGGTGCTTTTGGGAGCTCCTTCGGCACAGAAGCCGGTGGAGGTGTCTTCTGGTGAGACCCGCGGAGACGGGGAGGAGGAGGAGGACTCTGAGGGGACCCCGGAAGAGGTGGAGGATACCTCCCCTCCGAGCAAGGCCAAGATTCGCCGCGCCCTTCCTGATGATGCCGAGGCCGACGCCTACCAAGGAGGGAAGGAGCAACCCCTCATCCCGACGAAGGGTAGGTCATCGCTGGTGGACCATGGTGCCGCCTCCACCCCAACACCTCCTAGGTCTGGATCCGCATCCACCTCCGCACCGCATGGCGCCACTGGATCCTGAGCGCCTGCTCCTCAGGTCCCGATGCTATCGGGCCTCAAGCTTCACAAGCGAAAGGTGGAGTACCTTGCGTCCGGCAAGGCCAACTCGATCTCAACCACCGGGAAGAGGGCCGATAACATTCGATCCAAGTGGGTCATGGTGGACGCCAAGCTCGCCCATCCGCGCCTGGCGTTGCCGACGGAGGCTCCCCGGCAAGGCAAGGAGTGGCCCAGCGCGGAGCTTGTCGATGAGCGGGCATCGTCAGTGTTGGAGCAGATGATGACTGACCTGAAGCCGGGCAATGCGAGGGCGGCCAAAATAACGGGAGTGATGCTCCTGAGGGAGTTCTTGACGCTGCGGGTCGCCCCACTCTAGGCGCACGCGCGCCCCTTCTGGCAGCTTGAAGGAGGGGAAAAAAAGGCCCGCCTGAGGCCGGGGGACCTGCCTGATGACGAACTAGACGCCGTCCTGTGCCTCATAGTTGGAGACAACCAGGAGTACCTGCCTAGCGCCTTCATTCCCATGTTCCAACGCAAGGACCGGGAGGAATTCGTCGCCTCCAGGCCGACTTTTGATGCGTGCGGGCTGGTGCCGCCGGTGCTTTTGGGAGCTCCTTCGGTGCAGAAGCCAGTGGAGGTGTCTTCTGGCGAGACCCGCGGAGACGGGGAGGAGGAGGAGGACTCTGAGGAGACCCCGGAAGAGGTGGAGGAGACCTCCCCTCCGAGCAAGGCCGAGATTCTCCGCGTCCTTCCTGATGATGCTGAGGACGACGCCTACCAAGGAGGGAAGGAGCAACCCCTCGTCCCGACGAAGGGTAGGTCGTCGCTGGTGGACCGTGGTGCCGCCTCCACCCCAACACCTCCTAGGGCTGGATCCGCATCCACCTCCGCACCGCATGGCGCCACCGGATCCCGAGCGCCTGCTCCTCAGGTCCCGATGATGTCGGGCCTCAAGCTTCACAAGAGAAAGGTGGAGTACCTTGCGGTGGACCGGTAGGTGTTTTGAACTTCGCTTGGTCCGTGCGGGTGCTTGTTTTTTTCCTGACGCTCGCCTTTGGTTGATCAGGCCGACATCTTCGGCGAAGAAGAGGAAGGAGGGTAAGGCAGCTGTGCCTCCCTCCATGGAGCAAGGAGGTAACATCGCCCGTGCCTCCCTAGCCCAGTTGTCTTCGCGGGGCCAAGAGGAGCTCCGCTGCATGGAGTCAGCCCCCATGGCCCCGCTGGCTCCGGAGGTGCCGGTACTTGGCGCGGCTGATGAGGTCCCAGCTGCTCCGGAACCCGCGGTCTCCCAAGCCCTGGTGATGATGTCACTTCCTCCTACTGTTGCGCCTCCACTCCTTGGTTCTTCCGCTCCTGCTACCGTCTTGGAGCGTGCCCTTTCAGAGATGACCCTACTGCAGGCGGATCTCCTGAGCGCTGACCCACGCCTAGTGGCCGGGCGTCTGCAGTTGGCCTTCGGCTGGCTTCATTCTGACCTGGCAGTACGCGCAGCGCTGGGCCAGGCTGTTGCGGCTTCTGAGAGAGAGAAGTAAGGAGCCGTTGGTGCTAGAGTCGATCGTGAGGTGGCGCTGAAAGAAGCCAAGGCCGCCCGTGACCGCTGCCAAGCGCTGGAGGGTGAGTTGCAAAGCCTGCGCGATAAGCACGCCGAAGAGGCGCGCCGCTGCAAAGCAGAGGGGAAGGAGATGAAGGCCCGGGAGGAAGCCGTCAAGAACCATGATGCTGAGCTGGCGGAGCTGGGGAAGAGGCAGGTTGCCGAGCGCAACCGGTTGGAGGAGCTGGAGCAGAAGATGGGGGCGAAGGAGGTCGATCTCAACGCCAAGGCGCGGGTCCTGGCCAAAGACCGTGTGTCCTTCATCGATCTCGAGAAGAGATCTCGAAATGCGCCGAGGACGCACTACGAGCATGGCCTGGAGAAGCCGTTGGATACTAACGAGGACGGCCCCGCCCAGCTGCTTCCTCTCGTGGTGAAGGTGCTTGAGGAGGTCGTTGAGGGCCTCGGTCCCATGGCGGAGGCGGAAGCTCACGTTCTGTCTTCAGCTGCACTTACCCGCATCCTCAGCCATCTGCACCTCAGCGACCCCAACGCCCAGCTTGACGAGCTGCTGGAGCCTGTGGCTGAAGATCTCTATGAAACCACCGCCGCAGCCGTTCAAGGTCAAGTGGAGGCTTTGCTGGGGAAGTTCCGTGGATTTGTCTCCGAGCCTCTGTCTGGTGATGCCACGGATCCTGCGTCTGGTGGCGAAGGTGAGGACATCGTCGCCCACAGGGGAGCTTCTTCCGCAGGCGATGGCGACATCTAGGGGTGACCTACAGCTATTCTCCTTGTTTCATTCCTGTGACATACATCTGGCCTCATGGAGGCGTTTAGACTTTTCATTTGGTATTGTGAGAACAGTACGCTTGTAATATTTGTTTTGAGATTCCGTGTTTCCCTTCTTCATTTGCCTTGTTCTGCATCGGCAGAGCCCGACCGCGCGCATACCTCAACCGCCGTTGGGCCGACCGGAGACCAGGACGGTCCAAGGAGTGAGGGGCTACGTGACCAGTTAGGCTCCTGAGTCGTGATGCTCAGGAGTCCCCCTTGATGTGGGAACAGCATATAGGGAGAGTTCGTGAGGATAGATTAATGTTCTACGTAGGCAGAGCCCGGCCCCGCGCATGCCTCAACCGCCGTTGGGCCGACCAGAGACCAGGACGGACCAAGGAGTGAGGGGCTATGTGACCAGTTAGGCTCCTGAGTCACGATGCTTAGGAGTCCCCCTTGACGTTCAAACAATTTCCATACCTGCCCTCACCGAGGCCTCGGGAGGGGCGCGTGACGCCCAGGTCCGGGGGACCTGGTTCGGTGGCGTGTGCTTGGGCGTGACCCAAGCGCAGCCCCCGTGCTCAGCCCCCTTGCACGACTCTCCCGAGGGGAGGCGTCGTGGTAAGGCTGGGCGCTGAGCTCTGGGCCCCCTGAGGTTGGTACGACCGTGGGGTCGCCCTCAGTTGTTTATCACCAGCGCGGAGCATAGTGCTTCCGCTTGTGCACGGGCATAGCCGCTCCTCGGCAGTGTTGACAGCCAGTGCGGAGCATGGAGCTTCCACTTGGGCATGGGATGGGGGGCCCCCTCTAGGAGGAGCCCCCGGGGCGTGTACAGCCCCGCCCTAACACGTGGCTTGCACAACAGGGCTGCGAGGTGTATCTGGGCACTCGTGAGCCAGCATGGAACTCATGAGGCCCTACCTCAAGGCGGGTTGCGCCTGGTCTTCAGTCTTGGTGACTGTATGTCCCTGCAAGGCGGTTATATGTAAGCACTCTACGTCCTTAGGGCCCGGCCCTCGAGCGAGGTCAGTCGCCGCTGGTATGCCAGGTCGCGATGTTGTGGTCAAGGCCAGGGGTGAGGGCTGGAGAGCCAGTAAGAGCTCCTGAGTCGCGATGCTCAGGAGCCCCCCTTTTAACGTGCAAGCAAATTGCATGGGGCGAACAGACCCATGGCGAGCGGTGATCAAACAGGTGATAGCAGTTGGCAGGTTGAGCATGAAGAGCAGATTGTCTGGGATAAATGCAGGAAGGTACATCCCACTGGGTCTGGCCCGAGCGGCGTGGGGATGATGCAGCCCGAGGGGTGCCCCCAGTGAGGTAAGCTTAGAAACATAAGTAGAAGGGATACATGCCACAGGACTGACCCACGTGGCCTAGGAATAGTGCAGCCCGAGGGGCGCTCCTAGCTTAAATGAACTTGGAAGATGTCACCTGGGTCTGTAGACGAAGTAGAGCTGGTGCAGCCGAAGCCACACGTTGAAGGAATGACTCCTCATGAGCCACTGGGACCCTAAGCCCCGGGAGGCTCTGGGAGCTCAGGAGGTTCCCTGAAGGCCGTCGCCATCTCTTCCGAAACAACGTGGAACCTAGCCTCCTGAGCTGCTAGGACTTGCCGCATATTGCGCTGATGGGACGACGCCACGCTCGGCAAGCCGAAGGGCATGCGAACGAAGCTGTGTGGTGGACCCTCACAGCGGCCCATGCGTGATGGCTAGAAGCGTTCCTAAGATGCGGCCCTGTTGAGCCCTGAGATGTCAACGCAGGCGCGCAGCTCAGCACCCTCGCCTGGGTGGTGAGCCACACTCTGTGAGCGGCTGTCGCCACGCATGGCTCTTGCGTCTTGTAGCTCTTGGGTGGTCTTGGTGATGAACTCCTGGGTCGTGGGAATTCCTTGCCCCATGCTCTCCCGAGGAACACGTGCCGTGAAGCACGCTTCCAAGTGGTGCCCAAGTGCCTCCCTCGTGATATTGGCAAGGTCTGAGGCCCTCCAGAAGAGAGCCCCCGAGCCTTGCCTGAGGAGGGCACCGGACGCGCTTTCCTATGCGGTGGAGGGAGGCGCCCCTGGAGCGGGCGCCGATCCTGACGAGGCTCCTGATGCGACGCCATCTTCTTGGGGTCCTGCACGGCGCTGTAGCTTCTTCTTGGGATGGTCTCCGGAGGGCCTTCACTTCTCCTGTCAGGGTTGTCGATTGCCGCGGCTTGGAAGGCGCGCTCAAGGGGGCATACCGCATCCCTTTCTTCACATGGGACCGTGATGACCCCCCCGCTTCCTAGCATCTTGAGAACATTGTAGCCATGGTGAGTGACTGCCATGAACTTGGCCAGGGATGGATACCCGAGGATGGCATTGTACGGTAGGCGGATGTGCGCGACGTCGAAGTCGATGAGCTCGGTGCGGTAATTCTTGCGCTCCCCGAAGGTGACAGGCAGGCGGACTTGCCCTATTGGTGTGGTGGAACCGTCAGTCACTCCTGAGAAAGGCTTGGTTGGCTGGAGCTGCTCATAGGGCACTTGGAGGTTGTCGAACGTGTCGGCGGATAGGACGTTGAGCCATGCGCCGCCGTCGACGAGAGTCTTGGTGACTTGCACATTGATGATGACTGGGGAGCACATCATAGGGAGTGTGCCAGCGGTGGCTGCGCACTTGAGCTGGTCGGTCGAGCTGAAGGTGATGGCACATTGGGACCACCGGAGCGGGCACGTGGCCTCGAGCTTGGGGAGCGCCGCATTCACCTCGCGAGTGAACTGCTTGAAGATGCGCTAAGAGGCTGGGGCCTGAGCACCGCCCAAGATGCAAGCGACCGCGCGCGGCTCCTGGAAGCCCCCAGCCCCCTCGTCCTAGTGATGGTCGTCATTCCTCCTTGGTGGTGGCAACGGGGGAAGACCAGCGTTGCCCTGGGGGCAATCCTCATGAGGCGGGTCCCTCCAGGCGCCCTCGAGAGGTTGGTCCTGCCAGCGGTCCTCACGAGGCCGGTCATGCCACTCCTGGCGCGGGCCACGGTCGTCCCAGTGTCCGCCTCCGTGTCCTCTTCCTCGGCAGTAGCCCCGGTCGTTGCGCTCGGGGCGTCGGCCGAAGCGTCCTTCCCAAATGGCTCTGAGCTCTTGACAGTCGCTGGTGTTAATGGTGTTCAGGTTGTGGAAGGCGCAGAATGGGCGGCCATTCTTGGATGACTCAGGCTGATCTCTGCCTCACTTGGTGTCGGGCTCTACTGCGACCACTACTGCCTCTTTGCGCTTCACGTCCTTGGCCTTGGCCTTCTTTTCCTCCACTCCTGCAGCTGGCAGCTCAAGGAGAGAGAGGCGCCCCTCCTCAGCTCTCGCGCACCTGGTCCCCAGGTTGAACAGCTCTTGAGATGTGCAAAGCTCCTCATGGATTGCCAGCTCTTCCTTCATCTTGACGTCGTGGACGCCGTCGGAAAACACGGAGATGATGGCCTCGTCCGTGACCTTGGGGATCTTGAGGCGGGTGCTGTTGAAGCGCGGGATGTACTTCTAGAGGGTCTCTCCTGGCTGTTGCTTAATGCGGTGTAGGTCGCCCGCGACCGGTGGGCGGTCACGAGTGCCCTGGAAGTTGGCGACGAAGCGGTCGTGCATCTCGTCCCAGGAGGAGATCGAGCCGTGCTGCAGGTTCAGGAGCCAGGAGCGGGCCCCATCCTTGAGAGCCATGGAAAACCAGTTCACCATGACTTTTTCTTCGCCGTTGGCCGCTTCAATGCTCAATTCATAGAGCTGCAGGAACTCCACGGGGTCGGCGGTGCCATCGTACCGAGGAGGCAGATCTGGCTTGAACTTGCCTGGCCAGGCAACGCTACGCAGCTCGGGGGCGAAGGCGCGGCAGCCTGCCGTGGTTGCCGGGGCCCGCTTCGGGGGCGGAGCTTGGTCTTGGCGAGGTCCGCGCTGTGCCACTGCAGGCGGCGCAGGGAGCGCTGATGCAGCTTCTCGCGGCCGTGGTATTTCTTGGCAGCTCCTTTCTTCACGCGCGGGCGCCGGGCGTGGGGATCACGCAGCGGAGGCGCGCGCCTTGGCGCCAAGGCACCGTCTTGGGGTCGAGGCGGTGGAGGCACGCCACAAGCCCCGTCGCCCGCAGCCTGCTGAGGGGGAGGCAGAGAGTGGGTCGGCGCCAAAGAGCCCCTGGCGGCACGGACGAGCTCGGCGACGCAGTCGAGCCACTTCTCATAGACGTCGTTGACGGGGCGGTAACGCAGGAGCTCGTTCGCCGTGATGAGCGCGGCTCGTGCCTCCATGGGAGCGTGGTGCGCGTGAGACGAAGAGCCAGCAGGAGTGAGTGATGGAGTAGCGGTGCGGCCGTCCTGCCGCACCAAAGGATGTTGCGAGGACGCTTGCTACTAGTTTCCCACTGGGCCGGTGGCAGCGTTGGCGGCGGGGGACGGAGAACGATGAGGCGGCCCACCGACGGGAGCCGTCTGAGCGACGAACTGATGGAAGGGAAGCTACGGCGCACCCCTACCTGGCGCGCCAAATGTCGGGATGTGGGGTCCCGGAAAACCCTTAAGGTTCGAACACTAGGGTGTGTGCGAAGTCTTTCCCTCCAACCGATCTACGCTCTAGCTCGCTAAGATCTTGCAAACGAACTCGACGAACTCACGACACAGAGGGACACGGGGTTTATACTGGTTCGGGCCACCGTTGTTGTGTAATACCCTACTCCAGTGTGGTGGTGGTGGATTGCCTCTTGGGCTGATGATGAACCATACAAGGGAAGAACGACCTCCCGAGGTTGAGGCGTTCTTGAGCTCGGTGAGCTTGTGTGTGTGTGGGGGGGGTGGTCTCTCTTTCTTCTCCCTTCTCTCTTTTCTCTTCTCTCTTCTCTCCTCCGTTTCCTCTCTTTTCCTAAGGTGGTGGCTAGTCCTATTTATAGAGGCCCTAGTCCTCTTCCCATATATCGAGCGGGAAGGGAGCCAACAATGGTGGGCTAATTTGAAGGGGGACAGCTAGTACAAGCTATCCTGACAAAAGTAGTCTTCGCCTACACAAACTTATGGTGGTGACGCTGCTCTGGGCTCCACGATGACCTTCGTCTTGCAGTCCATGGTCTTGGTCTTGTTGCACCGAAATGGCAACCTTTGCCTGAGGCCTCAGTACTCCGCGGCTGCGCTTGCCCCTTTGCACCAAAGAGGAAACAAGGACGCTGCGCACGCTGGCGCCCGCCTGGTGTCGATCGTCACGGCTCACGTCACGAGAGCCTCGTGAGGTTCGCCTCGCCTTGATATCTCCGCTCCTCGTGAGCCTTCCTAGCTAGGACACTCCAGTGGAGGTCATGCGTCGCCCGCCTCGCGAGGCTTGGCCCCTCGCGAGGGTCTTGGGCGCTTTGTTGGTGAAGATGGGCCGTACGGCCTGCTGGCTCAGCCACGCCGCGGGCCGCAAGAAGGCAAGTCTGGGGACTCCCATTCCCAGAACGCCGACAAAGCGGACGACAAAAGCGCGGGGTCGAGACGCCAAGCCGGTGTGCTTGCCTCTCTGGCGAACCTCGCGCCAAGTGCCGCAGGCTGGCTTGGGGCGCTCTGTTGGAGATATGCCCTAGAGGCAATCACGTATGATGATATTTCCTATGTGTTTATGAATAAAGATAGTCCTTGGACATTATCAATGACGTGTATCGGCAAGTATGTGACTTGTTTGTGGGACTATGCATTGTATGATGACTGTCCTAGAAGGTCCCTAGTCGAAAGGGCTGTGTGGACATGCATATGACACGGTCGATGGGTTGGTCTCACTAGCCATGGAGCATTGGATGCTAACCGGATAATATGGACTCGGAAAGATCTGGTCGGATTCGACGTAGTCGGATCCGAGTTAAGATAACATCCGAGTCAGACAGACCCAACTATGAGATCCAGCGATATGTCATCTGTGAGTCTCTAGTACAACATATGTTCTATGTCCTAAGACCTGAGCTAGCGCATGTACTTGGGATGGTGACAGACTTGCTTTGGGCCAACCAAACGCTACTCTGTGACTGGGTAGTTACAAAGGTAGGTTGCTACCTCTTGAGCATGCGTTGGTTTTCCCTTGAAGAGGAAAGGGTGATGCAGCAAAGCAGCGTAAGTATTTCCCTCAGTTTTTGAGAACCAAGGTATCAATCCAGTAGGAGACTACACGCGAGTCACCTTGTACCTACACAAACAAATAAGAACCTCGCAACCAACGCGATAAAGGGGTTGTCAATTCCTTCACGGCCACTTGCAAGAGTGAGATCTGATAAAGATGATAATAATAAGATAAATATTTTTGGTATTTTTATGATATAAACTGAAAGTAAAGATTGCAAAAATAAAATATATTGGAAACTTATATGATGGAAAATTGACCCGGGGCCATAGGTTTCACTAGTGGCTTCTCTCAAGATAGCATAAGTATTACGGTGGGTGAACAAATTATTATCGAGCAATTGATAGAATTGAGCATATTATAAGAATATCTAGGTATGATCATGTATATAGGCATCACGTCCATGATAAGTAGACCGACTCCTGCCTGCATCTACTACTATTACTCCACGCATCGACCGCTATCCATCATGCATCTAGAGTATTAAGTTCATAAGAACGAAGTAACGCTTTAAGCAAGATGACATGATGTACAGGGATAAACTCATGCAATATGATATAAACCCCACCTTTTTATCCTCGATGGCAATAATACAATACGTGTCGTTTCCCTTTCTGTCACTGGGATCAGGCACTATAAGGTTGAACCCAAAGCTAAGCACTTCTCTCATTGCAAGAAAGATCAATCTAGTAGGCGAAACCAAACTGATCATTCGAAGCGACTTGCAAAGATAACCAATCATACATAAAATAATTCGAAGAAGATTCAAATATTGTTCATAGATAATCTTGATCATAAACCCACAATTCATCGTATCTCGACAAACACACCGCAAAAGAATATTACATCAAATAGATCTCCAAGCGAATTGAGGAGAACTTTGTATTGAGATCCAAAGAGAGAGAAGAAGCCATCTAGCTAATAACCATGGACCCGAAGGTCTGAGGTAAACTACTCACACATCATCGGAGGGGCCATGGAGTTGCTGTAGAGGCCCTCCGTGATCAATGCCCCCTCCGGCGGAGCTCCGGAAAAGGCCCCAAGATGGGATCTCTTTGGTACAGAAGGTTGCGGCGGTGGAAATAGGGTTTTGTGGTGCTCCTGGATGTTTTCGGGGTATGTGAACATATATAGGAGGAAGAAGTAGGTCGGTTGAGCCATGAGGGCCCACGAGGGGGAGGGCGCGCCCAGGGGGTAAGCGCGCCCCCTGCCTCGTGGCCACCTCGTTGGTTGCTTGACGTCCACTCCAAATCCTCTGGATCATGTTTGTTCCAAAAATCACGCTCCCGAAGGTTTCATTCCGTTTGGACTCCGTTTGATATTCCTTTTCTGTGAAACACTAAAATAGGAAAAAACAGCAATTTGCACTGGGCCTTGGGTTAATAGGTTAGTCCCAAAAATAATATAAAAGTGTAAAATAAAGCCCATTAACATCCAAATCAAATAATATAATAGCATGGAACAATCAAAAATTATAGATACGTTGGAGACGTATCAGCATCCCCAAGCTTAATTCCTGCTCGTCCTCGAGTAGGTAAATGATAAAAACAATTTTTTTGATGTGGAATGCTTTCTAGAAAATTCTTCAATGTATTTTTATCAATTTTGGCATGAATGTTCAGATCCAAAAGGTTCAAGATAAAAGTTTATTGTTGACATAAAAATAGTAATACTCCAAGTATGCTAATCAAGCAATTATGTCTTATCAAAATACCATAGCCAAAGAAAACTTATCCCTACAAAGTCATATAGTTTGGCCATGCTTCATTTTCGTTACACAAAATGCTCTCATCATGCACAACCCCGATGACAAGCCAAGAAATTGTTTCATACTTAGCCTTTTCAAACTCTTTCAACTTTTAAGCAATATATGAGCGCGAGCCATGGACATAGAACTATGGGTGGAATAGAATATGATGATTGAGGTTGTGTGAGAAGACAAAAAGGGAGAAAGTCTCACATTGACGCTGCTAATCAATGGGCTATGGAGATGCCCACAGATTGATGTCAATGCAAGGAGTAGGGATTTCCATGCAACGGATGCACTAGAGCTATATATATATATATGAAAGATCATCAAAGATACTAAGTGGGTGTGCATCCAACTCGCTTGCTCACAAAGACCTAGGGCATTTGAGGAAGCCCATCATTGGAATATACAAGCCAAGTTCTATAATGTAAAATTCCCACTAGTATATGAAAGTGACAACATAGGAGACTCTCTGTCATGAAGATCATGGTGCTACTTTGAAGCACAAGTGTGGTAAAAGGATAGTAGCATTGCCCCTTCTCTCCTTTTCTCTCATTCTCTTTTTTTATTTGGGCCTTCTTTCTTTTTTTGGCCTCTTTTCTCTCTATTTTTATTTTTCGTCCGGAGTCTCATCCCGACATGTGGGGGAATCATAGTCTCCATCGTCCTTTCCTCACATGGGACAATGCTCTAATGATGATCATCAGACTTTTATTTTCTTACAGCTCAAGAATTACAACTCGATACTTAGAAAAAAATATGACTCTATGTGAATGCCTCCGGCGGTGTACCGGGATTGCGATGAATCAAGAGTGACATGTATGAAAAATTAAGCACGGTGGCCTTGCCACAAATACGATGTCAACTACATGATCATGCAAAGCAATATGACAATGACGATGTGTGTCATAATAAATGGAATGGTGGAAAGTTGCATGGTAATATATCTCAGAATGGCTATGGAAATGCCATAATAGGTAGGTATGGTGGCTGTTTTGAGGAAGATATAAGGAGGCTTATGTGTGATAGATCGTATCATATCACGGGGTTTGGATGCACCGGCAGAGTTTGTACCAACTCTCAAGGCGAGAAAGGGCAATGCACGGTATCGAAGAGGCTAGCAATGATGGAAGGGTGAGAGTGCGTATAATCCATGGACTCAACATTAGTCATAAAGAACTCACATACTTATTGCAAAAATCCACAAGTTATAAAAACCAAGCACTACGCGCATGCTCCTAGGGGGATAGATTGGTAGGAAAAGACCATCGCTCATCCCCGACCGCCACTCATAAGGAAAGCAATCAAAGAACACCCCATGCTTCAAATTTGTCAGATAATGTTTACCATACGTGCATGCTACGGGACTTGCCAACTTCAACACAAGTATTCGTCAATTTCACAATTACTCAACTAGCACACCTTTAATATTACCACCTTTATATCTCAAAACAATCTATCAAGCATCCAACTTCTCTTAGCATTTAGAATTTATAACCAAAGTGAATTACGATGCTGTTCTAAAGGACTCTCAAAATGATATAAGTGAAGCATGAGAGATCAATTATGTCTATAAAATAGAACCACCTCCGTGCTCTAAAAGATATAAGCGAAGCACTAGAGCAAAAATTATCCAACTCAAAAGATATAAGTGAAGCACATAGAGTATTCTAATAAATTCCAATTCATGTGTGTCTCTCCCAAAAGGTGTGTACAACAAGGATGATTGTGGTACACTAAAAAGCAAAGACTCAAGTCATACAAGACGCTCCAAGCAAAACACATATCATGTGGCGAATAAAAATATAGCTCCAAGTAAAGTTACCGATGGACGAAGACGAAAGAGGGGATGCCTTCCGGGGCATCCCCAAGCTTAGGCTTTTGGTTGTCCTTGGATTTTACCTTGGGGTTCCTTGGGCATCCCCAAGCTTAAGCTCTTGCCACTCCTTGTTCCATAATCCATCAAATCTTTACCCAAAACTTGAAAATTTCATAACACAAAACTTAAAAAGAAAATCTTCGTGAGCTCCGTTAGTAAAAGAAAACAAACCACCACTTCAAGGTACTGTAATTAACTCATTATTTATTTATATTGGTTTTAAACCTACTGTATTACAACTTTTCTATGGTTTATAAACTCTATTACTAGGCATACATTCATCAAAATAAGCAAACAACACACGAAAAACAGAATCTCTCAAAAACAGAGCAATCTAAAGTAATCTGTAGGTTCCGAATACTTCTGGAACCCCAAAAATTCTAAAATAACTTGCTGGACGTGAGGAATTTATCTATTAATCATCTGAAAAAATAATTAACTAAATAGAACTCTCCAGTAAAAAATGGCAGCAATTCTCGTGAGCGCTAAAGTTTCTGTTTTTTTACAGCAAGATCGAAAAGACTTTCCCCAAGTCTTCCCAACGGTTCTACTTGGCACAAACACTAATTAAACACAAAAAACACCCAACAAGCGCTATCGTTTAACGCCCCTAGCTAGGCATAATATTTCAACGATGCTCACACGGAAGATAATAATTGAGACAAATAGAGCATCATGGAACATGTGACAAACACATCTAATTTTAACATACTTCCTATGCATAGGCATCTTATAGGCAAACAAATTATCAAGGCAAGCAAAAACTAGCATATGCAAGGAAGCGGAATGAAACAATAGCAATGTCAACATAACGAGGGGCAATTTAGTAACATGAAAATTTCTACAGCCATATTTTCCTCTCTCATAATAATTACATGTAGGATCATAAGAAAATTCAACAATATAGCTATCAGAAAACATATTCTTAACAAGATCAACATGTATGCAAAGTTGACACTCTTCCAAAATAGTGGGATTAACATTAACTAAAGTCATGACCTCTCCAAAGCCACTTTTATCAAAAACTTCATAAGATTGAACATTCTCCAAATATATGGGATCTAAAGTTGACACTCTTCCAAAGCCACTTTCAACAATATTGCAAACACCATTATCAATCTCATATTCATCATGGGGCTTAAATAAATTTTCAAGGTCAAAAGAAGAATCACCCCAATCATGATCATTGCAACAAGTAGTAGACATAGCAAAACTAGCATCCCCAAGCTTGGGGTTTTGCATATTATAAGCTCAATTGACATTAATAGAACTTATAATATCATCATTGCAATCATGCTTTCTATTCAAAGATCCATCATGAATCACTCCATAAATTACTTCATTACAATTTTGAGATTTACGAATTTCGAGCAAAACTTCATAAAGATAATGTAGTGCACAAAAATCACTATCAATTGGTTCATCATAATTGATCTCCCCGGCAATGGCGCCAGAAATCCTTCTTGCTACCTCTTGAGCATGCATTGGTTTTCCCTTGAATAGGAAAGGGTGATGCAACTGTCGGTGTCAAAACCGGCGGATCTCGGGTAGGGGGTCCCGAACTGTGCGTCTAAGGTCGATGGTAACAGGAGACAGGGCACACGATGTTTACCCAGGTTCGGGCCTTCTATATGGAGGTAATACCCTACGTCCTTCTTGATTGATATTGATGAATACGAGTATTACAAGAGTTGATCTACCTTGAGATCATAATGGCTAAACCCTATGGGTCTAGCTTGTATGGCTACAATAATGAATCCTCCCTATCCGAACTAAGTCCTCTGGTTTATATAGACACCGTAAGGATCTAGGGTTCCACTAGGTCGGTTACAAAGAAAGGAATCGACATAATTGGTTGCCAAGCTTGCCTTCCACGCCAAGGAGAGTCCTATCCGGACACGGGTGCAGTCTTCGGTCTTCATATCTTCACAGCCCATCAGTCCGGCCCAATGCTAACAGGCCGAACGCCCGAGGACCCCTTAGTCCAGGAGTCCCTCAGTAGCCCCTGAACCTGGCTTCAATGACAAGATATCCGGTGCGTAGTTCTGTCTTCGGCATTACAAGGCGGGTTCCTCCTTCCGAACTCCAAAATAGTCTTCGAATGAATTGTACGTGTCCAGACCTATAACACATACCACACACAACCGTAGAGAGAATACAATAATCCACGACTCCAATCCGCTGACAACTTTTTACATCATGACATCACGTCCGTCCGGTCATAATTTCGAACCGTTTTTTGTCTGCCGCTCCACGTTTCGAGACGCGGTTGCCATTGGCACGTCTTGTCAAAGCAGAGACCGTGTCCCCTTATTACGGTACTCTCATCAATACGGGTGTGGGTAACCCAACCGTGCCATTTACACAGCCTTCGCGGGTAGGCGAATTTTAAGGCGAGTTGGGAGGCGTTCGATATTCGCTACCCTTATAAGGAGATAAGATTCCCCTTTCTTCTCCCACGTCTTCTCTCTTCTTCTGCCTTTCCACTCTTGAGCTCCAGCACCCAAGTTCTCATCTGTTCCTACTCGAGAAAGCACTCAACCATGTCCGGATCTGGATGTCAAGGCAAGTGGATGGCTTCCTCCGTCAAGGAGGAGGACATCGCCGAGCTTCGGGCGGCCGGGTACCTGGCAAAGGAAATCACCCACCGTCTTCTAGCCCAGGGTCAAATCATTCCCACGCCGAAGCCCAATGAGAGGGTAGTATTCATCCCCCATTTCCTCCACGGGCTAGGGTTTCCACTCCACCCCTTCGTCCATGGAATAATGTTCTACTACGGGATAGACTTCCATGACCTATCCCCGAACTCCTTCCTCAATATCTCGGTGTTTATCGTCATGTGCAAGGCCTTCCTCCGCATCCAACCCCACTTCGGGCTGTGGCTCAAAGTCTTCAATGTGAAGCCAAAGGTGGTGGATGGCTAGCACGCAAAGTGTGGGGGCGCCATGGTGATCAAGCTCACCAACGTATCTGGCCAAAAGGCACATTCATGGAGTCTGTCAAGGAATGGTAGAAACAATGGTTCTACATTACCAAACCCCGCGATGCCACCTGGGCCGCGGCTGCCGAATTCAACTGCGACACTCCCGTGCGACTCACCTCCTGGGTCGAGAAGAGCCCAAACTGGTGTTCGTCAGACGAGCTAATTGCGCTGCAAACGCGAATTCAAAGCATGATCGATAGAGACATCAAGCTTGACGATTTAATCCAAGTGATGCTTTTGCGCCGGATCCTCCCCTGCCAGAGCCGAAGCCGCCCTCTATGGGATTTCAACCCGAAAAAACACCACACCCTGGAGAGGCTCTTCGAAATAACACACGAAGATGCCTGGAAGTTGCTCTTCAAGGGCAACGAGATACCGCCGGCCACAGATTCGGGCCATGGTCACGACATAAATCACCTCCCCAACGAGGTATGTTATTTTCAACACATCCCCTACTTGCTTGTTTCAAGGACGATATCTAAGCTTTTATTATCATTGCTTTTTCAGTACTGGTTGAAGAGGGCGAAGCAGATCCGGTGTCCAGCTCCCCTGCCTGAAGAACCAGTCATCCCGCGTTTGGTGAAGATGCTGGAGCCGGCGCCTTATAAGGCACCAGAGAAGAAGGCCACAGGCAAGGCCAAGGGGCTCCGGAGTGGCCCCCGCCACAAGGGCACTTCGGACGTGACGTCCGAAGACAAGACCTGTTCCCCTGCCGCCGAAGACGACGAGGATGATGATGATGAGGAAAGCGACTCTCCCCTGATGGGGGGAAGAAGAAGAGGGCGGCCTCCACAATTCTAGAGGCAGAGGCGCCCAAGAAGGGGAAAGGCTCCCTCCCGGATAACTCCGCATGGGACGTTGACAACAGTCCGGACCGCACTAAGCCTCGGGCCGCATTGTAAGTGCTAAGACTTATATCCGCCAATAAAGTGTCTCCCCCTTATTGTATAAACATGATTGGTTATGTTAATGTAGTCCGGCCCACAACAGCTCCTGCAATCCTCGTCAGGAGGCTCGCTGGATTCCAAGGCGATGGCCAGCGATTTACTGCCAGCCGCTCACTCCCCCCAGGCCAAGGATGATGCAGAGGTGCTATTCTGAAGGACTGTTCCAGGCGGGGGAGAGGCTCAGGAGGCGCCAGAAGGCGAAATCCCCGTCGTCGTACACCAAGGGGAATCAATCCCCATGGAGACGGGTGGGAAGGGCCATACTCAGTTCGACCCTCAGTCGGACTCAACTCCGGAGACCGAGGCTGCTCCGGAATCCGGCATGCGACCTCCTTCAGAAGAAGGGGGATGCCTGTTCCCCCGATGACCCTGTCCAACCAGGGGCACCGGATAATCGGCTGGAAGCGCTGCGAGGCGCTTCCATTGTGGATGAGCACTGTGTCCTTATGGGCACGGTAATTGAAAGGGTTCAGTCCGCCAAGAGCGGACTAACCGAAGCTTGCAGCAGCCTGTTGATAGGTTTTGAGGTAAGCAACGCAAAAAAGGAGAAAATCCCAATATAGACAGTAGCCCCTGAGACACTGTCCGGTGTTCGGAAAGAAAAAACTGGACAGAGGATCAATCTCCTATTGCAGGAAACTAACTAAATTTGTCTGAAATGTATGGGCAGGCGTCGCTGTTGGCCGCGGCCTTGCATACTGCCGATGTCTCCGGACTGAAGCAGAAATTGGCGGAGGCCGGGGAGGAGCTGGGCCTGGTGAAGAGGCAGCTCCAGGAAAAACAAGGTAAGTAATAACCTATTATGCACTCAAAAAGGGGAAACTGATATGCAATGACCGAAATACCATGATGTGAACAGAGGCGACGACCGAGGTCGAGGCCCTGAAAGCGGCCCTGGTCAAAGCCGAGGGGAAGGCTGTCAAGGAGCAGGCCGCCCGTAAGAGGCTCAAGGCCCGGGTCAATGAAGTCCAACAGGAGCTCCATGACGCGGTGAGGAAGTGCGAGACCTTGGAGCACAATGCGTCGGCTCAAGAGGCCGAACTCGCCAAGGCTCGTAAGAGTGTGGAGGCGGCCCATATTGAAGCCCGGTATGCCCTCCATGAGATCCAGGAGGCCCGGAAGCTCGCGGCGGGTAAGGCATTCAATATGCAAAGCAGGAGTGTGAAGAGGAAATTTCTTTTACTAACCCGGATTCGGAGTTCTCCAGGGGCCTTTGCTGATCTGCCACGCAGTGTGACCGACGCTGCGTAGTTCTTCCGAGCCGAAGAAGGGAGCTCCACGGAGAAGTTGTTCTGGTCACAATATTGCACGCCAGAACATCCGGTGCTCTTCAGCGATCAGCTAAAATAGCTGGTCGAGCTGCACAGGGTGGCCAAACTGGCCATGAAGGATATGATAATCCGGCTGTGGCCAGCTGAAGCCATTCCCAGCAGCTACTTTAGCCTCGTGAAGAAGCTGATGGATGTCTGTCCTTGGCTGGATGTCATCAAGCGATCCGTCTGCATCGAGGGCGCGCGTTTGGCCTTCTCTTATTGCAAGGTCTGGTGGGCGAAGCTGGACGCTATCAAGTTAGCGACCGGGGGGGGGGGGCGCCGGAGGGCAAGGAGCACCGCACACCTAAGCGATACTTCGGCGATGTCTTAGAGGGGTCCTGCATTGTTGTGGATCATTGTGCGAAGGACACCATGTTTGAATGAATGTATTCGAGCTCACTCTGCCTTGTATGATGGAACAAAGTGTTTATGCAATATAATGCTTATTTTTTTAAAACTTTTACTTCCTGTGCGGCCGTGTTGTATGAAATCTAAGGGTTAACCAGTCGTCGGCTTTTGCCCCCACGTAGGTAGTACGGGGGTGTTCGGGATGGAATCTAAACAATCTTGATCCAATTAGATGGTCCTTGAAGGAGTTGTTTAGCAGAACGAACCAGGCAACCAGACTATGCGGCTGTAACACCCTCACTTAGCCATAGGAGTGCAACAATAAACATGGGCGCAACCCCTAGTATCCGAACTAGAGTGTTATAAGCGTCTGATCGGGAAGTACCAATCCTTCGCGTAATGCGGAAAAAATCTCAAATGATTTGCAACCTCCGAACAGCTGACCGGCTCTCGCCGCATCATGACAGTCAGTTTTCGACTTTCTCTACTGAGGTGCTCCTTTGGATAAACCAAGGCACAATCACAGTAGTTCTCCCTTTACTACCTTAGTCGATATAGCGGAACGTAAGGTAGCAAGCACAGGAGCCGGACAACCCAACTATTGACCGAAGACATGATTCAGAGCCAGTGCATATAATGCTAAATTTGGGGTGTCGAACTATACTTATAAAAAGTGTTTGGACTTTTGTTGCCGTAATGTGGGGTGCTATGAAGCCCCTGGCAAACATCCAGCGTACCAAAGTGTACGGGTGCTATCTGATAGGATTATCCACAAGGGAGCTGAAGAAGAAAAAACAGAAAAGGTATGAAGGTTAAAGGCTGGAGTCCTACAGCTCTACCCACAAACTGTTCTCATTGTAATTTAATTAGTATGTCAAGGCGCATTGATACAGGTAGTGTGATAAGCAACAGGCTATTTGACATGCCGAAACCAAGGGAGAGCTGCATGTGGGTCCTGAAAAATAGGTAGAGTTATCGTTAATGGAATCACCTAAAAAGTCCCACATATGTCTGTGTTTCTCGCCGTCTTGGTGTATTTATCCTTCAAGAGGACCGATGACCAGACCATCAAATGGTTCCTGTGGGATTGAGACCTGAAAACGAAACAAGTAAAAGTGAAAGTATGTGTGTATCCGTTGTCGGTTGAGTCGTACTATGGACCACAAGCTAGCTATGCCTCCGTCGATGCCCATGGGATTTTGAGTGCGTAGTTATGTACGCGTGGCACGAATGCCGCCACTTGATCAGAACTGAGACGGAGGCCGGATTGCTAGTCGAGCTCCTGACGAGTCGAGCTCTCCTGCTGCAGAGTAGTTTGGACCCTCTTAACGGTGTCCGTGGGCTCGGCAGCCGAATTAAGGTTCTGCTTGAGAAGGCCACTGTGTACTTCTGCTGCTAAGGTAGCTGTGTGCTTTTCTGTACGGAGGGAGCGTTCCGTATTTCTATTGACTATTATGACGCCGCGTGGACCGGGCATCTTGAGCTTGAGATAAGCATAGTGTGGTACTGCGTTGAATCGAGCGAATGCAGTTCGTCCGAGCAGTGCGTGATAGCCGTTGTGAAAGGGGACGATATCGCAGATTAACTCCTCACTTCAGAAGTTGTCCGGAGATCCGAAGACAACCTCTAGTGTGATTGAGCCCGTACAGCGGGCCTCTACACTTGGTATGACTCCTTTGAAGGTAGTCCTGGTGGGCTTGATCTGAGATGGATTAATGCCCATTTTTCGCGTTGTATCCTAATAGAGCAGATTGAGGCTGCTACCTCCGTCCATAAGGCCGCGAGTCAGGTGGAACCCATCAATTATTGGGTCTAGGACTAGTGTGGCTGAGCCATCATGACGGATACTGGTCAGATGATCCCGGCGATCAAAATTGATCAGGCATGACGACCATGGATTAAATTTTGGGGCGACTGGCTCTATCGCATAGACGTCCCTGAGTGCACGCTTGTGCTCCCTCTTGGGGATGTGGGTAGCATATATCATGTTCACTGTTTTGACCTGAAGGGGAAACTTCTTCTGTCCCCCTGTGTTTGATTGCTGGGGCTCCTCATCATCATCCTCGCTTTGCGATCCCTTTTCCCTGTTTTCGGCGTTTAATTTGCCGGCCTATTTAAAAACCCAGCAATCTCTATTTGTATGATTGGTTGGTTTGTCTAGGCTGCCATGAATCTGGCACAGACGATCAAGTATGCGGTCCAAGCTGGATGGGCTTGAATTGTTCTTTTGGAATGGCTTCTTCCGCTGACCGGACTTAGAGCCCCTGAATCCGGCATTGACTGTCGTGTCCTTGGTGTTATCACTGTTGTTTCAACGCTTGTATCTTTTGCGTCGAGACTTGTCTTTTCTAGTTTTAGCTTCAGGGGTGCTGGCGTCGCTTGCATTGTTTTTGCTACGGGCCAACAAAATGTCCTCTCCCGCACAAAAGTGGGTCATGAGTGCCGTGAGGGCTGCCATGGATTTTGGCTTTTCTTGGCCGAGGTGGCGAGCGAGCCATTCGTCATGGATGCTGTGTTTGAAGGCTGCTAGGGCTTCGGCATCCGGACAATCAACGATTTGGTTCTTTTTAGTTAAGAACCTAGTCCAGAATTTCATGGCAGACTCTCCGGGCTGTTGAACTATATGGCTTAAGTCATCAGCGTCCAGAGGTCGAATATATGTGCCTTGGAAGTTATCAAGGAAGGCCTCTTCCAAGTCCTCCCAGCTACTAATAGAATTTGTAGGCATACTGTTGAGCCAGTGCCGAGCTGGCCCCTTGAGTTTTAAAGGGAGGTATTTGATGGCGCGGAGGTCATCGCCGCGGGCCATATGAATGTGGAGAATGAAGTCTTCGATCCACACCGCGGGGTCCGTGGTTCCATCGTATGATTCTATATTCACGGGTTTGAACCCTTCTAGGAATTCATGATCCAGGACCTCATCGGTGAAGCAATGAGGGTGTGCGGCGCCTCTATATCGGGCCGTATCGCGACGTAGCTCTAATGGAGTCCGTCTGCGGTTTTCAGCCCGCGCATGACTAAGTTTGTCACGTCCGAATAGGTGGTCGTCGTCGCGTGTCGAGGCACGTCCTCGTGATCCGCAGATTGATGTAGTATGTCCTACTTTATTGTTCAGGTTTTGCCGAAGGTCATATGCATGACCATGGGCTAATTTACCTCTACCTGTGCACTGAGGCAGGGCTGGCTGGTGTTCGGCGTGAGTTGCCGTTTTGTCTCGACCACGTGGTGGTCGGTCAGCCGCATTGTACGATGGAGGTATGTACTTCGGCGCCTCCTCGTTAACCTGAGGTAGCAATTTGCGCTTTGGGTAGCTTTAGGTTGGGCGCTTGAGGCCGTACTCTTCGGCTGCTAGGACATCCGTCCATTTATCATTGAGCAGATCTTGATCAGCATGAAGTTGTAGCTGCTTCTTTTTCAGGCTTCTTGCAGTGGCTATTAGCTGGCGCTTGAAGCGCTCCTGCTCGAGAGGTTCCTCGGGCATGATGAAATCCTCGTCGCTGAGGCTCTCCTCATCCTCGAAGAGCGGAAGATAATTACTGTCCTCCGAGTCTTCATGTATGGCTTGTGCATCAGGGCTATCATGCCCGTCTTCCCATTCATTCTGTTCGGACATTGCCCCAACAGGGTCTTCATTGTCTTCGGTGTCATCCGGAGTATTGTTTTCTCCGGTGCCGGTGTTGTTGTCTTTTGCACGGCGTGACTTAGGGCGGCAACGATGACGCTGGTGTCTAGGTTGTGTTCCCGGAGGTTTATGCTCAACTGGATCTTATTTGTCATCATGGTGAGGTTCTCTAGGTGTGTCCACAATGTATACGTTGTACGAAGAAGTGGTCGTCCGGCATCCGATAAGCGGCGGGTTTTGGCCATGTTCCTCCTCCGCATCGTCATCCATACCGTCAATGTCTTCGGAGCCGTAATCGAGCATGTCGGTTAAGTCGTTGATAGTGGCTATGAAGTGGGTGGCGGGTGGGGTGCGAAATTCCCCATCATCAGCCCCTAGTTCGAATCGGATATAGTTCGGTTGCGTGTCCTTTGCTAAGGACAGGTTCTTTAACAAGTTTAGCACATCGCCCAAAGGCGAGATCTGGAAGATGTCCATGACGCTGAACTTGAAGATTGATAAATGATCAAGTTCGGCGTCCGTGGGTGCACGTGGTTCGGAACTTACGGCCGGAGACGGGTCCGGAGTTCCGGTGACAAAGACGTCGTGAGAGGTTAAGTCTATGTGCGGCTCCAATGCCGTGGAATCTGTGGCCTCCGTGGTGAGGTTGATCCTCCCGTCCTAGGATCGCACAGTCTGCTCCGGCTCTAAGGCCAGCGCAGTTATAGGAGCAATGTCCTGGATGCGGTCTGATGACAGATTTTGGTCATGATCATCAGGGTGACCGGGGGTGGCAGCCGTGGTCTCGAATCCACGAAGATCAAGTCTCCACAGATGTACGCAAGATAGTTCAAGCTCCCAAATCAGACCTGATGGCCAGGGGCATAGCTTTCGATCTGCTCTAGATTGCCAAGCGAATTGGCCTGCAATGCGAAGCCGCCGAACACAAATATTTGTATGGAGAGGAAAGTTTCTCCTTGGACAGCGTCAAGATTGACGATTGAAGGGTCCATCAAACCTTTTGGCGAAAGCACAGTGGAACTCTCAATGAAAGCACCAATGTCGGTGTCAAAACTGGCGGATCTCGGGTAGGGGGTCCTGAACTATGCATCTAAGGTCGATGGTAACAGGAGACAGGGGACATGATGTTTACCCAGGTTCGGGCCCTCTCTATGGAGGCAATACCCTACGTCATGCTTGATTGATATTGATGAATACGAGTATTACAAGAGTTTATCTACCTCAAGATCTTAATGGCTAAACCCTAGGGGTCTAGCTTGTATGGCTATGATAATGAATCCTCCCTATCTGAACTAAGTCCTCCGGTTTATATAGACGCCGGAAGGATCTAGGGTTACACCAGGTCGGTTACAAAGAAAGGAATCTACATATTTGGTCGCCAAGCTTGCCTTACACGCCAAGGATAGTCCTATCCGGACACAGGTGCAGTCTTCAGTCTTCATATCTTCACAGCCCATCAGTCCGGCCCATGGCTAACAGGCCGGACGCCCGAGGACCCGTTAGTCCAGGACTCCCTCAGCAGCAAATCCGCATAAGTATTTCCCTCAGTTTTTGAGAACCAAGGTATGAATCCAATAGAAGACCACGCGTGAGTCACCTCGTACCTAACAAACAAATAAGAACCTCGCAACCAACGTGATAAAGGGGTTGTCAATCCCTTCACGGCCACTTGCAAGAGTGAGATCTGATAGAGATGATAATAATAAGATAAATATTTTTGGTATTTTTATGATATAAACTGAAAGTAAAGATTGCAAAAATAAAATAGATTGTAAACTTATATGATGGAAAATGGACACCAAGGTCAGAAAAAAGAAAATAGACACGGGAGCCATAGGTTTCACTAGTGGCTTCTCTCAAGATATCATAAGTATTATGGTGGGTGAACAAATTACTGTCGAGCAATTGATAGAATTGAGCATAGTTATGAGAATATCTAGGTATGATCATGTATATAGGCATCACGTCCGTGACAAGTAGACCGACTCCTGCCTGCATCTACTACTATTACTCCACACATCGACCGCTATCCAGCATGCATCTAGAGTATTAAGTTCATAAGAACAGAGTAACGCTTTAAGCAAGATGACATGATGTACAGGGATAAACTCATGCAATATGATATAAACCCCACCTTTTTATCCTCGATGGCAATAATACAATACATGTCGTTTCCCTTTCTGTCACTGGGATCGAGCACCGCAAGATTGAACCCAAAGCTAAGCACTTCTCTCATTGGAAGAAAGATCAATCTAGTAGGCCAAACCAAACTGATAATTCGAAGAGACTTGCAAAGATAACCAATCATACATAAAAGAATTCAGAGAAGATTCAAATATTGTTCATAGATAAACTTGATCATAAACCCACAATTCATCGGATCTCGACAAACACACCTCAAAAGAAGATTACATCAAATCGATCTCCAAGAGAATCAAGGAGAACTTTGTATTGAGATCCAAAGAGAGAGAAGAAGCCATCTAGCTAATAACCATGGACCTGAAGGTCTGAGGTAAACTACTCACACATCATCGGAGGGGCCATGGAGTTGATGTAGAGGCCCTCCGTGATCAATGCCCCCTCCGGCGGAGCTCCGGAAAAGGCCCCAAGATGGGATCTCTTTGGTACAGAAGGTTGCGGCGGTGGAAATAGGGTTTCGTGGTCCTCCTGGATGTTTTCGGGGTATGTGAACATATATAGGAGGAAGAAGTAGGTCGGTTGAGCCACGAGGGGGCCACGAGGGAGGAGGGTGCGCCCAGGGGATAGGCGCGCCCCCTGCCTTGTGGCCACCTTGTTGGTTGCTTGACGTCCACTTCAAGTCCTCTGGATCACGTTTGTTCCAAAAATCACGCTCCCAAAGGTTTCATTCCGTTTGGACTCCATTTGATATTCCTTTTATGCGAAACACTGAAATAGGCAAAAAAACAGCAATTTGCATTGGGCCTTGGGTTAATAGGTTAGTCCCAAAAATAATATAAAAGTGTAAAATAAAAACATCCAAAACAGATAATATAATAGCATGGGACAATAAAAGAATTATAGATACGTTGGAGACGTATCATAGGTTTCGGGCTCACTACAAAAAAAAGACACATCCGTGACATTTTGGGCTGAACAAATTTTTTTTCTATCATACATATGACACTTCTATGACGATAATTGTGACAGAACCTGGTATCATCATAGATGTGGTGGGCTCCTACTTCTATGACAAAAAATCATGACAGAAAATGGGCTTTTCGTCCTGGGCGGACCGGGGACGCAGCTGCATGACATTCTTTGGGCCTTCCATGACGGAAAAAACCGTGGTAGAAGCGAGGGGGAGGAAAATTTCAGGGAGTTCCCGGTTACGGTGGGAGGTCGGGGGCCGAGCGATGCGCGTTTCTCTCGTACACGTACGCGCGTGTGTGCGAGGCGTTGGCTCTAACTGAACCCGAGTGAGGCGTTGGGCTCTAACTAAACCCGAGTGATTGCACTGCAGGCTACGCGTTACTGAACCCGAGCGATCGATCGATGGCTATTAACTGAACCCGATCGAGCGATTCCTTCGCTACTGCTGCTAACTAAAGC